>NC_081841.1:98616034-98925868 GCF_963259705.1 Myotis daubentonii | reverse complement strand
CTGGTCTAGGCTGCACATGGCTTCTTTGAGTTAAATAAAGGTGTTTGCTTTTCCGACAGTTTCCTGTTTTCTTATAAAGCCCATATAATTCTTACACTTAATAATTCTTAATTACAAAGCCAAACTATGGCTTCAGTGTTTGCAGTTGCTTAAAAATGTATTGATATAAAAGCCACCAGAGGCAGCAGCCCTGTGCCGACCTGAGCGGGGCTGGCTGGAGTCACAGTCATTGCTCCTAGGAGTCTCGTAACAGCAATAAAGGTCAAAGCCCTGTTTTTCAGCAGGAAATCTAGAAAACACCTGCCCTTTCACCTTCACGTTACCACACAGAAAGCGAAAGCAACATTATCAGCAGCTTTGAACACAGAGGAAGCAGAGCCTCTCTGGACGCTCAGATGCTGGTGGTTTTAAAGCCTCGGGTCTTATGATTACATCAAAGCATTTAAAGTGTTTGTTTCAAAAAGCTCTTTCAGCAATACCCGCAATAGTCACAGAAATCAATGTTATTATCCCCTTGTTACAGATAAGGAAAATTGGTATGGTTTCTACATGACTTCCTCTATAACCACGAAATGGGTGAAAACCTAGGGATATTGCGTGGCAATCCACAGGGCTGGTCCCACTGCCAACCTGCCTGACCTCTGGAGACAGTCGGTGCAGACCCTGAAAGTGTTACATTCCTGTGTAGGTCTGTAATTGCATTTTTAAATATTTTGCTCCCCATTCCAAGGTGCTCAAGGACATAACACAAATCCATTAGGGGACAGTGTGAAAAATTAAGGATTACCACCAAATAAGAGGGAGTCATAATTTTGTACTTAGCATTGCATGTGAGCGTCTTTATAAACTACAAAGTACTCACTTTTGTCCCGGAAGTAAGTGTAACTCTCCTGTCCAGGACACAGATCGTGCTGTTCTCAAGAGCAGCAGTCAATGACTAAACATTCAGGGAGCCCTATTTTTGTACCAAGCACTTTACATTCTAAGCACTGCACATGCATCACATTGTTTAGTTCTCACAACAACCCCAAGAGGTAGACAGTATCATTGTCCCTATTTTGTAGACAAAGAAACTGAGTTTTACAGAACCCTCCCCCACCCCAAGGTTACACAGTTGGGAGGAGATGGGGCCAAGATTTAGACCTGTGTCTCCTTGACTCCAAAGCTCACAGTCTTAATCATCTACACTAATAAAAGAGAAAAATGGTAATTGGCGTACGACGCTACCCTTTTCATTGGCTAATCAGGGCTATATGCAAATTAACTGCCAACTGAGATTGGCAGTTAACTGCCAACTGAGATTGGCAGTTAACTGCCAACTAAGCTTGGCAGTTAACTGCCAACAAGATGGTGGTTAATTTGCATATGTAGGCACAATGCAGGGAGGCGAAAGGGAAAGCAGGAAGAAGCCCCCTGCCACTGACAGTGATCAGAAACCCAGGGGGGAGCTAAGAGTTGGGGGGCAGGGCAAAGGCAGCCCTGGGGCCACCTTTGCCCTGCCCCCCAGCCATGATCGGAGAATCAGGTGCCTTTTCCGCCCTGGCCAGTGATAGCAGGAAGTAGGGGTGGAGCCAGCGATGGGAGCTGGGCACGGTCGAAGCTGGCAGTCCCGGGAGCTAGGGGTCCCTTGCCTGGGCCTAAAGCGAAGCCCACGATCTCGGGGCTGCTGCAGCTGCGGGTCCCCGCTGCCCGAGCCGGACGCCTAGGCCAGAGGCGTTAGGCCTGGGCAGGGGTGGAGCCTGCAACCGCGGGGAGCTGGGGGTCCCCTGCCCAGGCCTGACACCTCTGCCGGAGGCCTCAGGCCTGGTCAAAGGGCCGATCCGGTGACTGGTGATCGGAGGGTGATGAGGGTCAACTCCTCTGGCTGAGGCATCAGGCCTGGGTCAGGGGCGGAGCCGGGGATTGGGGGGATATGATGGTCCCCTTGCCCAGGCCTGAAGCCTGGGTCAGAGGCGTCAGGCTTGGGCGGGGGGTGGAGCAAGCGATCAGAGGGAGATGGGGGTCCCCTGCCCAGGCATGATTCCTGGGCCAGGGGCCTCAGGCCTGGGCGGGGGCCAGAGCCAGTGATCAGGGGGAGATGGGGGTCCCCTGTCCAAGCCTGACACCTCTGGCGGAGGCGTCAGGCCTGGGCAAGGGGCCAATCAGGCGATCGGAGGGTGATGGGGGTCTATGCCTCTGGCCGAGGCATCAGGCCTGGGCAAGGGGCAGAGCCAGCAATCAGAGGGATCTGGTGGCAGAACCAGTGATGGGAGGAAATGAGGGTCCCCTGCCCAGGCCTGACGCCTCTGTCAGAGGCGTCAGGCCTGGGCAAGGGGCCGATCCTGCGATTGGAGGGTGATGGGGGTCAATGCCTGAGGGCTCCCAGTATGTGAGAGGGGGCAGGCTGGGCTGAGGGACACTCCCCCCACACACACACCCAGTGCACGAATTTCGTTCACCTGGCCCCTAGTCTATATACATAAAAGCCTAAGTGACCGATCAACAGAACAACCAAACGACCAAATGACTGGAATGACCAGAACGACCGGTCGCTAAGACATGCACTGACCACCAGGGGGCAGACCCTCAATGCAGGTGCTACCCCCTTGTGGTCAGTGCACTCCCACAGCGGGAGCGCTGCTCAGCTGACCAACCCGTCCCAGAGGCCCACCAGCCCAATGGCAGCCACTCACTCCCTCAGTAGTCCTTCAGGTTCACTCTCTGAGAACGGGCCAGCTACTGATGGACCAGCACCACCGGCATGATCCTGACAGTGCTGCTGGCCTCCTGGAAGTTGGCCTCAGGCACCGGGGCCTCCTCCCCTCCCTAGATGCTCCGCAAGGAAGAAACAATATAAAAGTGGCCACCAGGTGGCTCCCGACAACCAGCACAAATGTCAGTGGAACGGATCCGGATCCCTGGCTGGCATGACCATCCCACTGCCCAGCCCCACCCCCACCTCCCTGGGGACCCCGCCCATGTACAAATTGGTGCACTGGGCCTCTAGTATACTATATTGTCTCCAAAAAAGGAAGACATTATGTAACTCTGGCTATATTCAATTCCCTGTAGTTTAGGGATATTAAAGGAATCCCATGTCCCAGAAAAATCAGTTATCTAAAGTTACTCAGAAACATTTCTGGTCATTAAGGTATCTCCTAAGCCATAGGCCAAAAATATAAGGGACTTAAATGATACTAGAGTAGAAATACAGGTCAAATCCATTTACAGAGGATCTCAAGAGAGTGTCCAAGCTCTTAGTGAGTCCTGGAACTTTATTATATTAAACTAGGGGCCCGGTGCACGAAATTCGTGCACTGGGTGTGTGTGTGGGGGGGGAGTGTCCCTCAGCCCAGCCTGCCCCCTCTCACATACTGGGAGCCCTCAGGCGTTGACCCCCATCACCCTCCAATCGCAGGATCGGCCCCTTGCTCAGGCCTGACGCCTTTGGCTGAGGCGTCCGGCCCGGGCAGCGGGGACCCGCAGCTGCAGCAGCCCCACGATCGTGGGCTTCGCTTTAGGCCCAGGCAAGGGACCCCTAGCTCCTGGGACTGCCAGCTTTGACCGTGCCCAGCTCCCATCGCTGGCTCCACCCCTACTTCCTGTTATCACTGGCCAGGGCGGCAAAGGCGCCTGATTCTCCGATCATGGCTGGGGGGCAGGGCAAAGGCGGCCCAGGGCCGCCTTTGCCCTGCTCCCCAGCTCTTAGCTCCCCCCTGGGTTTCCGATCACTGTCAGTGGCAGGGGGCTTCTTCCTGCTTTCCCTTTCACCTCCCTGCATTGTGCCTACATATGCAAATTAACCGCCATCTTGTTGTCAGTTAACTGCCAATCTTAGTTGTCAGTTAACTGCCAATCTTAGTTGTCAGTTAATTTGCATATAGCCCTGATTAGCCAATGAAAAGGGTAGCTCGTACGCCAATTACCATTTTTCTCTTTTATTAGTGTTGATGCTAGTGGCCCAGTGCATGAAATTCCTGCATGGATAGCGTCCCTAGGCCTGGCTGGCAATCAGAGCCAATCGGGGCCTTCTAGCTGCTGGCCTTCCTTTGTTCCATGCCGCTCCCTGGTGGTCAGTGCACGTCATAGTGAGTGATTGAACTCCCAGTCTCCTGGTAGAACTCCCAGGGGGACAATTTGCATATTAGGCTTTTATATAGATAGATAGATAGATAGATAGATAGATAGATAGATAGATAGATAGATAGATTGCCTTCACCAATTGCTAGAGGACCCACTGATCCTCCTTCACATTCTCCAAATTCTGGTACTTGTCAATACATCACAGTTTAACTTTTGATTTTATATTTATCTTTTATTGTTCACCATATTTTCATGCCTGCTAAACTTTGTCTCCTCAACAAGATTTTTAATTCCCAAGACTACAAAGTAAGTTTCAGACTTTGTCCCCTTTCCAATCTATTGTGTGCTTACCATGTGCACAAGCTGGGTGCCTACTGAGCATGTAGAAGGTCCCCAATATAAATTATTTATTGACTTGTTTAAATAATATAGACTGGGGGTCAGCAAACTTTTCCTGTAAAGAACAAGATAGTAAACATTTTAGGTTTTGCAGGTCATCTGGTTTCTGTTGCAGCTACTCAACTCTGCTGTTGTAGGGTGAAAGCAACCGTAGACCATACATAATAAGTGTGACTGTGCTCTAATAAACTTCATTTACAAATCAGAAGAGTCCCGATTTGGCCTGTGGTCTGTCGTTTGCCAGTACAATAGAGCCTCCTTATGATAGACTTGAGGACTAGGTTGGGAAATGTCAAATCTTAGCATTATGACAGCAGATTCTGTATCTTCCTTCAGGACTCTTGCCCATGGAGTCCTACCTCCTGACCAAGCCAAGTCACACCTTGGACTGAAGTTTAGTTCAGCACAATATTTTACAGTTCATTTTCCTCTGGGGCTTCATACATCAGTTTAAATTCTTTTTACTAATTTACAATTAGAGAGAGAGAGAGAGAGAGAGAGAGAGAGAGAGAGATGTTGAGATTTATTTTTTCCATTTATTTTTGCATTAATGGGTTGATTCTTGTTTTTGCCCTGACTGTGGATTGAACCTGCAACCTTGGCATATGAGGATGACGCTTTAACCAACTGAGCTACTGGGTCAGGGCTTCATAAATCAGATTAAAAGGATAAAAATCAATCACAAAATAAAGAGTTGTCATGGTAAGTTGTAACAATAATAAGCAATTAGAAAATTATTCAAAGTATTCCACCCGGGAGTCTGACACTTTTTCAGGCTGCTTTTCTATAGATTGCCACTTAAAATATCCTAGATGATTTGAAATAAGCATTTCACCTGAATTAAAAATCTGCAGAGAGCTGATCATCCCTAGCAGGAGGCCACCTAAAGGGTGGCACAAATAGACATTTGTCCTCCCAAAGTGAGTGTTCTGCTCTGACAATGAGAGAACTCAACAAATGAAAAAAAAAAGGACAAAAAATCCTTTCTCTTAATCAAACTATTCAACCCTCAGTTTTGATATAATATTAAAATGTCCTTAAGGGACTGCTACCTTGACCTCATTTTAATGCACATTAAACAGATTGTTCATTATTCTTTCTGGGCTGATCTACGTGTTTGTCAAGAGAGCTGCATTTGACCTGAATAGAGATGGTTCAACAGATTGCCACAAAATTTGAAATTGGGAAGCACCCTTCTAATTCAGCCCCTTTATTCTACAGAGAAGTGAAGTGACTTGCGTGGAACAGTGGACTCTCTGCTCAAATCAATAATCATAAAGCCATCCCTATATGACCTTAGTGCTCCTACCGTGAACCAGCCAGCTCCGCACACCTCTCACTGATGTAAGGGGCAACAGATTCCCTGTTCTAAGGGGCAATCTACTAACAACCCCAAACCTCTGCTTGGTCCCAGGACAAAAACTCTTTTATATGAAATCAGCCATATTAAATAACAACTTCCTCACCTACGTGACACAGAGCTGCCTTGTTTTCAGAGATATGGCGGACCCCGACTGCACAACTTCCACTGTTCCTTCCACAGTGTACTCATAAACTAGGATGATTGTCTCCTGCTGTCTCAACTCACCTTTCCCCATCTTGCTCTCCCTCTTTAGTAACCAGGTGCTGATATTAGTTACCACAGCCAAGTATTTGCATTTTAAGTTTAATGTGACATTAAAGGCACTTCCTCGTGTCTTAGCATGTTTGGGGCATTGGGAAGCAACTAAAAAGATGTTGTTATTATAGAGATCCTCGAGGCCCACCCGACCCCTGCCAATGACAGTCAAATGAATAGATGTTATGGGGCTGGCAGAAAAAGGTAAAGAGAGAGAAAAGAGAATGTGCACGGATGACATCCCTACTCCAAAGAGCTCTGATCATCCAGGCCCTCTCCTGGTCAGATTAAAAGGGTTTAGCCCAGGCAGCTGCTGGACCTAGATTGAAAAGTTCTGACCCTTTTCATAGCGTCTAGTGAAAGGCTCACTCAATAGGCCTCTTCCTCCCCCACATCTGCCCCTTCTCGCTTTGCTCCAAGTCTCTCTGATGATTATTACAAATCTTAACCCCTTTGCAATCTTAAGAAACACAGAGCTCTATATCCTATATTATTCCTCCCTCTGATTGTGAAGTTTCTGATGACTATGTGTTAGCTCACACCTTCTATCTTATAAAAATATTGATAATGAACTGCTTTGGGAATGAATGTGTTCCTTGTCATTTATACAGAACTTTGTTGAGATGATTTGAACTTTGGCTAAGTAATTGCACACGAAGGGTCCCTTCTGGACTTCTCGTTAGAAATGATATTCTTTAAAAAAAGAATAGCTTTTTTCATTTGCAGAACATTTAACAGATTGCAAATTATTTTTCAGGTACATTTTCTCACTTGATCTCATTTACCCTGTGAAATTGGTAGGGCAGATATTATGATCCCCATGCTGCAGGTGAGGTCATCGTTGAAAGTCACATAGATAAAAAGAGGTTAACTTGTTTCGCTTCCCAGGGGGTGACCTTTCCACTGTGCTCTGCTGCTTAAAAAAGAAATGAACCCTGCATTGAAAACAAATGATAACACACAGATTCAAGCTGTTTTCCTCCACTGAGAGGAAGAGGGCATTAATTCTTCACTTTTGTCTGTCTTTAGTGTAAAATTCCTAGCAAAAAGGGCAATTCATACAGGCAGCACAGGTCACTTTAGAATCACAAACTTTTAGGGGGCTTACAGGAAGCTCCTCTCCCCCCTGCACTCCAACACATTCTACTCCAGGACCAATGCAAAACACAGTAATGAAAACAGTACTAATAGAGTAGACTGTGTATTTATGTTTTTAGATTATTATGCCATAAAGTCAGCTTATATTTTTATACAAATATTCATATGTGGCTATAAACATCCTTGTTCTTACAATTACCTTGATTGATTAGATGGTGAATTTTTTTTATATTTTATTGATTTTTTACAGAGAGGAAGGGAGAGGGATAGAGAGTTAGAAACACCGATGAGAGAGAAACATCGATCAGCTGCCTCCTGCACACCTCCCACTGGGGATGTGCCCGCAACCAAGGTACATGCCCTTGACTGGAATCGAACCTGGGATCTTTCAGTCCACAGGCTGACGCTCCATCCACTGAACCAAACCGGTTAGGGCTAGATGGTGAATTTTATCTTAGTCGTTGCAGTGGTATAAAAATCCCAGACCCGGACATACATTTTTTTTATCATACTACAAACTTGTTTTAAATTTTGGTATACAACTTTATAATACCAAGTGTTAGCAGCAATTTTTATCTCATAATGACAATTATAAAATAATCATAAAACCCAAAGTTACCAATATTTATTCAAAGTATCATGAGAAGGCTTCTGGAAACACAGTGGAATTATGCCAGCATGGTGGAAGTCAATGGAAGCTGAAGTTACAAGGATTAAGAGAGGATTTGCCTATTTTAAATGGTCTTTTACTGATAAGGGCCTACAATGTAGTATATTTGAATAAGTGATGATGACCTGATTTTACAAACATGGATTATTCAAGTAGAAAGTAGACAGAAGTCTGTCTTCATCCTAGAAATTTAGAACTTTAAGAATTTGGGGAAAGGTTGAAACGGCCCCGGTGAGGTCAAAATGGCCCAGTGAGGTGGGGACAGCCCCGGTGAGGTTGAAACGGATAATAAGGACCAATATAAACTGATGAACAAAAATTGATGCAGAGGCAGAGCAGCATTGAACAGACTGTCAAACCACAGTGAGAAGTCTGGGGAGGGTTTGCGGGGTGGGGGGGTGGGGGGGTGGTTAAGAGATCAACCGAAGGACTTATATGCATGCATATAAGAATAACCAATGGACACAAGACACTGGGAGGTAGGGGAGGCCGAGGGAATGTCAAGGGTGGGGGGGAGGAGACATATGTAATACTCTTTGTAATACTTTAAGAAATAAAACTTATTCTTTTAAAAAAAGAATTTGGGGAAGAAATGGTTAAAAAGAGAACAAAGCTATGCATTTTTTCTACGTGTGATTTTTAATCTTCAAGGCTTTTTCTTTACAATATGAAAAGGTGTGTGTGTGTTTTTAAATATATCTTTATTGATTTCAGAGAGGAAGAGAGAGGGAAAGAGATAGAAACATCAATGATGAGAGAGAGTCATTGATTGGTTGCCTCTTGCACATCCCCTACTGGGGATCAAGCTCACTACCCAGGCATGTGCCCTTGACCGGAATTGAACCTGGGACCCTTCAGTCCACAGGCTGACGCTCTACTCACTGAGCCAAACCGGCTAGGGCTACAATATCGAAAGTTTTTTAAAAAACTTCCCATTCTTTCCTATCTTTCTTAGAATGTGAACTCAAAAGATCAAGACTTGCTATTGTCTGTTCTTGTATTGTTGTTGTTGTTAATCCTCACCCGAGGACACTTTTTAAATTTACTTTTCAGAGAGAGGAAGAGAGAGAGAAAATTAATGTGGGAGAGACACATCAAATGGTTGGTTCCTGCAAGAGCCCTGACTGGGCAGGGGATTGAACCTGCAACCCAGGGATGTGCCCTTAATGGGTAGTGAATTCTTGATCCTTCCTAGCATGCGAGAGGACACTCTAACCATCCAACCACACCAGC
This sequence comes from Myotis daubentonii, assembly GCF_963259705.1. Classification (NCBI taxonomy): domain Eukaryota; kingdom Metazoa; phylum Chordata; class Mammalia; order Chiroptera; family Vespertilionidae; genus Myotis; species Myotis daubentonii. The sequence goes on along the minus strand of NC_081841.1, from coordinate 98,916,788 downwards.
CGGGGTGCTAGTGTATGTTCTTTAATCCCAACTTGAATTTCTATAAATCATGAGATTTTTTAAAATGCCGATATTTAATGAGTAAAAAATTCAACTAATTCATGGTTTCATTCAATAGGATAAGCATTTACTAAATCTTCATTCAGCACAAGGCATTGGACAGGCTGCTAGGGAGACAGTGCGGGAGTACTGATGCTCCCTGAAATGATTAGAAGGCAGACCTTGCCCAAAGGCCCCAAGCCTCAGGGATTCTCCCCTTTACAAAAGAAATGTTAACGGCTTATTGAAAATTTTAAACAAAATGTACATTCTGTGATGCATATACCAGAGTGACAAATGTTCACCTTTCTCCCACGGTTTAAAGAGCAAATTCCTCATCACAGGCTTTCCAATGCCCACAGACTTCATCGGAAAAGACTTTTAAGTACCGAGAGGCTGTCAAGCTCATTCATGGCCGTGGATATATGTTTTCTAAACTTATAATTCTCACTTGAAGGCTCAAAAATTACCATTGACAACAATAATTGCCCCTTGTTTTCCTGGAAGTAGCAAGTACATGGTTATTTTTGAAAAAACGTCTCTCAAATACCTGTCTGAATAACCATAGTTTGTCCATTGTTCTTTCAAGTCAAAAGCATGTTCAATGAAAATAAAAGTAAAAACACTAGTTCAGCCTGCAATTCAAGCATGGAAGTGTTTTCCTGGAGATAAATGTGGCACTTTGGTATTCAGCAAACATGCTTTATGCATACTTCCTATTTTTTCCACACAGAATTTAAAAAATGTACCAAACGGTTGAACTTGAATAAATTTAATAATGTTTACCATATATATTATTAACTATATTCCCTGTGCTGTACATTACATCCCCATGACTTACGTTTTTATTGACACTCTTAGAGATGTCCCCCATTTCTCCCCTCTTTGCCCCTCTCCACCCAGCCCCCACCCCGCCCCAGGCCTTCACCACATTGTCGTCTGTGAATTTATGCATATAAATTCTTTAGCTAATCTCTTCCAGTCTCCCCCACCCCCTCCCCTCTGAGATAATTTTTACTGCTTTATCAAGACCTCTTTCAAGTGACACTGGCTTTCACAGTTTGGTGCCTCTGCCTTGATTCACGATGAGACAGACACCTGCACTTTTACCCACCATTTTTGCACCGTTGGTGCAAATGTCAATACAGAGGAAGAGTCAAATAAGTCTTAGCAATGTCATCAAAACGATTTTGACTTGGCAGACCCCTTGAAAGGGTCTCAGGAACCTCCAGGGGGCTCTGGGCCACACTAAAAACTGGGTGTTTGAGCAGACAGAAATTACAATTCTTTCTCTTCGTTTATTTAATGCTTGAGGCTTATTTATTGTTGTAGGTTTGATTACTGAGCGCCAAACGAGAGACAAGCCAAGGCGCTGAACCCATCCAAGAGATACATTCCATCGTGAGCAGCTCAAAGGCTCACTTAAGGAAGAAAACAGTTCTTGGCGGGGAGGTGTGGGGGGGAGATGTCAGAACGCTGGCCCAGGCTTGCAGTTGCCAGTGGCAACGATCGTCGGCGGAGGGAGCGCGGCCATCGATTAGTCGCGTCTCGCGGCTGGAGGGAGCCCTCCCCCCCGGAACCGGGCGCCGAGCGGGTGGCGGGAGCTCGCGGGTTCCGCACTCCATTGGAGTGGCTGCCGCGGGCTCGGGCTCGGGCTCGGGCTGCGGACGGGCAGGGAGGGAAGATGGCGGCGGTAGCGGCGCGCGGCCCCGTGGGCAAGGGGCGCGACATCAGCCTGGCGGCCCTGCAGCGCCACGACCCCTACATCAACCGCATCGTAGACGTGGCCAGCCAGGTGGCTCTGTACACCTTCGGCCATCGGGCCAACGAGTGGGTGCGTGCGCGCGACGGGCAGTGCAGGCTGGCGGGGCGGGGACGGGCGGGGACGGGCGGGCTCGATCCCTCTACCGGGAGGGGACGCGACGCCCCGGAGGACGGAGGCGGACGCTGGTGGCTCGCGGGCTGCAGGCTGAAGTTGGGGGGTTTGTGCCCAGGGGCCCCGGGGCTTGGGGGAGAGGGAGGCCGATCTGTGAAACCATCTGAAACTGGGCAAGACTTACATGCAAATCCCTGCCACCCGCGCGCCGGGAGACCCGACGGACGGGGACGCCACCCCGAGGACCGAGGGGAGAGAGGACCGGGTGCCCCGAGGCCGGAGACGGTGACGGGAAAGGCGGCTGCAGAGGCGGCGGGAGGAGGCGAGTGCGGGGAAGCTGCGGTGCGGGCACTTCAGCCTCCGCGGGACCGAGAGGACCGAACCCGAGAGCGGGAGACATCTGAAATTGCGGACTCAGGGACTGGACGCCGCCAAGGAAAGAGCAGACATCGGGAACAGAAGACTGCGTGGGCCTGGGTCCCACACAGGAGGAGGCCGACCGTGTCGGAAAGATTGTTACTCCACAGCCCGTCAAGACCAGCGATGCGTTAATATTTGAGTCCATTGGGGAGCCCGAGTACTCCTGTCAAGCAGGAACCCCGATAAAGAGCAAGAGAATGAAATTCAGTTTTTCTCACAATTAGAATTGGGTAGAGCATAAGACATCCGAGCCCTCCAGCAGGTTACCAGTGGATTTCGAATGTGGAGAGATGGATTTTTTTTTTTCCTCTTTTCCTCCTGGTGATTTTTGTCCAAATAATATTCATTTGTCAATTATATCACTATCCATTCATTACTTTCAAATAAGTTACAAAACAGTATGAAGCACTGAGCCTGGATGAATGGATTTCAGATTTGTAAAAAATGTATTCTCCAAGAAGGTATCAAATAAAAATTTAAGCAATAAAACATCCATATTGAACAAATTCATATATTTTTAAACACATTCACCTGAAAATGACTAACAAAAATGAAAAGGTAAAAAGTTAAGTCTTAAAATGAGAGAGAAGAGCAGTTTTGCCCTGAATTCTTAACTAAGGAATGTTATTGAAATGGGCTTAGGGCTGCTTTCCAAGTAGCCAAGGCAATAATAATAATAATAATAATAACCATAAAAAAATAAATAAAGCATGGGAGCTCTTTACTATTCATTGTTTTGTAATAGGAAATATATCTCTTGGTCAGAAAATTCTGCCACCTGGGTCTTTATATAAAGGGCATTGAGCAACGTAGTGGACAGTTTCATCAATGGCAACTTAAAAAATGCCAGAGGCATAATGTCATAATTCTGTCAACTTACAAAACATATTCTACACCTGGCTATTACACTGCTCTACAGAAAAATGCCAGAGGCATAATGTCATAATTCTATCAAGGTAATTCTGCAGTACAGATAAGGATCAGGCATGCATAGTTCAGTAAACTGACTTGACACCAGGACTAGAGTCTGGAAAATCCTGAAACAGAGGAGATCATTCCTCTTGAGTAACAATTGTTTCCTAGAGGCTTTTGAGACAGACACCTGTTAAAAAGAGTTACAGAGGTTTACTAGATACCCAGTGAGACCCTTATACTAAAGCCTCCTGAAAAGGCAGAAGAGTCACAATGTATTTACAAGATTGTTTTCCTGCTTCCTGGACTTGTTACCTTCAGACAGGCCATAATTCATTCAGTAAAAGGTCATTCTTTCAAAGTACTAATCTTCAAGGCTGTGTTAGCCAAAAAAAAAAAAAAAAGAGAGAGAGACCCAGTTTAGCTGCAGAGCAGTTGCTAGGAGTAAACAAATTGTCACCATATGCCATCACTCAGGCCCTTTGGATGGGAGCCTTTTGAATACAAACCTAATAAACATGTAAAGAACATTCTTGAAAATGGAGGAGAAAGCATATGCAAGAAGAATGTGGTGTGTAAAGGAAGGGAGTTCTTATTACACTGAAAATAGATGAAGAATGAACTGGCATTCAGAGCAGGAAGAAGTAGGAAGGAAGAGGGAACAGAAGTGAGCTGCTTTAAGGAAAAATTAAGGAAGATATATAATGACTGAAATAGAAATTTTAGAACTGGACTTACTTCCTACCATTAGGAAAGACTACTCCCCCCAAATACCTGTGTGTGGAAGAATATAACCTTGGTATTTCAGCCCTGAGAGAAGTAGTTCTTAAGGAGTTGATTTGACAGTGTCTGGAGAAAATTTTTGGTTGTCTTACTGAGAGTGAGGTGTTAGTGTCATCAAGAGGGTAGAGGCCAGCGATGCTGTTCAATAGCCTACACAAGTGCTGAGCTTGAGAAACTGCCTTAGTGACTAGTGTCCTATTTTTTCTAGCTTGTAAGGTTTTCTGAGTTCTGTGTTATCACAATTTCTGGATATGAGGCCCAAGCATTTGATATTTGTTGATATTTTAGGCAACTTGGATGCTACATACATGACTGAGAAAGACAGGTTTAGAGGGTAGAGACCTACTTTTTCATTTTAACAAAATAGTCAGTAAGACACAGATTGCTTTGAGTTGTTTCAAAGGAGTCAAATAGTGTGCTGATTCCCAATAATTTGTAAGCTAACACTTATATTCCACTGTATTATTTCAAATTTTGAACTGCTTAAGTTTTAGCACTTGTTGAATTATTTTTATAATAAATAATAATATGAAATCATTTAATTGTTACTAGTAATTTACTCTTGATAGCTATTTGCTCTTAAAAAATCATTTTGATATCATTTGGACCATAGTGGATTTTGTTTTCATGACTCCTAATACAGTTCTGTGGACAGAGATTGTTATTGAATTAAGGCAGCGGTTCTCACATAGCATCATCAGAATCACCTGAAAGGCTTAATAAAAGAGACTGCTGGGCACCAGCCCGAGTTTCTGATTCTATAGGTCTAGGGAGGGACCCAAGTATTTGCATTTCTAACAAATTCTCAGGTGATGCTGCTGCTGGTGATGTGGGGACCCACTGAACTAAATTTTGAGACCCACTGAACTACAGTGACCAAGAAGATTGCTGAAATTTCTTGAGCTTGTGAAAGGACCATGCTTCCAATTTTTTTGTGTGTGCCTTTCAGAAATTATCATTTTAACATTATACCTTTATTCTTAAAGAGTGTGGTTTTCACCAAAATTACAGAATACTTACACTTTAAATGATTTTGGTAATGGATATTAATAATAAAATACTGAGGTTAAATAGAATGCTGAAATTGAGCCATGTAAATAGCAAATGTACATTTAAAATTTTTAATTATAATAGTCCAATTATTAGTTAAACAAATGGGTACTTAAATATTTTTATCAGGGGATGAGATCCTGCCTTTGTTGAAATGGAAAAGAGCCTTTCTGAATGAACTAAAATGATATCATTTTAACTTTATCACTTCTCCCAGTTTTTCTTAGGCAGATTTCTTGAGTCCTAGTTTGGTAATGTTTCTAACATAATTTCAAAAATCAAAACTTGACTCTGGCCTGGCCAGCGAGGCTCACTGTCAACCTATGAACCAGGAAGTCACAGTTCGATTCTGGTCAGGACACATGCCTGGGTTGCAGGCTTGATCCTCAGTGAGGGGCATGTAGGAGGCAGCCAATCAGTGATTCTCTCTCATCATTGATGTTTCTATCTCTCTCCCTCTCCCTTCCTCTCTGAAATCAATAAAAAACATATTTTATGTGTCTGCAACAAGCAGAATCCGAAGTAACCGCTTGAGCTAAAGCTGACCCAAAAAACATATTTTAAAAACAAACTTGACTCTATTCCACACCCAGTAGGGCATTGAAAACCATGGCATTGTTGCTGTCTTCAATGTAGTTGTCAAAGTAGAATTATTGGCAGTTCATCTGCCCTCCTAGTAGAGCAAGAGAAAATGAACCCAGAAAACAAAGAGAAGGGTAATGAGATGCAGTCATCAGTGATTTCTGCAGCTTGCCATATAACCTGTTCAGAGGGCAGAGGAAAGGCAACACACTTCCTATAACTCTTCTTTCTAATGAGATCCATGGAGCACTTTTATTGCTTCAGCTACCCCTGCATTTGGTAAAGGAAGATAATAATGGTTTATTTTGCAAAAGAAAAATTACTGCTTCCTGCTGCTTCCTCAGCAGAGCTACAGTCAGGCAGAGATCCTGCTTTTCTCCTTTCCTGAAGACAAGCCTCTTAAATTAGATGTTGCTTAGATTTGGTCCCACTTGAAACTGGGCAGAATTCCTGTTCTGTAAGAAGTTTATGTTCTTTAACCTCTGTGAATGTTTACTGTTAATGAAGAGAATCTACATATTTTGCTGTTTGTTTTTATGTTCTAGGAGAAGACCGATGTGGAAGGAACCTTATTTGTTTACACAAGGTAAGAGTACTTTTAGAAAGGAAATGACAGCCATTCTTTAATCGTAGTTTTATTTCAAAGACAAGTAAAAGAACTGAACCATAGTTTGAAGTTTTTAGTTGACACAAGGGAATACTGAATAATGTCACCTGGAATAGTGTGACATTATTTCAGAATAAAATTTTAGAATATAATTTAAATTTTTAGTATAGATGAACTTAAATCTTTATGTTTTCTAAAAGTAGTATTAAATGTTTATTCTTTAGTTCAAACAAATGGTACAAAGTTCTCGAATATAATGCATTAGCAAACCGAAGTACACTATTAAGAATATTAGATTATTTAATCAATATTTAGAACGGTCCAGATATTTATCTTTTAAATTTTTATTTTTAATTACAGTTTACATTCATTGTTATTTGGTATTAGTTTCAGATGTTCAGCATAGTGGTTAGATAATCATATACTTTGCAAAGTGTTCCCCCCAATATTTCTAGTACCCAACAGGCGCCATACATTCTTGTTACAGTATTATTGACTATATTCCTTATGCTGTTCTTCATACCCCTATGACTATTTTGTAACTACCAATTTGTACTTACTAATCCCTTCACCTTTTTCACCCAGTCCCCCAACCTCCCTCCCTTCTGGCAACCATCTGTCAGTTTTCTGTATCTATGAGTCTGTTCCTATTTTGTTTGTTCATTTATATTGTTCTTTAGATTCCACATATAAGTGAAATTATATGGTATTTGTCTAAATATTCCACACCCAATAGGGTTTTATTGATGTCTCCCCTACCACCCTTGACTATTTAGAGAAGCATGATCCAAAACTAAAGATGTCTGAGTCCTCCATTATTTAGTTAATAGAATATGTTTCAGGATAGATTTAATACACTCTTTATTTTGATTGTGAATAAATTTAATAAGTTCATGTTATTAATAATTTATATCAAATATTGACAGTGGAAGGGAGGGGAGTAAAGAGAGAGAGAGAAACATCGATGTGAGAGAGACACATCCTTGCCTCCTGCACTCGCCCAACTGGGGTGGGGATCAAACCTGCAGCCAAGGTATGAACCTTTGACCAGGAATTGAGCCTGCGACCCTTTGGTGCTCAGGATGACACTCTAACCACTGAGAACACCAGTCAGGACTGTATTTTGTCTCAATAGCTGAACCTTTAATTCATATAAAGTGTCATAAAGTGCATCACCATCAATGAGGGTGCAAAGGTAAATACAAAGGCCTACTACTAATTCTTTCAGGGCTAACAGTTTCATTGGGGACAAAGAAAATATACACATACAAGTATATATTTTTTACACATGTACTCACATTTAAAGATAAACAATAATGTAGCTAGATTACCCTAAGTGCCAGTTGATAGGTTATAAGCAATGAATGAGCTGCTCAGGTTGTAGAAGGCTTTATAGAATGGTGAGTCCTGAGTCAGCCTCACGAATAAAGATAGAACTTAACTTGTTTAGAGGAGAGAGGGAAGGGCAGTCTCAACAGCAAGAATGGCATAAGCAGAGGCATGAAACCTATAGTGATAAAGGGACGGTAAGGAAAATTACTCTGGTGCAGAGTTTACATTGGCTTATATTAGTTACAAGTTAACAGTAAGGGTAAAGCAATTTTGCTGGCTTGGAATTTCAGACTAAGGATTTTGAAATTTATTTTCTTAGCAGTATGGAGCCATTGAAGGTTTATGAACAGAGGAGTAATAGAATTACAACCAAATGTGCAAGGAAAGTCAGTGTGTCAGCATTATGCGGATGCATTGGTTCTAGAATAAACTGGAGCAGGACATTGAGAAGATACTTGCGGTGGAGATGAGATGATGAGAGTGTGGACCAGAGGGATCAAGTTGAAATGGAAAGGACTTATTGAAATAATGCATGTATAGAGGGGATGGTGACATTTAAAAAATAACATTAAGATTTTGGAATGGAAGACTGAGAGAATGACAATTATTGGTAGGATGGAAAAATAGATCAAGAATCTGGTTTGAGGGAAAAAATTTAATTTTCTTTTGAAATAATGATTTTGAAGTGATAGCAGGGCATTCAGATAGAGATGTCTAGCCACTCAAGTGGGATCAGGGCTGGAATACAGAGTTTGGAGTCATCTGCATTAATTTGGTCACTAAAACGATGAGAGAAAATAGGTTCTTTGAGGGAGAAAGTTGAAACTGAGGAAAACTAATGGTTGGTTTTAGAGCCAGCAGGATACAGAGAAGAGTCAGCTATAAAGGTAAAAGCAGAGATAGAACAATACAAAGAGGCCAGTTGTGGGCATAGCCAGGAACAGTGTGAGTCTGTGTGTAGGTGGAAGCAGAAGTGGGAGTGGGAAGAAAGACCTGGATGGCCAAGGCCATCAGAACAGGTAAGGAGGAGGTTAGTTTATTCAGTTTCAGAAAAATGGTGGGAGTGCTCAAGAGCCGTTGGCTATATTAGTTTACATTGTGTTCCAAAACATTCCAAAAGCATGGGAGCACACCACCAAGTGAGCTTGTTCAGGAAAGACTACTCTTGAGAATTCTGAAGAATGAAAAGAAAAGCAAGTGGTTGAACTTTACTGTGCCAAGCACACAATATGCATTCTCATTTATTTCTGAAAATATTTTACTTCTGAAAAGAAGTAAAAGAAAATATATTAATATGCATTAATGGTTTTATTTTGGGAATTTTTAGTAGGGTTTTTTTTTTTTAGTGTACCCAAACCAAATGAAGGGTTGTTATTATAAGCACTTCTTAATTTACTTTGAGTTCTTAGTGGATCTGTCAGTTAAAGAAAATATTAAATTAAAAACAAATCCTTCCTTATATCTTTATATCTTAATCTCTTCCTCAAATATAACTCCTCATTAACAGGAATCCCTTTTCCCTGCTGTCTTCCCCAAGATCCCCCCAGCCCCCAGTGCCAGATTCTGGGATGCTGAGGTCTTTCCTCTGCAGAGGATGACAGGAAGCTTGTAAAGATCAAAAGGGAGTTTTGGGTACAGGTGATGGAGCTGCCAGTGATATCTTTTGCTCTGTATCCATACTGAGAGGTTAATGAAATCCTTGAAGAGTCAAATCTGTTTATGTGTAAAAATACCTAATCCTATTTGAAATTTTTTTTTTGTCTTCTTTTTCTCTCATGTTTTCTTTTTTTAATAGAGTTCATAGAGAACCACGGTGATTTCTGAACTTAACACTTCTAAAAGACTCTGTCAGAGATCTTTGGAAGTCAATTTTCATTCTTCCTCAGAATTTAAGTTGAAATGATTATCATGATTATGTCTGGTTTTGATTATATGCCTAATACCACTTTACCTCTCTGTAAAGTGAATTAGACACGGATTGGCTTCCATCAATTTTAAAATTGGAGGGCTCAAAAGGAAATGCTGTAAGTGGTAATGTAGCTGTATTTTACTTCTTTATCAGTATTTTTTTTAAATATATTTTATTAATTTTTTGCAGAGAGGAAGGGAGAGGGATAGAGAGTTAGAAACATCGATGAGAGAGAAACATCGATCAGTTGCCTCCTGTACACCCCCTACTGGGGATGTGCTTGCAACCAAGGTACATGCCCTTGACCGGAATCGAACCTGGGACTCTTCAGTCCGCAGGCCGAAGCGCTAGCCACTGAGCCAAGCCAGTTAGGGCCTTTATCAGTATTAAATCAGATATCAAGTTTATATCAAACTAAAATATAAATACCTTGTTGCTCATAACACTTCTGTGGGTTTGTTACCCTGGTGCCCTAGTTTAAAGTAAATAAATAAATTCTGCTTTCACTTTCATTTTGTAAGCATGTGGGGTTTCATTTGTCACAGAAGCTGCATAGTTGAATTGCTATATAGCTGTCACCCAAGGGTAGATAAATGCAAATGTAGTTATTAGATTTTATACTCTGAATAATTTGTTTTTCTTCTGCCTGACAGAGAGTAGGCACTAAAGGTTCATTAAATAAAAATAAAAAGTCACTAACAGCCAAATTTTTATGGAGAAAAACTTTATAATAGTTTATCTATAAAGCTATTTGCTTTAAAGAAAAGATCGCTTTGTACATTAAATTATATAAACTTTTAATTATACTGTATTTCCTCACCAGTTTATTGACCGGAGTTGCATCATTTCTTTAAAAAGTTTCACAGCTTTTAATTTCAGACCAACACTAAGATTTTCTGTGAAAATTTTCTTCATGTATTGTGACATACAATCTATATTAACTATCATGTAATTACCATCTCCTCCTTAAAGGAATTTATAATCTAGATAGGGAAACAAGATATATATAGTTAAATAAGTAGAATTTGATTTTACCAAAGGATTTGTAATGAGAGTCATGCTGCATGTGTTACATAAATTAATATATTAGTGCTATTAGCTACTAGTAAAGAATCATTGCTTTACATGTGTACAGTCTGCTTGCACAAAGCTGTATAGACTTACAAAAAGGTCAAAGGCACTTTCGGAATGTAGTTATACTAAAAATATACTATACTGAACAACGTGTCTTTTGATGTCCTCCCCACCCCTTGTGATTCTTAGGTCTGCTTCTCCAAAGTATGGGTTCACCATTATGAATAGGCTGAGCATGGAAAATAGGACAGAACCCATTACTAAAGACCTGGATTTCCAGCTCCAGGACCCTTTCCTACTCTACAGAAATGCCAGATGTGAGTTTTTCTTAATGAATGGGTAGTTTAATTTGGCAGTTTTACCAAGTATTTAAAATTGTACAGTGTATGTCATTGGGCTTGTGTTTAGTGTCAGTGATTCTAGGGGTCAGGATTGGTTAGCTTGGGAAATGCATGCCCACTTTCTTCCTTGGGAAAGTTTACATGAAAACAATATGACTATATGATGTAAGTATTCAAACCCTGTCTTCTGCAATGAGACCACTTTGCATTGTGAACCCATTGGAGATTCTAAGCTTGATCAGTGCTGGGTGAGGAGATTTTGGTCAGGAGACTATAGAGAGGCACATAGGTAGTGCTGTAGGACATAGAATGAATGATTCAGCTGGTGGAACTTTTTTGTGTGTGAGCCTTCTGACATTATGTTTTGGGGAGAGGACGAATAGTCTAGAATTGCTATCTTTTGAATACATAACAAAGTCCAAAGAATTTTAGTCATTAAGAATTTCATAAGACTTTGTAATGTTGAAGTCTTAGGTAACTATGTGGTCTTTGTCAGATTTGAAATGAGGTAGAAATTGCCTACCCAATATTCTGCTTATTTTACTCATGTGTCTTATCTGACCACTTGTGTTGGACTATTGGACAGCCCAGAGAAATATTGATGGAAAATATATAAACTGCAAGAGCATCTATGTGTGTTTGTGCATGCACATGCTCTGTGCTTGTGGGTAACTTTCAGAAAGACCTTGCAGTTAAATATTTTTCATTCATTTTCCACCGTGCTCTTTGAGCTCAATATATAAGAATTTGCCTACTATATACTATTCAGTGTAATCTTAATAAGGAATGTAATACAAGTGATATTTGATGTTATAACTCCAATGAATTGTTTTGAAATAAATATAACATCCTTTTACTGCTATATTTACTTGTAATTATATATGTATAATTAAGTTATTATGATAGGTGGTCATCCTATTATTTAGAGAATATGAGTAAATTTTCATGAGAAAAAAATGAAAGCTATTAATGATTTACTAATGATAGATCCTGTGAGTGAAAAATTTAGTAAAATAGATATTTTATTTCCTATTTCTATTTCTTTGCTGGAAGGTGTAATTCCATCAGTTGTTAGCTTGTAGTTTGAGTTTTTTGTGTAGTAACATCAGGTTTTATTTTCCTTTTTGAGATTATTAGATTCTATGTCAAATAATATATAATTTAAATCCTAATAAAATAGCCATATAAATAAATATAAAATAAATGAATATTAATGACTTATAGTAATCATTTTGGTAGCTCTTACTTTGTATAAATACTTAGTCTAAGTTAGTACAGATACTATTTTAAGTTCTTATTATAATATTACGTATCACATATTAGGTACAAAAATATAAGAATCAACCACTCTTTAATGTGGTTGATTTTAAAATTGACTTTCCTAAGTCCCAGAGGATTTATCTGATAGGTAATACTATTTGAATCTAATAAACATATATTAAGCCTCACCTTGTTCCAGGCCAATGCTAATATGGTAGTCTAACTGCATGTGTCTGTTGAATACTTGAAATGTGGCTTAGTCTGAATAGAGCAGTGCTATGAGTGTAAAATACACATTGATTTTCAAAGACAATACAAAAAAATGTAAAAAAAAAAAAATCTCAATTTTATACTGATTTAACTGTTAAAATGATAATACTTTAAATATGTTGAGGTAAATAAAATGTTATTGAAATTAATTTCACCTGCTTTTTTTTAAATTTAAAATTACATATGTGGTTCACATGTGTGGTTCACCTTACATTTCTATGGAATGGCAATGTCCTAATTATTTTTTTGTTTCTTTTACTATATTTTACAACCATAACTTTATAGGGTAGACATTTTCACTGCCATTTTGCAGATGAGCAAACTGAGGTTCAGTGAATTGACAGACCTGACAGATATTCACAGATTCTAATTTCTCATAACTTTTTCTTAGAAATACCAATATTTTTGTTTTATAAAAATGAGAAACTGCGATTAAAGAAATTAAGTAATTTATCATGGCCCATGACTGTTTGGAGATGGAAACAGCATTGAACTGAGAAAGCCTAACTTCAAAAGCCCAGGCCCACCCAGCCAGTGTGGCTCAGTGCTGGAGTACTGACCCATGTACCAGGAGGTTGCTGGTTTTATTCCCAGTCAGGGCACATGCTTGGACTGGGGCGTTGATCCTTAGTAGGGGGTGTATGAAGCAGCCAATCAATGTTACTCTTTCATTGATGTTTCTATATCTCTCCCTTCTCCATCTCCCTTCCTCTTTCTCTAAAAATCAATAAAACAAACAAACAAACAAACAAACAAAAGCCCAGGCCCAAGCAGTGAAAAAGTACTAACACATGAATGATGTATTTGAGCAAGGTTTACTTCTCATAAAATACTTAATCTTTTTATTATACACTCCAATGTTTAAAAAGCAAGTTTCTTTTATAAAAAGTTGAGTATCTATTTTATCCCAGTTATTAGAGAGGAGACTGTCAAATAAAAACAAATATAACAAAAAGCTGAATTTGACTATTTCTTTCATATTATTCCCTTTAGTAACCTTTTACTATGTTTTCCATTTCATATCTAAGTAAGATTTTGGTATATGGAGATATATTTTAGAAATGTATTTTCCCAAATATCCTATATAATAAAAGGCTAATATGCAAATCAACCGAACAGTGGAATGACCGGTCGCTATGATGTGCACTGACCACCAGGGGGCAGGTGCTCAATGCCTTGAGCTGCTCAGCCAGAAGCTGGGCTCACGGCTGGCGAGTGCAGCAGTAGTGGTGGGAGCTTCTCCTGCCTCCACAGCTGTCGGACATCTCTCGAGGGTTCCCGGACTACAAGAGGGCACAGGCTGGGCTGAGGGACACCCTTTTCCCCCACCCCCCAGTGCATGAATTTCATGCACCAGGCCTCTAGTATAATAATATTTAAGATAAGTTACAGACAGCAATGACAGGTAGATTTCAGAGGTAGGCCAACAGCTTGAATATATCATTGTCTATGCTAAGAAGTTCTTTGAGCTGCTTGATTTAATTGAAGACATAAGCCTGGAGCTTAGAGCAGATTATAAAAGGCAAAAATCAAGATATTTAGGATCAAAGCTGTTTTAGAAAATTCCTCAGTTTTAAAGTGAATTTATTTGGGTAGTTTTTAAAAAAGAAATACAATTTAAATTCTTTGTTGATATTTGTAGGATCTGGGGAAAGTTGCTAAATAATGGGAAATGGTACACTGAATGAAAGTGAGAGTTACTAACAGTTCTTATCTTTCAAATAAGCCATGGCCTAGAAGTTCCTTTTTAAAGTGATTGGTGGTATTTTAGTTATAGACAGCATATTGAACACATTCCTGAAACTATAGAAATGACAGTAAATGGGAAAAAAGATATAAACCCACAAGGGTGTTAGATGAATTTCATGAAAAAGATTGAGTATACAAGAGAGAAGAAGACATGCTATGATAGCTTTATTGTTCATAATTATTAACTTGTCTCCTTGCAGAAGATCATATCTCTGTTCTGTTGATGTCAGATTTGATTATATGCTTTCGTTCCCCCTCAACTCCTCCACCCACACTGACCCCTCCAGAAGGATATTACGTGGTCACCTGTTGAACTCAAATATGAATAAATTGCTTTGACCAATGAAATGAGGGTAAGAGTGATATATGGCACTTATGAGCACATACTTTAAGAACTAGCTCATGATTCATCATGTCTCTTTTCTTTCTGCTATGATGACTAACACTATTCTAGGCAGAGGCTGCTCTGTCAGCATGGAATGAAAATAGCATGGTACAGAGGTAAAAGCAATCCATGATCAACATGTAATATGTATGAGAAATAAACCTTTGTCATTGTAAGCCATTGAGATTATGGGGTTGTTTGTTACTGCAGTATAACTTGGGCTACTGTGACTGATGCACAAGCCATCGAAGGAAAAAGGGATCCAAACACAGAATTGGAGGTAAAGGAATTCTGAGAACTATGATAAAGAGGAATCCCATAATGACTCCTATGTGGTTAAAGTAAAGATCATTCAGCCTAAAAGTAAAAGGATAGGCGGCTTCAGGATGGGTGTCCAAGGAAAAATTTATAACTGATAGTATGAATCTATTGAAACATTTACAGTTCCTTTTAAAGAAAGTTTGATGATAGAGGAACATTGAAAACTGAGGGGGTGGGAGGAACAGTAACAAAATGAAGCAATTCTTAATTCCTGGGAAAACAAAATATTGTATAAAAAAGGAAATATAATCATAGTATACCATATGGTTCTGCAGATCATAATACTTAATTAAATTATAAGTACTGAATGTGAAATTGTATTATACTAGAAGGATGTGTGTTTGTGAGAGTGTGTATATTGTCAGAGAACTAAATCCTCAATAGATTTTAAAAATCAAGAAGAAGTGTATGCATGCTATATAGTAAAAGAGATTTAAATGTCAGAAGAAAAGTTGGATGAGAAATAAATGGAGAGCAGAAACAACTGTTATGGATAGAATTAAGATTGTTTTGGAGGAACAGTAATTATGAATGTAATGGCTAGAGAAGAGTTCTCTGTTTTTGTAAACTATATAGTGTTTGACTTAAAATTATGTATGTGTATTATTTTGATAATGATAAAAATTAAAAATATAATTGATATCAATGCATTCATAAAAGCAATGTTTTAATTGGTGGTTAGATTTTTAAGTCAACTCCTCATAAGAGCCTTTCTAGCCCATTGTATACCTACCAAAAAGTAGCACACTAACATAATGATGTACCTATGAAATATACTGGTAGCACTAGTGTGTATAGCATTATTTCTATAGGAAAATTCATTCAAGAGTAAAACTTGTGTAGACCCCCAAAAGTATAACATCCTTAGCAGCAGGGCAGAGGACTTCTAGTGCCCATTTTTAGTAACAGGTCATTTATAAAGCTAGATGTTCCTATAAATTATATGTTAGCACATGGTCATAGTAAAGTAAACTTTGAAGCCTTCACAGTCTGTTGCTAAGCCTTGGTTCTATATTGGTTCTGCAGTTCTGTATTGCTCTCCTCTTTATTCCCACCTCCATTCCGATTCAGGCTTTCATTACATATTACTTGGAGCATTTCACAACTCCTCATAATAAAAAGACATTAAGCTTCTGACACCAGCCAAGATAGAGAAAGTTCACTATAACATATCTATCCCACTGGTTATAACTAAAAGTTCTAGGCAGAATACACCCCTCCCCCAAGAAAAATCCTAATTGAGGATTCTGAAAATAAGCAATAACAGGCATATTGGGAAGAGAAGTAAAAACCTGAAGAACAACCAGTATGGTGGTGAGTTTCCTGATTTTATTCTTTACTTCTTTATCTCCTGGCTTTGACTCAAGAGTGGGCCAAGTCACAGAATTGTGGACAAGAACAAAAACAAGAGAAGCCCCACTTTCTAGTCTGGGGACTAGAGAAATCGACTCCCATGAGTTACAAAGTGTGGAGAGAATTGTTCCCTCTTCCTTTTTTTTTTTTTTCTCTCCTAGCCCTACTCTGAAGCCAGTTGCAGCTAAACTACCACTGTGTCAGTGATGGTGGAGATACACGCACATGAAGGTCCCAGGAAACAACCTGTCACTACCAGAGGAACTCAAACAAGGGCCCTTGTGGTCTGAAGAGTTTGGGGAAAATCCAATTACATATATTTCATCTTTGTTTTGCTTCACCTTGTGGGCATCCCAAGCTATGCAGTCTGTCTGACAGTGTGAGAAGTTAACACTCTAAAAGAAACTCTGACTTTCTGGCTATAGATCCCTGATAGAGTGTTAGGGAGACTAGAGGAGAGAGCTGGATAAGGAGATTCCCTAATTCTGTACATAAACTGACAAAAGTCCTAGTCTCACTTGTGAGCTTCATATACATGTAATAGAGCCAAAGAAACATAGGAATGACGTTGAAAACTAACCTACAATATAAACCACCATCCAAGTTCCAGACACAACTCTGAAAATGAATCTGACATGTAAACCATTGCACACAAAAGGCAAGACAAAACTTCTTGTCTATACATAACCAAATTGATTGCATTCTCAAACAAAAAATCAGCATTCTCTGGAAAGTTTTAAGAGGACTCAAAAGTCTCACAATATTATCAAAATGCCCAAGAGACAATCCAAAATTACTGATAAAAAAAACAGAAAAATATGACCAAATCTCAAAGGAAAAATGTCAACAGATGGCCACCCTGAGATGATTTAGATGTAATTATAAGACCATGGCTTTAAGACAACTTTTATTACTACACCCGATGAGGTAAAACTGAATACTCTTCTTATTTTATTTTAGAGAGAGAGAGAGAAACATTGATTGCCCTATTGGGGATCAAACTTGCAACCTGGGTATGTCTCCACCATCTTTTGGTGTATGGGACAATGCTCCAACCAACTGAGCCATACTGTCAGGGGTAAAACTGAATATTCTTGGAATGTATGGAAAGATATAAATTTTCAGAAAAAAAATAGGTATAAAAAAGAATCAAAGGAAAATTGTGGAACTAAAATAATACAGTATTCAATGGATGGCCTGACTCACAGAATAGAGATGACAGAGAAAAGAAAAGTCAGTAAACTAAAAGATCAGTAAAAATTATCAAGAATATAGAGGAAAAATATTAAGAAACAAAAAGACCCAGGACAGCCAAGATATGGAAGCAACCTAAGTGCACATCAATAGACAAATGGATAAAAAGTTGTGGTACATATATATGATGGAATATTACTCATCCATAAAAAAGAATAAAATCTTACCATTTGTAATAGCATGGGTAGACCTGGAGAGTATTATGCTAAGTGAATTAAGTTTGACAGAGAAAGACAAATACCATATGATTTCACATATAGGTGGAATCTGAGGAATAAAATAAACAAACTAGAAACAGACTCATAGGTTGCCAGAGGAAGGGGGAGTTGGAGGAGGGCTGGGTGAAAATGTGAAGGAATTAAGAGGTAGTTACAGAAGACTTATGGGGATGTAAAGTACAACATAGGGAATATAGTCAATATTTTAATAACTATGCACGGTGCCAGGTGAATACTTGAAATATAAGAGTGACCATTTTGTAAAGTATGTGATTGCCTAATCACTATGCTGTACTCATAAAACTAAATACAAAATAATGAATGTAAATTTAATAATGAAAAACTCAACAAAATACACAAACCCCTGGGCTTCAGAAACCTTCAGGGCAATATCAGGTCTGAATTTGTGTCATTGAAGTCCCATAAAAGGAGAAAAAGACTGGTTTAGAAAAAAATATTTGAAGAAATATGGTTTACAACTTTCAAATTTGATTAGACAACTATATAGATTTAAAAACTCAGTAAACCACAAAGAGGATAAACACAAAGAAAGCCATGCCCATAAACATCATAATCAAACTGCTGAAGACCAGATTTTTAAAAAATCTTAAAGGCAACCAGAGAAAAACAATACATTACATATAGGGGAACAATATTTTGAATGACTACAGATTCCTCTTCAGAAAGCATGAAGTCTGGGAGACAGTGGAGGGACATTTTAAAGTGCTGAAATAAAGGAACTGTCAAGTTAGACCTCTTATCTCCAGTGAAACTATCCCTCAAGAATGAAGGTGAAATAAAGATATTGTTGGATAAAAGAATATTGAAAGAATTCTTTATCAGTAGACCTGCTCTAAAATAAATGCTAAAAGTTCTTCAGACTGAAGGGAAATATTAAAGGGAAAATGGGAGCTGCAGAATGAATAGCAACAGGAATAGTAAAAATATGGGTAAATAGACTAGATTTACTTTTTTTCTTTTCTCAAGTTTTTAAAAATACATATGACTGTTGAAAGCAAAAGTAATATCAGGAGGGGTTTAATGTATGTAGATGTAATACATGTGACAATTACAACATAAATGGGAGCATAAAGGGACCTATCCTATATAATAAAGAGCTAATATGCTAATTAGACTGAACAGTAGAACAACCATTTGGATGACCTTCTGGATGAAGGCGGGGCTGTGAGGGCTGGCTGAGGCTGCGAGGGGCTGAGAGGGCCCGCCAAGGCCCTGACATTTATTAACCACTGTTTCATCTAACCTTTATTTCTTCTTCTAAGTTTATTAGACTGTTACACCAACTCTTCTCAAGTTTGTATCTTGGTTTTCTCAACCTGGAAATACAGCCATCCTTATTCTAAAATACATCTTCAGGACTTTAAACCAACATGACACCAAAGGCTTTCATGTAATAACTTCAACTGAAAGTTTTAAGTAATTTCAGGTGATGGGAATAGTTTAACTTAGTTCCAGATTATTAGAAAGCCTGTGCACCCTTCCTCTGGCTTGAGACGTCTGCTCTCTCCATATGGTCAGAGGAAAAAGATTTCTTGTTGCTGAAAATATGAAAACCTGTACCACTTAATCTTTTTCCTGAGTAGAGAAATTAACTCTGCTTCCCTCTCAAGGGTCAATTTTTTTAAAGTGAGTTTTCTAGGAGAGATAATCCTTAACATCTATTCTGCAGTTCTTTCCCTAGAACAAAATGTATGGTAAACAATGAATTAGATTTTAAAATA
The DNA here is from genome assembly GCF_963259705.1 of Myotis daubentonii. Lineage (NCBI taxonomy): Eukaryota > Metazoa > Chordata > Mammalia > Chiroptera > Vespertilionidae > Myotis > Myotis daubentonii. Next base: position 98,897,311 of record NC_081841.1, on the reverse strand, counting down.
GAATTATCGGTCTTTTCTTGATGGCTATTATAGAACACATTATAAGCTGTAAAAGCGTCAATTGAAATGTTCCTATATATACCATGATAAATAATAGCAGAGAGTCAAAACTGCAAACACAGATAGTCATAATTTGGAAGCAACATTGCTCTCTAAGAATGCATTTTGTGAAATGTTTGCTCTGCCATTATATCACCATTAATTAGTTGAGAAAGCAGTGGCATGAGGGAATTACGGACCCTGTGTGGACAGAGACTACATTTTATATCTTATTTGTATTCTGTGGTACCAAATAAACACAGAATGCAAATAGATCTGGATAAGAAATAGATACATACAAGGTACTTAAAGTAATTCCCAAATCATTTATATTAATTCTAGAAGTATTATATGTGTATACTAGAGGCCCAGTGCACAAAATCATGCACGGAAAGGGGGGTGTCCCTCAGCCTGGCCTGCACCCTCTTGCAATCCGGGACCCCTCGGGTTGGATCCCTAGGCCTGGCCGGCAATCAGGGTCTATTGGGGCTTTCCTTACCCCGGCTGCCGCCCCCGCCACTGCCACTGCTTGCCATGTGTGCAGCGCAGCCCACACCTCTCCCGCCACCGGTCGCCTCCCTCTGTGGGTGACAGGCATGGGGTGTGATTGCTTGGCTGGTCTGGGCCTCCCTCTTTGGAGCGATCATGTAGCTCCCCCACCCTGCCCCGATCAATTGTCCCACCCACCGGTGGCTTGGACCTCCCTCTTTGGAGCAATCAATCGTGGAGCCCCCCCATCGATCACCCTGCAGAGGGTGGCCTGGGCCTCCCTCTGCAGAGTGATCTTGGGGTGATGGTGCCCCCCCACCCGACCAATCGCATCGCACCCGCCTTGGTTGGCCTGAGGCCATTGCGTGTCATAGCATGGTTGTCCGGAAGGTCATCCGGATGGTCTTTCTGCCGTTTGATTGGTCGATTTGCATATTATGCTTTTATTATTATAGATATGTCCGATGTTTTGTCCAGTTTTGAAGGTACTCTGCTTGGGGTGATTGAGAAAGAGCCACAAAGTTGTCCAGTTTTTCAAAATTCTTCCTATTCTCACTTGGCAGCAGAGATGGAAAATCCTACCTCTCAGCGAATACAAAGCAGCAAGGGAAGCTGAGCTGTGTGCTTTGCCCTTTCCGCGGCTGAAGATGCTAAGGGGCCTGTGCTTTGCAGGCCTCTCCTAGGCTCCAGGCCATGTGAGGAATAAAAGGTCTTCCAACGTAACGAATTCTAAGACCTCGAGACCTTGTTTTCTTAACCTTGGAATCAGCTCAGGCAATTATTACAAAAGCAACTTGAAAGGTTAAAAGTGAATGATGTGTAAATTTATTACTAAGAGAATGAAAGCTACCTTATCTGACTATAGATAATTGAGAGTTTGTTTTTCTATTTTAAGATATTTATTGGTATATTGATAGCCTTAAATAGTAGTTAATTTTCTTTGAGTCACAAATCCCGTTGAGAATCAAATGAATTTCCTTCATTCCTGCCTGCCTCCCTCAAATGTTTTCCATACTAGGCATTGTTCCAGGGCTCTATGCTTTGTACTTCCAGACTTCCAAGAGAACATCTGTTCGCATATATACACACCATTCTGCATACATTTTTAGATATTTTATTGAACTCCTGAAGCCCTCTAAAGTCAAGAAATATCTTTAAAGTAATTATGTGACTGAAAATATTTGACATTTTTACCAGGCAGAATTTAGTATTTGCAGGAATAACAATAGAATATCATTTAAAGTAAACTCATTCAAACCATGTGCAGTATGGAATGGGAGACAAGGAATCTGATATTTCATATTTAATCAGACTGGGTAACCAATACAATCTTTAGGCTTTTTTACTGTGAGAGGAGTTGTTGGTTGCACTAGATAACCTTCAAAGACTCTTTCAACCAGCTAAGTCTATGCTTCTTAGGGAAAAAGAATGAAGCCACTAAAATTAAAATATTATAGCGTGGTCATTCTGTGCCTATAAGCCTCCATCGTCATTCTAACTGAAAAAAATGGATCTATTTATTATGTTCCATTGCTCTGAGAGCTAATGTGTTTTAATATGGTTAAGGGTTACACATCTCCCATGACTTGAGTGATGAAACTTGTCACTCTGACCTTAAACCCAGAATTACATTTTGTTCTCTCTGTCATTACCCACTTGTATGGAAAGGAAGAGATCTAAATTCTAAAGCAGGGGTCCTCAAACTTTTTAAACAGGGGGCCAGTTCAGAGTCCCTCAGACCGTTGGAGGGCCGGACTATAGTTTAAAAAAAACACTAGTTGGCTGCTAAGCAACAGGCAGCGGAGGCAAAAACACCCGGCGGGCCGGATAAATGTTTTCAGCAGGCCGCAGTTTGAGGACCCCTGCTCTAAAGAATACTGTATCAATCCCCAGAAGGAAAGTAGGGGAGGGCAGGGGTAAGGGGAAGAGATCAACCGAAGGACTTGTCCTATCTAATAAAAGAAAAACATGGTAATTGGGGTACGACTGCTACCCTTCCCATTGGCTAATCAGCGAGATATGCAAATTAACTGCCAGCCAAGATGGCGGCCGACAGCCAGGCAGCTTGAAACTAACATGAAGCTTGCTTGCTTCAGTGACGGAGGACTGCAACGTTCCCCACCTGCCTTGCCGGCCTCTGAGCCTGCAGTTTCAAACATTATAACAAATATAGACACTAAACAAAACCCCAGAAACCAGCTTTCAGCGAGCTGGGATCTCAGAGCTGGAGTTGATACAGAGTTTCGATTATAGAACCGAAACAAACCAGATACCTGCTTTCAGGAGCGGAGGCCTCAGAGCTGGAGCCAGAGCTAAAGCTGGCCCAGAATAAATAAAAAAGAAAAAAAGGAGCGGTTGGAGCTTCAGTCCCAGCCTGAAAACAGCCCTCAGCCCCTCACCCAGACTGGCCAGGCACCCCAGTGGGGAATCCCACCCTGAAGGGTGTGTGACCAGCTGCAAACAGCCATTATCCCCTCATCCAGGCTGGCCACGCACCCCAGTGGGGGCCCCCACCCTGATCCAGGACACCCTTCAGGGCAAACCAGCCAGCCCCCACCCTTGCACCAGGCCTCTATTCTATATAGTAAAAGGGTAATATGCCTCCCAGCACCGGGATCAGTGTGACAGGGGGCAGCGCCCAAACCCCCTGATCGCCATGCAGCTCTGTGTGTGACAGGGGGTGGGGCCAGAACCTCCCTATCCGCCCTGCTCTGTTCATGACAGGTGAAGGCGCCCCAACCCCCTGATCGGCCCTGCTCTGTGCCTGATAGGGGGGAGTTCCTCAACCCCCTGATCACCCTGCGGCTCTGTGTGTGACAGGGTGCGGCGCCCCAACCCCCTCACCCCACGGGCCCTGTTCTGTGTGTGACAGGATAGAGCCATAACCTCCCCATCGGCCCTGCCCTGAGTGTGAGAGTGGTGGTACCCCAACCCCCTGATCGGCCCTGCTCTGTGGGTGATAGAAGGCGGAGCCCCAACCCCCTGATCCGCCCTCCTCTGTGTGTGACAGGGGGTGGTGCGCCAACTCCCCTATCGGCCCTACTCTGTGAGTGACAGGGGGGAGCTCCTCAACCCCCTGATGGGCCCTGCTCTGTGCGTGAAGGGGGGGAGCTCCCCAACCCCCTGATCGGCCCTGCTCTGTGCCTGATAGGGGGGAGTTCCCCAACCCCCTGATCGGCCCTGCTCTGTGTGTGACAGGGGGCAGCACCCCAACCCCCTGATTGGCCCTGCTCTGTGCGTGACAGGGGGTGGTGCCGCAACCTCCCCATCAACCCTGCCTTGAGTGTGACAGGGGGCGGCGCCCCAACTCCCCAATTGGCCCTGCTCTGAGCCCGACCAGGGGCTGCACCTAGGGATTGGGCCTGCCTTCTGCCACCCGGGAGCAGGCCTAAGCCAGCAGGTCATTATCTCCCGAGAGGTCCCAGACTGCGAGAGGGCACAGGCTGGGCTGAGGCACGCCCCCCCCCCCAAGTGCACAAATTTTTGTGCACCGGGCCTCTAGTATACATGTATATAAGCCAAAACAATGGACATGGACAACAGGGAGATGGGATCGTGAGTGTGCGGGGCGGGGGGTGGGGGGGGAGGTTGGGGGTTAATGGAGGGGATGAGGACACATTTGTAATACCTTAACTAAAAAAAAAAAAAAAAAAAAAAAAAAAAGAATACTGTTTACATAGGAACTGACATTCTGTCATTTAAAGATGGCTCTGAAAAGCATCATGTGAAGCAAAATGTCACTTTTGAATCCTGTGGTACCTTTGGGTTTTATGTCTTTGTTTTGCCATGTGTTGGGTTGTGATACTTGGTAGCTCCTTAAAACACATACAATACGGATAAACAATACTTATCTAATTTACACAGTTTCTACACTTCCATAACTTATGATTAAGGGCTCACTGCATATAGGAGCTTCGCATGATTTTAATGGGAAAATGTGTATACATCTCTGAACTTAACAATCTGGCATGCTTAGATGAGGAAGAACCCATGTGGCAAAGTCATATATGGTTAGTGATGTACAGATACTATGTGAGAGTAACATACAGAGAGTAATATTGTGGCTTGGAGTGTATTTCCTATTTTATTTTTGAGAACCCAGTTTGGCATGGTAGAAGTCTACATTTTGGCAGAGAAAAGCTGGATTAATGATTAATAGTGAAGGACCTTTTAGTTTTCCTACCCTAACGCAGTGCTTTGCATATAGTAAGTGCTCATTTTGGCTACATTGACTGTTCATGTCTGTTCTTTTAGAGTCTATTTTTTATATTACTGACTTTTGTCCAAAAATCACTTAGAAAATAGTTTTAAGTAATCAAATTGAAACTTTTGAGTTAATTTACTTCTTAACCCACAGAAGGAAAAATTATAATTTTTGTTCATGCTCTTAGGGGTATTTTTGGAGAAAGAAAATAATTTTAGTTAAGAATTGGTGTTAGAATTACCCTACATACAACCTTAGAGCTTTTATTTAATAGTAGAACCCAAACATGATTTAACTGTTTATAACATAAAGGACTGTGCGAAAGTGGTATCTATTATATTCATAATTATAGATTAAGGTCAAAATGAAAAGAAGACAGAAACTCTGGCTCACTTTTCTTCAATTAAGAAGTAGTGTTAGTCTCCTTTTCCTAGAACACTACTAGGTAAAATCTTAGAAAATTTTTAGTGATCATTTATGTTTTATAGTTAGGGTATTTTGGGGCAAAGCTTTTCTTATAATTATTAAACCCTTGATTAAATAATCTGATACAAATATGAGGAAGTTTGTTGCAGAACAAATTTTGACCTATAGAAATATTCTGTTGTATATTTACCTTAAACATATCTTTCTCACAAACTGTAGTTTATATGCGATTGGACTCACTTTGCTACATTGAGATTTACATAAAATAGTACATTTTCAATGCGTTCTTGGAATAACTGACATTGCACATAAATAGTATATTTTTAAGATAATTTATGTACTTGTAAATGTAAGCTTTAGATTACTACTGTGAGACATGACTGGAATATGAATATCTTATTTTTCTGCTAGATTAAAGTGCTATTATTTACACTCTGAAAACAATGCATGTGATTTGGCAGATTGATCGCATTCTTTGAACTCTTAGATGCCAGTGCCTGACAGGTATCAGGAAGACTGGTATATGGTAAAATTGTTGTATAATAAATACACATAAAATGAGTACATTATTGCCTACACAGTGCTGGATCAATAGAAATGTACACTCTAAGGAGTTTATACCCTAAAGACAAATTCCCATCAATACTACTTATGCTTAACATTATTAAATGTTTAAAGCAAAATAAACTCTAAGTTAGTAGGAGAACCAAAGGGACGATGTGAAGAGAATCCACCCCTGCTGTGACCCTTGTAGGAGGTGCAATGTCCATACAGAGGATCTAGGCACATCTTGTCTGTGATGTTCTATGAAGCCAGGATAGTGAGAACTTAATATGAGCAATTATAAGTAATGTCGATGGTGTAAGATCTTTAAGTCTTAGATTTCAGCTCATCTTAGCAAACATTTGTTGAATGTGTACTCATGCTAGTCGTCATGCTGGGTGTATTAACCAAATCCTACCTTCCCAGAGCTCATAGTCTAGCAGAGGGAACGGTTGCATAGTACTTAATAATGGCATGTATTTCATTTTGTTTGTTTTAATCAAAGGATGTACAAATAACTGGGGGCAAAGAAGAAGTTGAGACTATTTATCCTGGCAGATTATGAGAAAGATTGAGTCCTTAAGGCTGAGTAAGAGCTCAGTGAAAGGGGAAGACACTTTAGGGAACCCATGTTGTTATCTGTGTCCCAGGAGATTTTGAAATTAATCACCAAGATTATGAACAAAATGGAAATATAAATTTAAATGACCAACAAAATAGAATAAGTCATCTATACATATAAAGAGGTAATATGCTAATTGCCGTTATGCTGTTCCCCATAACGACCACTTTGCATATTGATGCGTGCACAGCAGGGGTGGGCAGCTGGAACCAAGTTCCTGGGGGTCTGAGGAGAGCACCTGACAGGAGCCCGACTACAAGGAAGGAAGAGGAAGAGTCCACGGGGAGCTCTTCCAAACCCCCTGCACGGACACCCTACCCCAGCCCCTGCACCCCTGGGAGGATGGGCAGGCTGACCAGACAAGGAGAAGACCCAGCCTCGTGGGTAGCTGCAGCCCGCACCTCCGACTCCCGATCTCTTCCCCCGCCACCCCTGCCAGGGGCGCCCACAACAATAGCACGCCAGCGACCACCGTCAGCGCCCCTGAGGCACCCGGGCCGGGGCCCATGGCCCGCCTCTGCCGGCCCCCTCTGCTTGGACTGGGCACACCTCTCCTCCCTACAACTCCAGACCTGGGTGGAGGCAGGCCTGAGCAGCCTCTCAGGGTCAGACTCTTCCCCCAACCCCACCTCCAACCCCGGACAGCAGCAGTGCTGTCTCCTCAGTGGAAGTGTGCTGAACCTCGCTGGGGGCACAGCTAAACCTGCCCTCCTGGCTCCGCCCTGGCCCCGCCCTGGCCCAGCCCCCACCCCGCTCCAGGAGTTTGGAGCCCCTCCCTGAGCAGGTACAGCTGAGAAACAGCCAGGACAATGTAAAGAACGGTGCCAAGCAGGAAAGTTTGACAGTTACTCCCCCTTCAGCCTCACTGCCCCCCTAGTGCCCCTCTAACTCCCTACCCCCCGCCAGCGCCTCCAGGGACGACCACCGCTATAGGGCTGCTGGCCAGAGGCCCCTCCCCCCCCCACTCCGAGGCCTGGGGAACCCTCTGCAAAGCTTCCATAGCTACAGTCCCAGGAAACAATCATGCCCTCCTCCCCTAATCAGCACCTGCTACCTGCGAGGGTACCCGTGGGCTTAAAAATAACAATCCCTTCCCATTTAGGCATCACTTACTTGATGAAACATTTCTAGGTTTATTAGGTCAGAACCTCCTCATGACAACCCAGTGAGGTAGGCGGAGAAGAGATTACAATTCCCATGGTATATGCGTATGTATTCAGAATGAAGCTCAGAGAGGAAAAGTGTCAAGCCCAGTGGTTCCCAAGATGCAGCACACGTCCCACAGGGGGGGCAATTTGACTTTAAGTGGGGCAATTCGAGAATGAGTTAACAGTGAATTTTTTGCATTTCTTATGGTTCTAGGAGGCCTCATCTATAGTGTATCCTACATAATAAAAGGCTAATAGGCAAATGACCGAATGGTGGAATGACGGGTCACTATGATGTGCACTGACCACTGGGGGCAGACACTCAACGCAGGAGCTGCCCCCTGGTGGTCAGTGTGCTCCCACAGGGGGAGCACTGCTCAGCCAGAAGCTGGGCTCACGGCTGGCGAGCACAGCGGCAGTGTTGGGAGCCTCTCCTGCCTCCATGACAATGCTAAGGATGTCCGACTGACAGCTTAGGCCCACTCAGCCATCAGTGGGACATCCTCCCAGGGCTCCCGGAATGCTAGAGGGCGCAGGCCAGGCTGAGGGACACCACCCCCCCCCTCAAGTGCACGAATTTCGTGCACTGGGCCTCTAGTTCTTATTTATATTTATTATTACCTGTGGCTTTTTTCTGCTTCCTAATTTTTTAAAATGTTTATTTAGTCTGTTAAATTTCTTAGATTAAAGGAACTTTTCATAAAATAAATCAAATTAGGAAGTTAGTATTAATGAGGAAGATTCCATTTGACCTTTCATGAACCTGAGAGTAGGTAGTAGCAGACCTCAAGATTCCCACTTTGGGAGGATAATGACCTCTGTGGAGATTCAGAAGGTCTAATGACATAACATGCATTTGTTGTAAAAGAAAACTTTGAAAAAGACAAATCTATCTTTTTCCTTGAAGATAATAAATTCTCATTTGCAGTTTGAGATACATATTAATTTAATCCAAATTAGTATAATGCTTTAATTGAGAGGTTATTTTTTGTTATTGTTTTTATGACATTAACTTTCTAATGAAGGTAATTTATTTAGAAAGGGAAGGTTGTTTTACTTCACAGTATTTGTTTAGGTTTTCTACTGTTTCCCCCAAAATTTTCATGAACATTAGTCACCCATAAAAGAAGTTTCATCTACTGTAAACCTTCCAATATTCTGAGATCATGGGATCACTGATTTGTGAGGTGCAGTAAAACTATGTCATATGAAAAGAACCAGACCAAGGGCCAAAGATAACAGTGTTATGTAGACTCTCAGAGGCCAGCTAAAATTTTGTTTTAGAAGATTGTGCCCGTGTTTGGTCAGTAAAGCTAAGGCAGAGGTGAATGAAAGAACATTATTTTAAAGGCATTAAAGAACCTGCCGAAGTAAACATTTTTAGCGAAAAGCATTCCAAATGGGGAAGAAGTACAGAGCAGCCAAACGCAGCCTATGTTTTCCATCTGTGCATGTAGTACCCGGGCAACATGATTGTTGTTCAAGCATTTACTGCCATAAAAATACAGCAGTACTAGAAATTTCAATTCCCTTTTCTTTCTTTCCTCTCTCTTTCCTCCTCTCAACATTCCTCCCTTTCTCCCTTCCTTCCATCTTTCCTTTTTTTCTTTTGAAAGTCCACATAAACTCACATAACCAAGCCTACAAATCAATCAAACATAAAAATTGTTTTAATACTTTTTCATTTCATTTGTAAGAATGGGAAAGGGCATATTTTAGAGAAAACAGATTGAACCAAGAAAAATGACTTTGGCTAAGTCATTTAGCCTTGTGAGACCATATATTACTCATTAGCAAAATAGATGATTGAACTGCACACTTCTTAGCTTACTTCCAACTCTAAAGTTTCATAGTTCTAATTTTCTAATTTGTTAACTATCTTGCAATCTTTCAGAAGGGTAATAGCTGAGTGTGTGGGCTAACTACCAGATGCCAGTAACAAGTCATCAATGTAGTCAAACTTATAAAAACCTGGTAAATGGTACAGTGAATCAAGATATATTGTTTCCACCAAATACATGATTAGAAGTTCTTGGTCCTTACATTGGGATTATCAGTCCACTCATTTGAGAAAGACTTCATGAAAGGAACGGGGTTTGAAGGAATTTTTTTAAATTGTGGTTTATCTTTAAGTGCCCAGAAGAGATCTATATAATTTACAATGTCAGTTTTTCATGACTTTCTTAGTAAAAAGAGAATTTAAATGACTTCTTGCTATATACTGATCAAGAAAAATATATTTTCCTATCATTTTGAGAGAAATTTGCAATTTAGAGAGAGAGAGATATTCTTACTCTGCCTGTTTAAATCTTACCTATAGTAGATAATTATTTATTATCTACTTACTACCTATATGGAAATATGCCGTATTTTAAACTTGCACAAATATTAGCATGAATCCTTGTTAAAAGGTTGTAAGCTACCATTTGTGATTTGGAATGTAAATATATTTGGGATAAAATATAAAACAAATGATAAATGTCTTAACAGAACAGATTGTATAGAAATATTTACTAGGAACATAAACTAAATGAAGTAAATCCCTAAAGAGCATCCAGAATGAACTAATGCGTCATGTTAATAAGCAAAAGGGGTTCTAAATGGATGTGCATTTAAGGATATTTGATATTGCCTCTAATGACCTCTGAAGTAGCCTCTTAAATTTGATCAGCTTTAGATTTTTCTGCTGAAGAAATTAAAAAAGAAGAAAATATCATTATGAAATAATCAGCTTACTCTCATCAAACATGAAATCTAATATGGAAATTTTGCTTTCCTTAATCTTTCTTGCAGAGTTAAAAGGCAAGTAGAAGATTGGTGTTTTAGCAGATAAGTAGAGGCAATGTTGCATTGCCTGTTGCCCCGAACACTGCTTTTCTTTTATCCAACTGAGAATTTCCAAATCATGACATAAACCAGGGCAGTGCAATTTTAGGCACAATTTCACAACTGTTCTGTTAAAGATCCTGTATTAAATATGAAGAGGACTGCCAAAAAGATGAGTCCTGAGAGTGGGGGAGTCACACATTCTGGGCATCATTAAAGTATTTTAGAGTACATTTCAACATGTTCTTTCTATTCTTTACTCCACGTTTGGGTTTCTTACCTCCAGGAGGGGTGTAAAAACAGCTGAGTTGAGCTTCATGCACCAAAGTGCCCTTAAACTTCACCTCTGTTTCAGCAGACGGGTGACTGGGAAGCGGCTGGTATGCAGGCGTAGCAGGCTGGACAAAGGCCCGAAGCATGGTGACTATCCAGATGCGTACTAATAGGTCAGATTTTTAAAATAAGCAAATATCCTGCTCGTGAGCTTTTCTCCTTGTAATTTTTTAAAACCTAGAAATCATTCTCACAGTCACATTTCTGAGCTGCATAAGTTAATGCGGCCATATCCCATCACTGCAAATTTAGGTGACAGGAATGACTTTAAGTTTTAGAATCCTAAAAACCACATCTCTTTTGTGGTTCTTCTCAACCTTGTCTTTTTCTTTCCTTCCTGCTGTGCTCACTGTCTACGTAAGGTGGCCTCTCCCCCAGTGGCTTTACAGGAAAACTGGGATTGAAATGTGAGGTTAATGGTTTCTGTCAGCCTGGCAGCTCATCACCTCCCAAGGCATGATGATCTCTGGTTTTTATTTGTCACCACGAGCTGCTCTGATACACTCTCTTGTGTAGAAGAGTGATAGGTTTGTCCAGGGGTCGGTGGACCTTGGGCCTAAGAAACAGAAAACTTCAGTTGGAATGTGCACTTTAATGTAATTCACTGCTGCCCCTTTCCCAGTGGAATGCAGCTCAAGTGGCAAAACTATTTTAGGGAGAAAAGAAATTAGGCCCAGTTCTACATTTTATCTTGGTGCTACCTTTCCGTTGCCAGGACTGTTGGTAAATCTGTTCCCACCTCACCCCACCCTTTGGCTTTTTAAATTTTGTGTTCAAACTAAATATTAACTGGAATGAAAAGAGCTATTTCAAAATGGTTCATTTTAATCTTAAAGTCAAGTTGCTTTATAGATAAATGGTCATGCCCTAAAGAAATCTCCACAATGTCTTATATAATCACTTTAAAACCCAGTCTTCCTTCATTCTTTGACATCTGAAAGATGTTTCTGTAGCATTTTCCTTCCCTAATTCTGCTTTTCAGTTATCTCATGGCAATGGTATTGTCAAATTGTGTTTTTGTTTGTATCAACGGTTTACTTGGCATCCTACACTTATGAAAATCTAGTTCCTTATGTCAAATGCCACAAATGTGTAACATAAAAAAAAATGATACCCAAAATATCTCTACTAATATGTCCTACTGATGAGACCAAAGGGCTGTTTTTCTCTGCCATTGGGCCCCAAAGGTTGTTAGCTATGCTGTTTGTCTCCTGTGCTACCCCTTTCTCCTTTGACAGTTTTGGAAGACTCAGTCTTCAAGGAAAAAAAATGGGTAACCAAAAAATAGACTGGGTTCCTAGTTTTGTAACTAAGATTAAAACCACCAAAACACATAAACCTATTAAATAGCCAAATGGCATGTACTTATTTACAAGAACATGAAACTAGGTGGGTTAGTATGTAGGAATCTGTGTAGGCAATCAGGGTAAAACAATGTTGATGGGCTGGAAACAACCTTGAATAAAAGTTTCAAGATATACATTTAATCTTGAAATGGAAGAATTTCTTTTTGACATAAAGACTGTTACAGCCCATTAGCTTCAGAACTCAGATGTTCTTTTTCAAAAGATTGTCATTGTATTAAAGGCAAGATATGAAGTTCTAAGAAGATAAAATGGTCCTGTTCAAGGAAAAGCTGGTTTCTTCCACTTTTACCCCTTCATACATGTAGGTAGGTAAGATAAAGACTCCTGGTACACTAATCATACAAAAAGTTAAAAGCCCATTGCTACCTTTCTGCAAGTTAGTAATTCAGATTTATAAGGTTCCTTTTAAGATACCTGCTTAAAATTACATTAAAAAAATTTCCTATACTTACTGACATCTGAATCATTATTGACAAGATGCAGATATACACACCAAAGCATTGGTCTCGTGAGTGGGGGGAAATGTCGTGGTTACTAGTAAAACATCACAACCTGGCTGGCATGGCTCAGTGGTTGAGTGTCAACCTATGAACCAGGAGATCACGGTTCAATTCCTAGTCAGGGCATATGCCCGGGTTGCAGGCTTGATCTCCACTGTGGGGTGTGCAGGACGCAGCCAATCAATGATTCTCTCTCATCATTGATGTTTCTCTCTCTCTTTTCTTCTCTGAAATAAACAATAATAATAATAATAATAAAACACCACACACAGCTGTTTTAATGACCAATTAATATTTATATAATTAAACTAGAGGACCGGCACTCGAAATTTGTGCATGGGTATGGTCCCTAGGCCTGGCCTGCAATCAGGGGCATCTCCTCCAGCTCCCCACAGCCTGTCGCGCCTCCTGCCACCACCCACCCCCAGTTCCCGTTCGCCATCGGGTGATCGGTGCCTGATGGCCGGGGGAAGGGACCGAGAGGTTGGCTGTTTCCACCCGCTCGCTGGTCCCGCCCCCGCAGCAATTGGAGCCTGCCTGCCAGGGAAAGGGACCAAGAGGGGGTCAGTGCACCTCATAGTGACTGACTCAGAGGTCATCTGGTCATTCTACTGTTAGAGTCAATTTGCATATTACCCTTTTATTATATAGTACTAGAGGCCCCGTGCACAAAAATTTGTGTACTCGGGGGGGAGTGGAGGTCCCTCAGCCCAGCCTGTGCCCTCTCTCAGTCTGGGACCCCTCAGGAGATAATGACCTGCTGGCTTAGGCCTGCTCCCGGGTGGCAGAAGGCAGGCCCAATCCCTAGGTGCAGCCTCTGGTCGGGCTCAGAGCAGGGCCGATTGGGGGGTTGGGGCACCGCCCCCTGTCACACTCAAGGCAGGGTCGATGGGGAGGTTGCGGCACCACCCCCTGTCATGCACAGAGCAGGGCCAATCAGGGGGTTGGGGACCTCCCCCCTGTCGTGCACAGAGCAGGGTCCATCAGGGGGTTGAGGAGCTCCCCCCTGTCACTCACAGAGTAGGGCCGATAGGGGAGTTGGGGCACCGCCCCCTGTCACACACAGAGCAGGGCGGATCATGGGGTTGGGGCGCCGCCACTGTCACACTCAGGGCAGGGCTGATGGGGAGGTTATGGCTCTACCCCATCACACACAGAGCAGGGCCCGTGGGGGGGGGGGGGGTTGGGGCGCCGCCCTCTATCACCCACAGAGCAGGGCCGATCAGGGGGTTGGGGCACCGCCACTCTCACACTCAGGGCAGGGCCGATGGGGAGGTTATGGCTCTACCCCGTCACACACAGAGCAGGGCCCATGGTGTGGGGGTTTTGGGGTGCCGCACCCTGTCACACACAGAGCCGCAGGGCGATCAGGGGGTTGTGGAGCTCCCCCCTATCAGGCACAGAGTAGGGCCGATCAGGGGGTTGGGGCGCCTTCCCCTGTCAGGAACAGAGCAGGGCTGATAGGGAGGTTGTGGCCCCGCCCCCTGTCACACACAGAGCCGCTGGGCGATCAGGGGGTTTGGGCGCTGCCCTCTGTCACACCGATCCCAGTGCTGGGAGGCCTCGCGGCTCCGCTGATCCTGGTGCTGGGAGGCATATTACCCTTTTACTATATAGGATAGAGGCCTGGTGCATGGGTGGGGCTGGCTGGTTTGCCCTGAAGGGTGTCCCGGATCAGGGTGGGGGTCCCCACTGGGGTGCCTGGCCAGCCTGGATGAGGGGATGATGGCTGTTTGCAGCTGGTCACACACCCTTCAGGGTGGGGGTCCCCACTGGGGTGCCTGGCCAGTCTGGGTGAGGGGCTGAGGGCTGTTTTCAGGCTGGGCCTGAAGCTCCCAACTGCTCCTTTTTTTTCTTTTTCTTTTTTATTCTGGGCCAGCTTTAGCCTGGCTCCAGCTCTGAGGCCTCAGCTGCTGAAAACAGGTATCTGGTTTGTTTAGGTTCTATAATTGAAACTCTGTATCAACTCCAGCTCTGAGATCCCAGCTCACTGAAAGCTGGTTTCTGGGGTTTTGTTTAGCTTCTTTATTTGTTATAATGTTTGAAACTGCAGGCTCAGAGGCCGGCAAGGCAGGCGGGGAACGTTGCAGTCGTCCGTCACTGAAGCAAGCAAGCCTCATGTTAGTTTCAAGCTGCCATCTTGGCTAGCAGTTAATTTGCATATCTTGCTGATTAGCCAATGGGAAGGGTAGCAGTCGTACGCTAATTACCATGTTTCTCTTTTATTAGATAGGACTAGAGGCCCGGCGTGCTAAATCCCTGTGGGATCGGGCCTAAACCAGCAGTCAGACATCCCTCTCACAATCCAGGACTGCTGACTCCCAACCGTTCGCCTGCCTACGTGTCCAATCGCCCCTAACTTCCCTCCCCTGCTGGCCTGGTCACCCCCAACTGCCCTCCCCTGCAGGCCCAGTCCCCCCCCCAACTGCCCTCTTCTGCTTACCTGATCACCCCCAACTTCCCTCCCCTGCAGGCCCGGTCACCCCCAACTGCCCTCCCCTGCCAACCTGATCGCCCCAAACTGCCCTGCCCTGCCAGCCATCTTGTGGCAGCCATCTTGCACAAGGGTGTGATGGTCAATTTGCATACTACCTCTTTGTTATATAGGATGTTTTGAAAATATAAATTATAAATGTTTTTCCTTTTAAAAAATATGTTTTATTGGTTTTCATTGTCTTATAACATTACTACTATTTTCAATGAAGATTTTTAAATGTATATGTAATGAGTGCATTATTTACATGATAATATCACCAGGTCTTCAATTAGGTATTTATACATTGCTTGGAACTCTTTAGCTTTTGCTATAAAAATGATATAGATAGGCCCATACCAAAGTATACAACTTATTGGAAAATTGTTATATTGATCAATACCAATTACTCATTCATTACTAAATGATAGTCACAGTTGTTTCTAAGCTATCAACAATTGTAAATTTTCTGTACAGATATTTTGAGTCAGAGATTTATTATGGAATCTTATTTTTCCAGACCCTATCCTAACTTACATCTTAAAAAGCCAATTTCTCAGTTAACATTTACTTGGGAGAAGGAGAAGAGAGAGGGGTTCCTAGACCTAATTTGTGCATCAGGTGTCTGAATACCTGAAAATAAAGATGAAATATGTGTGTGAAATGTGCAAATGGAATATGGAAACATTATGTTTCAAAGCCAGGAGTTTAGAATTCCAATTTCATTTTCAATCTCTAGTCATTCATTAAGAAGCATTTACCAAATGCTTATTATGTTCCGGTGCTATATTTTTAAGGACAACAGACTTATATTGGGTGTGTGTGCCTGTGTGTGTGTGTGCATAAGACCACTATAGATTTCTCTGTGGGCTTAAAAAATTCTAATGGGGGGATAAGGACACATATGTAATACCTTAATCGATAAAGAAAAATAAATAAATAAATATACTCTAGTGTTAGGTTTTCAAGCTTTAATTCCAATGATTGGTTTCATTTATTCAATAGTTGTGTGTTTCTTTCAAAATGGAGAGGGACTTTCTTTTAATTTTGTAGTTTTGAAGATGCTCATAATTTGTTTGATGTGTTTTTGCAGTGTCCATTTATGGAATTTGGTTTTATGATAAGGAAGAATGCCAAAGAATTGCAGAACTTATGAAAAAGTAAGTGCTGAAAGACTGCGTACTATTTTTTAGGATCTGGTGCTTTTATTTGTATTTCTAAGTATGCGTAACTACACCATAATCTTAGCAGAATATATCTCTTACAGCAATTGTTTTCAAGTGGTTAGGAAAAACATTTACTATTACTTTATAAGTGAAAAAGAGACATAAATACAACTTTTTACATTTTCACTAGGTAACATTTATCATGTGGAATGGCTCACCTCATTGTTTTCTGCATGTGTGAAATACCTGTAATATGAGTTGTTCCAAATGGCAATTTTCCATAATATCTTCCTTATTTGTCATTTGACAGTTTTTCTTTGAAAGTTATCAGTATGTCTATTAGTAGACAGAACATTCGGAGACATTCTGAAAGGCTCCTCTAGATTCTCTTTGATCTTTCATTTCCTTCCTGCCTAAATACTTTCCTTTAAGTGCATACCCATAGTTGTAGAGGCTCAGGGTTTCCCCACCCTCCAACACTGTGAGTACTTAGGATGGTCTTTGTTTTCTCTCTCTCTCTCTCTCTCTCTCTCTCTCTCTCTCTCTCTCTCTCTCTCTCTCTCTCTTTCTCTCTCTCTCTCTCATCTCTTTTTCTTCTAATCTCATGCTACCTGGTGATTTCTCCCATCTTTGAGCAGTTCTTGAGCCCAGTGCTTGTGCTGTGAGGCAGTCACATTTCCCTGCTGTTTATGGGAATGGTTTAGAGCAGCGGTCGCCAACCACTGGTCCACGGACCACTGGTGGTCCATGAGGTCCGAAAGGTTGGCGACCGCTGGTTTAGAGCCCAGAATGACATATTTCCCACTCGTGCTGTATCTCAGGTCGTGACTGGACTCAGCTGAGCACATAGTGTAACTGCTGCCCATATGAGTTGACAAAACAGCTCTATATGCAAAAGAAACATTTGCAATTTTAGATTTTGGCCAATGAAATTACTAAAAAGTGATTCCCAAAAATGAAACTTTGGGACCACCTTTACATACGGTAAGTATAATTTATTTCTGAAAATCTAGCTTGTGATGATAGCTAATTTTAGGTAACTAGCTCAGGTTTCAGATTGTGATTGTGTTGAAACTGGTATTTACCACTGTAACAACTAGTTCTTAGAACATTCATGTTATTGTCAACTGTGCAATGGATAATAATAGCAGGATTTCATGTAGATTAAAAATTACCCTGCAGCTCAGCCAAGAGGCCATGTTAAAATCGCCAGCATTCTGCACTAATTACTTAAGAGCTGGGGCAGAAAATGGATTGTTGACTAGCAATAACAGCTGATGTGTATGGATTCCAGCCCTTCCTCAGTTAGAATTAAACCTCTCAATACATACTCAGATCTCTTTGACCAACTTCATGGCAATTATAAAAGAATTTGAGCTAAAAGTCAAAGCACACAAAAGGAACAAGTGTTTTTATCAATGCCACCTAGCAGAATATAGGAGCATATGGTCTCCCTTCTGTATTGTTTTCAGGAAAACAGAAGACATGCCTTATTGCTCTGTTTTTTATATGCCCCTCTCCTAGAATGGAATCTTCACTGTTTCCAAACTTCCAGAGAACCACATGATTTGAGTACCTGGTATTAACCTCGCTTTGACTTTAAGGCACTTTGGAGGAAGGGGGAATTCTGACTTGCCATGCTGTTTGCTTGGTTTTTGAGAACTCTAAAATTGGGTTTCCTCAGCAATTAATGAGTCCTTTCAAATGCTCTTAATGAGGAGTTGGTAAAGATAATATTTTTTTGCAAGGTCACACTTACTCTGTCACAACTACTCAACTCTTCAGGCAAGTCTGAGGCAGCAGCCTAAGGAGAGGGGCTATGTTTGTAACTCCACAAAAACCAGCAGTGGGAAGGATTTGGCCTGCAGGTTGGAGTTTTCCCACCTCTACTCTAGATTCATATATCTAGTCAGTGAACTCAGGACCTCCCTTAAATCTCATTTTCCTTCTTTTAATTCTTAAGCAGCCTTATTTTTAATACTAGAGGCCTGGTGCACAAAATTCATGCACTCAGAGTGGAGGGGCGGGGGGGGGGTCCCTCAGCCTGGCCTGTGCCCTCTTGCAGTCCAGGAGCCCTTGGGGGATGTCCAACTGATGGCTTAGGGCCACTCCCCTTGGGGAGAGGGCCTAAGCCATCAGTTGGACATCCATAGTACTGCCACAGAGGCAGAAGAGGCTCCCGTCACTGCTACTGTGCTTGCCAGCTGTGAGGCCACCTTCTGGCTGAACGGCACTCCCCCTGTGGGAGCGCACTGACCACCAGGGGGCAACTCCTGCATTGAGCGTCTGCCCCCTGGTGGTCAGTGTGCATCATAGCAACTGGTTGTTCTGCTGTTTGGTTGATTTGCATATTAGCCTTTTATTATATGGTGTGATTATAACAGGATAAAAACAACTGGGTGAGAATTGGATGGTTTTAAAAATCATCTGTGTTGAATTGTTTTTCCTTGTGTGGCTCTTCCCCTCTACTTTTCTAGCCTAACTCAGTATGAACAATTGAGAGCCCATCAAGAAGCTGGAGCAGGAATCTCCCCAATGATCCTCAGTTCAGGAGAGGGGAAGGAAGTAGATATCTTACGAATGCTTACCAAGGCCAAAGATGAATATACAAAGGTGAGTTTTTGTTTGCCCTTGTGATACATAGGTAATTCCCACAGTGGGAACACATACATTAAGAAAGTCTTAACTGCTATTCCTTCCACCAAACAAAATTATATGAAAACTAAAATCTTTGCTTTTAACAGACTATGACTATTTGCTTTTAAATAGATTAAAAGGTAGCCTGAGAAATCAGTAACCTTCTTATGTACAAATAGTACACAGTCATAAGGTTTACTAGAAGACCCCCATAAAAATAGCAACAAACTGCCCTAGCTGGTTTTGCTTAGTGATTAGAGCATTGACCTGGGGATTGAAGAGTCAAGGGTTTGATTCCAGTCAAGGGCAGGTACCTTGGTTGCAGGCTCAATTCCTAGTCTTGGTTGGCGTGTGTGGGAGGCAACCAATCAATGTGTCTCTCACACTGGTGTTTCTCTCTGTCTGTCTGTCTGTCTCTTCCCCTCCCTTCCACTCTCTCTAAAAATCAATGAATAAAATATTCTCAGGTGAGATTAACAAAAAAAAAATAGCAACAAACTAATATAAATTATTTGGAATAAAATAATAAGAAACAAGCAAAACCTATATAAAGAAAACATTTAAACACTTCTGAAAGGCATAAAAATAGACTTGGACAAATGGACATATATGTCTTGATCTTAGACAAGGAGATAAAACTTCAGGTTTTCACTTCCCCATAAATTAATCTATAAATTTAAGATGATTCCTAAACAAATATAAACTGTTTTCTTTCTTTTTTTCTCTTCTGGGGTCAGACAAGTTGATAATAAGGTTTTTGTGGGGAAATATACAAGGAAGAATAACTGGGGAAAACCCTGGCAAAGAAAAGCCATTCTGAGTGGGAGAGAAGTGGGGAGCTAGCTCTACCTACATTAAAGCCTGAACACTTAAAACAGTGTGGTATTGGTGTTGCTGCATAAACAATCAGATAGACCAATGGGACAGATGAGAAAGTCCAAATGAGACCCCAGTGTATATGAAATTTAGGATATGATAAAGATGAAAATTCCAAATCAGTTATTTTAATAGATTTTTAAATAAATGATGTTGGCTAACTGATAGCCATTTGGAAAAATGCAAAATTGGATCTCTTCCTCGTGCAGGATAAATTCCAAGTGTATTGCATTTATTTTAAAATGTAAGAATAAAACTAAGCAAGTACAAGGAGAAAACTTGTATGGATTTCTTTTTGGTCTGGGAAAGAGGAAATCTTCCTAACCATGACTCAAAACCCAAAAGCAATTAATTCAATTACATGAAAATTTAAAAATGTGTTCCATGGTTTAAAAAAACCACAAGCAAAGGGAAAAGGTACTGAAAACTAAGAAGAAATGTTTACAGCTAAATAACAGACAGAGGGTTAATTTTCCTATTTTATAAAGCGCTTTTATAAAAATCAAGAAGTAAAAGGTTAACACTCTCTAGAAACATGGGCAAAGAATAAAATTAGAAAATAAAATAAAACCTAGAATTTGAAAATTAGATGAAATAAATGTACATAATTAAATATATTATGACATAATTACTTAGAAAAAAATTAGAGTGACTTCAGAACTCCTTATTTGAACTAAATACCCTTAGTGGATTATATTTTAAGGACAGAAAGAACTACAAAGAAATTACAAACTTCATTCAGTGGCTTTGTTAGCATTGCAATTTTTCAGCTGTCATAAGATATAATAAATGAGTACAGTTGACCCTTTAACAATGCATGGGTTAGGGATACTGACCCCATACACAGTTGAATATCCACATATAACTTTTTACTCCCCCAAGCACTTAACTAATAATCTAACGTTGACCAGATGACTTACCAATAACATGAACAATAGATTAACACATATTTGGTATGTTATATATAATATATACTGTATTCTTACAATGAAAGGATAGAGAAAAGATGTTATTATGAACAAATCACAGGGAAGAGAAAATACACATACTGTATTTATTTTTTTGAAATATGTTTTTATTGATTTTTAGAAAGAGAGGAAGAGAGAGGGGAAGAGAGATAGAAACATTGATAAGAGAGAGAAACACATTAATTGACTGCATCCCGCTCACCCCCTACTGGGGATCTAGTCTGCAACCCTGGCATGTGCCCTGACCAGGGCTCAAACCTGTGACTTTTTTTTTTTTTTTTTTTTTTTTTTTTTTTTTTTTTTTTTTTTTTTTTTTTTTTACAGAGAGGAAGGGAGAGAGATAGAGAATTAGAAACATCAAGGTACATGCCCTTGACCGGAATCGAACCTGGGACCCTTCAGTCCGCAGGCCGATGCTCTATCCACTGAGCCAAACCGGTTATGGCAAACCTGTGACTTCTTGGTGCATAGGTCAATGCTCAACCACTGAGGCACATGTACTGTATTGAAAAAAATTGCATATAAGTGATCCACACAATTCAAACCCATGTTGTTCAAGGGTCAACTTTGTGGTCAGAATAAAACATTCAGTGTAAGAGAAAAAAATAAATATATAATGTTAAATTTTAAATGCAAATGTCTGAATTAGTTGACATTTTATTTCTTAAATATGTAGTTATTAACTTTTCCCCCTGAAAAGACCTAGAAATAAGTGACAACCCAGTAGCAATAAATACCTCTAGCCCCCAGATTATTGTTTCTAAATACTATTTCCTCATAAAAGGTTTCCAGGCTCTTTAAAGAAACTCCTAATTCCAGGATATGAAAGTCAAACAAATAGGATCATGTGGAAGGGGTACAGCAGTCAGCTTGAAGGGACCACCAACCAAATAACAAATTCTAACATCTACAAGAATGACTACAGCCCTACCTGGTTTGGCTCAGTAGATAGAGCGTTGGCCTGCGGACTGAAGGGTCCTGGGTTTGATTCCAGTCAAGGGCACATGCCTGGGTTGCGGGCTCAATCCCCAGTAGGCTCATCATTGATGTTTCTATCTCTCTATCCCTCTCCCTTCCTCTATGAAATCAATAAAAATATTTTTTTAAAAAAAGAATGACTGCAGTGGATTGAAACCCACTGAATTTATAAAATCTATGAGTTCATAGAGATGAGAGAGCAAGCAACCAAAAATATAAAATAAAACAAAAATATAATTATTGGCTATCCTTGGAGATATTAGGACACCAGCTCCTTCCTCTGAAAATTGATAGTTAATGAAAAATAATTAAGCATTTATTCTACCTGGCCAGTATGGACTATATTTCAGGGTAACCAAATAGTCCTTGTTCAGGAGGGGAAGTTCTTCTCTATTAAAGAATCCCAAGAATTCCCCTTCTTAATGTAGATAGAGTAATAGAACTTAAAAACACTCTAGTAAAATAATTGATTCAGGCAATGATCATCAATAATGTTAATAATATGAGAAGAATTGATGAAAGGGTTTAGGGTGCCACCACCTGAACCCAATGATAACATAATTAAAAATTGAATAACCAGACATTATGTGCCTCCTACTGTGATATGATGTGAAACATATAGCACCACCTTGAAATATTCTTGCCAAAAGAGTTGATTCTGAATCTAAGTCTTGAGCTTGAACTTTCTAGTTTACAGAAAATGAAAGAGGAAGGAGTAAGGAGCAGATAGAAAACAAATGACACCACAAGGAAACAATCAGAAAAGTCCTGAATGAAGTGGGACATACTAAAGGACAATTGGCTGAGTGTCTTTAACATGCCTTTGACTTGATTGTTGACTCACCCTTTATTGTTAGACTGTGAGCTCCTTGAGTACAAAGAACATCCCTAGTCTTCTTCCAAGTTCCTGGCACATGATAAATGCCAAATAAATGTTTGTTGAATGAAGGAATGAATATGAATACAAATATGAATAAATGAGAGTTTCATTATTCTATCATAGGGCTTGGACAGAAATGCTTTAATTCCAGCTTTAGTCCGTAATAACTATTTCTATATTGTTTATTTTATTTCTTAAAATCTTTAAAAGGTATCCTAATGACTTGGCAACTAGTCAAGTAATGAATTATACTTTAATTGTACTATGGTAGGCACACTATAGGTTAATCTTAAAAAGTAAAATTTTACCTCCCAGGAACTTTGGTTCTATGTGGCCAGTAAATAATAAATGTAAATATTGAATAAATACTTTTTCTTCCTCTCTCTTCTCAAAAAACACACACAGACACACACACTGTACTGTTTATATTTTATAACTAAAGGCCCAGTGCACAAAATTCATGCACGGGTAGGGTCCCCTAGGCCTGACCAGCGATCAGGGCTGATCTGTGGGGTGACTGGTGGGACCTCCATGACACCCACCTTGGCCGGCCTGGCACTGCCCGCTTGCCAGCCCCGCCCCCCACCACTGCTGCTGGTTGCCTCCCTCTGTGGGGCGACTGGCGGGGCGATCAGGGGCCCCCACTGGCACCTGCCTTGGCTGTCCTGGGGCCTGCGGGCTGGGGGCAGCTCCTGCGTTGACCATCTGCCCCCTGGTGGTCAGTGTGTGTCATAGTGACCTGTCATTCTGCCATTCAGTTGATTTGCATATTCGCCTTTTATTATATAGAATGTTTTGGCACCTTAACAATCTTCTAATAGGTGACAGACTGCGCCTCCCTGAGCTTGCCAGTTCTTAGGGGGAACAAAGAACCCAACCAGAAACATGTCTTTGATATGCAAACTAACTATCCTGAGCCATCCCTCCACTATCTGATCTGTGTACACCAGGAAGCAATATTCCTCTGCCTTACTCCTATCAGGGCTGGTCAGGCAGCTAGGGACCACCCCTATGGTTAATATCCTGCTGAAATGATTCAAAGGAGATAGTCCTAGGGGGCAGAAACTCCAGCAAAAGGCTTTAGTCTTGCTTTTCCCCTGCTCCTGTTCTCTCCTTCCGGACCACCTAGAGGCTTCCCCATGTGGCCCTGTGTGGTGGGCTGTGCCTCCTGTTTCTAGGACCTGTGAGTATAATAAACTTTGTTTCCTAGCCTCTCCAGTTCTGCCTCCTGTAGCTACACCTGACTGTCTCATAAAATAACATGGAACTCATACACGCACTCATGGCTTTGGAGACGTCTCTTTATACTGTACCTACAACTTGGAATGGTTTTCCCCTCATTTTACTTGCCCTTCAGACTCTACATATCTTTCAAGGACCAGTTAAAATGCCACTTTTTACGTGGAGTTTTCCCAGATCATGTCATTCAAATTAATTATTCTTTCCATTGAACTCACCATCTATTAGTATTTAGAACTTACTTTCTCCTTTCTCAATTTTTACAGTTAAGTCAACTTCTCCCACAACAGTGTTACTTGTTGAGGTCAAAACAATGTTCTGTTCATCATTATGCTCCCACAGATGGGTTCTTACAGTGTTGACAAGAAGTGCAGATATTCAATCAAATATGTTATAGACAAAATGTCAGTTGTTCCAACTGTGAGGTAAACAACAGAAGAAATTATTCTTTCTGCCATTAACAGCCAGATGATGTAATGTAACCTGTATGATCATGGTACTGCTCTGGCCTAAATCCTTGTTTTCTCATTGCCTAGTATCTATGAACCTGTAGACTCTTTTTTAAAAATATTTTTTTATTGATTTCGGAGAGGGAGGGAGAGATAGAAACATCAATGATGAGCTATGGAATTGAGCCCACAACCCAGGCAAGTGCCCTGATCGGGAATCCAACCACTGAGCCACACCAGCTGGGCTCAGATGATTCTTCTAACCCAATACCTTCTACTCCCACTGCCCCCTACAAATATTTTAAACTCCTACCAAACAGAGTAACAATCTTGCTTCCTGAAAGTGCCTTCATGCCTTTTCCCATGCTATTCCCTCTCATCCTATCTAATAAAAGAGAAACATGGTAATTAGCATACAACCACTACCCTTCCCATTGGCTAATCAGGATGATATGCAAATTAACTGCCAGCCAAGATGGCGGCCGGCAGCCAGGCAGCTTGAAACTAACATGAGGCTTGCTTTCTTCCGTGACGGAGGAAACCAGCGTTGCCCGCCTGCCTTGCCAGCCTCTGAGATTGCAGTTTGAAACATTCTTACAAATATAGAAGCTAAACAAAACCCCAGAAACCTGCTTTCAGGGAGCTGGGATCTCAGAGCTGGAGTTATACATTATTTCAATTATAGAACCCAAACAAACCAGATACCTGCTTTCAGCAGCAGAGGCCTCAGAGCTGGAGCCAGAGCTAAAGCTGGCCCAGAATAAATAAAAAAGAAAAAAAGGAGCAGTTGGGAGCTTCAGCCCTCAGCCCCTCACCCAGACTGGCCAGGCACCCCAGTGGGGACCCCAACCCTGATCCGGGACACCCTTCAGGGCAAACCAGCCAGCCCCACCCATGTACCAGGCCTCTATCCTATATAGTAAAAGGGTAACATGCCTTCCAGCACTGGGATCAGCGGAGCTGAGAGGCCTCCCGGCACCAGGATCAGCATGACAGGGGGCAGCGCCCAAACCCCCGATCACCCTGAGGCTCTGTATGTGACAGGGGGCAGGGCCACAACCTCCCTATCCACCCTGCTCTGTTCCTGACAGGGGAAGGCGCCCCAACCTCCTGATCAACCCTGCTCTGTGCCTGATAGGGGGGAGCTCCACAACCCCCTGATCGCCCTGTGGCTCTGTGTGTGACAGGGTGCGGCACCCCCACCCCCCCCACGGGCCCTGCTCTGTGTGTGACGGGGTAGAGCCATAACCTCCCCATCGGCCCTGCCCTGAGTGTGACAGTGGCGGCGCCCCAAACCCCTGATCGGCCCTGCTCTGTGGGTGATAGAGGGTGGTGCCCCAACCCCCTGATCCGCCCTGCTCTGTGTGTGACAGGGGCCGGTGCCCCAACTCCCCTATCGGCCCTACTCTGTGAGTGACAGGGGGGAGCTCCTCAACCCCCTGATGGGCCCTGCACTGTGCGTGACAGGGGGGAACTCCCCAGCCCCCTGATCGGCCCTGCTCTGTGTGTGACAGGGGGCAGCACCCCAACCCCCTGATCGACCCTGCTCTGTGCGTGACAAGGGGGGAGCTCCCCAACCCCCCTGATGGGCCCTGCTCTGTGCGTGACAGGGGGAGCTCCCCAACCCCCTGATCGACCCTGCTCTATGCGTTACAGGGTAAAGAGCCCCAACTCCCCTGATGGGCCCTGCTCTGTGTGTGACAGGGGGTAGCGCCCCAACCCCCTGATTGGCCCTGCTCTGTGCATGACAGGAGGTGGCGCCGCAACCTCCCCATCGACCCTGCCTTGAGTGTGATGGGGCGGTGCCCCAACCCCCCAATCAGCACTACCCTGAGCGTGACTGAGGGTAGCATCACAACCTCCTAATCCGCCCTGCTCTGTGCATGACAGGGGGCGGCACCCCAACTCCCCAATCAGCCCTGCTCTGAGCCTGACCAGGGGCTGCACTAGGGATTGGGCCTGCCCTCTGCCACCCGGGAGCAGGCCTAAGCCAGCAGGTCATTATCTCCCGAGGGGTCCCAGACTGCGAGAGGGCAAAGGCTAGGCTGAGGGACCCCCCCCTTTCCCCCCTAGTGCACAAATTTTTGTGCACCGGGCCTCTAGTTTACTTATAAAATATCATCAGTCTTTCAAGGCCCCATTTCACATATTCTTTGCCCATCATGTTACTTCTGATCCACCCACCAGATGTTTGTGCTCCTCCATTAACATCCATTACATCTTTTTATTTACCTCAGAATTCTTGTTATGAGGAAGTGAATTTTTTATTATTGGAATATTCAAGAAGAGACTGAATAATTACATATTGGGGATAGTATAAAAAATTTTTTACTTCTCTGTGTAAGTATTAAACTAAATAAATGACTTCTGAGATTTTTTCCAACTCAAAAATTTTTAAGTTCATGAAAATTCAAAAAAATTTTGAGGAGGAAACATTTTATGCTATAGGTATATGATATTGATAAATGAAGCCTAGTGGTACCAGATACAACTTTTTATGTAAAGTTAATAAAATAATTTGAAACACTTCTTTGGGTTAATATTTTATGCTTTCTCCCTAAGAAATAACTTCCTATGAGTTTTCTGTAAAGTAGCAATGATATTAATTTGAGTGGCATCTCCTTTACCTCCTTCCTTCTTGTAGAGATGCAAATGAACCATAAATAACAAAACTCAGGAAGAAAACGAACCAGGCCAGACCTGTAGGCTACATAGTTAGGTCCTTACTACTCAAAAGTGGACTATTTTGAATTTTATGGTTTTAGGCAAGAATTAATAGTTCTCTTCTAGATATTGCTGAGATCTATTTATGAAATTAAAGAAATTATTAAGTGTTTTTTGATGTTCATGAAAAAATTCAGAAACAAAAAAGAAAATAGCCCTGGCTGGTTAGCTCAGTTCGTTAGTACATCATCCCGACATGTCAAGGTGGTGAGTTCAGTCCCTAGTCAGGGCACATACGAGAATCAATCAATGAATGCCTAAATAAGTGGAACAACAAATTGATCTCTCTCTCTCTCTCTCTCTAAAATCTATATATATAAAAGCCTAAGCAACCGGCCAACCGGCCATCCAGTAGGTATGATGCACACTGACCACCAAGGGGCAGAGACTCAACGCAGGAGCAGAAACCACAGGCGTGGAAACATGGAACAGCCTGATGAATCTCAGAGGCAAGGGGATGCAGGGAGGGCAGAAAGAAATTAACCAAAGATCTTATATGCATACTAGAGGCCCGGTGCACAGATTTGTGCACTGGTGTGGTCCCTCGGCCTGGTCTGTATGGATCGGGCCAAAACCGGCTCTCCAACATCCCCTGAAGGATCCCAGATTGCGAGAGGGCAAAGGCCAGGCCAAGGGACCCCACCAGTGCACACACAGGCTCTAGTAAATAAATAAAAATTTAAAAAGAAGAGAAAAAATAAAAAGAAAGACCACCCTATAAAGCCAAATACACTTTGGTTGTATTTCCTTTCAGACTCTTCTCTTGGCATAGATAATATGTTTGTGTTTGTATGCGATAAATTAAAATTATGTGACATAGTTTTTGTCTCTGTGAAGAATCCATTATACACTTTTTATAAAACTGTGATTTTTTTCCAAGTATTTTAAAGTTATTTGGGTCGGAGAAGAATATAAAATTAAACAACTGGAAAATGAGCTACAAACTATTGAGGTGGATAATGTTTAATTCTGAGAAATTTGATAGAGAGCTATTTTCATATACAAGCAAGGATTCATAGATAAGTAGACAATTGCAGTAACATAGAAAGCAGTTTTACCTAGAAAAGTCAATCTGGGGTTATGCAAGCAAAAGACAGAGATATGTGCATAATGAAGGTGGGGAAAATCTGTTTTTTTTTTCTTAGTTTAAAATTCAAGGTCCCTGAACACAGAGAGAATGAAGGAGTACAGAAGGGTCATTTGGTGGAAGTAAGCTAAGCATCCACTTTTCTTTTAAACGCAAGCAGAAGTTAAAGTCTTTCCGTGCTAAAATTTTGTAAGTGACTATATCTTAGGCTATACTCTTGTCTTGTGTTGCTTAGCCATATCTTGAAAAGCCAGTCCTGTTGGTTCATGCCACTAATCACCATCATTCACTTCAGAAAAATTAGAAATAACATTTTATGATTCATAAAGTATTTCACATCCCATTTAATACTAGTGCCAAATCCCAATTATTTACAGAATTCTTAAAAGAAAATAATTACTCGTTCGTACAATTAACTTTATAAACCTAAGTGAACATGGTGGTAATTGACCCACACCTCTCTATCCTTGAATTAGAAAATACAATCCAATAACTGTAAGACACATTAGGAACCTTGGGTTTCTGAGGGACAATATTGTATTTGTCACACATTCCAGTGTGAAATATTTCCTGAGCTAGGGCCTTGACTGTACAATTGAAACCAACAATGCTATAGAGAGTCTGTAGTAAGGAAGGGAGCGTTTTTATACTCAGTTTTATTTGTAACAAGTCAGATGCCGACATCGCTGCTGTGCTCTTTCTGTTTTGAATCCTACTGTGTTGATAATTGCATGGTTGGTTAGACTGATGTGTGATAATAACTCGGTATTTGAAATGATGAGGCATGTCTCATCTCTTTCTCTGTGAAATTCTAATTTGTAGTGAGTGGCTCAGAACACTCAGATTTGAATTATTCTGTTTATCCAAAAAGTCACTTATTAAATAAAGATGATGTCAGTAATTTTTAAATCAGTAGTTTGAGTCAGCTTTACTTTTTGGTTTGTAGACCAAAAAGGGTTAGTTACTTTGATGTTGGAACTCTCCAACTTGAAATCAGTTGCTAATGGGTGAATAAAACCCTATTGCAATCCAGACACGGTATTTAAGGAATAGTTTGTATCATTATTTATCATTAAAAATCACTAGATTCTATATTTTTAAACTATTACTTCTTAAGTATATAGATAGCCTTTAAAGTATCAAGGTATCTAAGACCTTCTACGTCAGTGGTTCTCAACCTTCTGGCCCTTTAAATACAGTTCCTCATGTTGTGACCCAACCATAAAATTATTTTCGTTGCTACTTCATAACTGTAATGTTGCTACTGTTATGAATCATAATGTAAATATCTGATATGCAGGATGGTCTTAGGCGACCCCTGTGAAAGGGTCGTTGGGCCGCCAAAGGGGTCGCGACCCACAGGTTGAGAACCGCTGTTCTAGATCTTGAAGGCTGATACTGTTAGTAATATTTTAGGGCACTGAATTGTGTAACTAAAAAAGAAATAAGTAAATTTTATTTATACTCAAATATAAAAGAGATTAAGAGATTTTGTACATAAAACTCTACCAAAAAATAGCTACCAATTAAATAAAATAGAGAACAAGAAGGAAGGTATGTTCTTTTTAAAAGAATAAAGCTTCTTTTACAACAAAAAAAAACGGTTCTTTTTTCTATTTCAGTGTAAAACCTGTTCGGAGCCAAAACAGATAACCAGTTCATCTGCCATTTATGACAACCCCAATCTCATCAAACCCATTCCAGTGAAGCCCAGTGACAACCAGCAGCAGCGCGAACCTCAGCCCAGCCAGGTGCCCTGTTCTCTGCTTTTCATTTATGGCGTCTGTACAAGGTTCTTAGCAAACTTTCACCCAGAGGATAGTCGAGGGAGGAGGGCCTGGATCCTTTAGGATAAATTTTTAAAAAAAGAGATTTCAAATTAGAGATTCTTTTATTAATAATAATTTACTTTTCCTCAAAGGGGGTTAAAATTTTTACTTTTGGCATTTACCATAATCTCTTGTGGACTTGAACTCCTTACAGGATAATGTGGGTTTAAAAAAAAAAAACAACAACAACAAACTAATAATATCATCAGAGTTAACAGGAATATTACCCAAGAGGCCCATATTCTGCTGAGGTTGATGGTTGGTTTCCCAAAGCAGCCAAGACAACAAAATTCAGTTTAACATTTCTGAACACTTCCTTTGTACCAGGTACAATGCCAGGTTACTGGGTGTACAGAATGGGATTCCTGTCCTAAGGAATGGTATAAAAGTCCCTTTTAGACCTGATGATTTGTCATTGTATTTGCATCTCATTATGATAGCAGTTTTTGAATGAATATATATATATATTTCAGAATAGTAAAGCATTAACAAAATTGCTAACCTATGACCCCCATTATTGTTTTTTTAAGATTTTTAAAAATTGATTTTTAGGGAGAGAGGAAAGAAAGGGGGAGAAAGAGAAACATCATTAGCTACCCCCTGCACACACACCCCCACCAGGGATTGAGCTCATAACCCAGCATGTGCCCTGACTGGGAATCGAACTGGCAGCCTTGTGGTGCATGGGATGATACCCAAGCTACTGAGCCACACGGGCCAGGGTAAAAGTCCCATTTTTTATTGTAAATATAATGTGGCTGTTTCCATTCTTAGGTGTTATGCCTCATTAAAGGTTTTGTGTTTGTTTTTTTAAGGAATTGGTTTAAATTAATTTTAAAAATGAAGTGGAACCAAAAGACAAAGATAAGCTAATGAAAGTCTCAAAGTCTCATATTGAATTTTTTAAAAATAAGTCTTTTCTAATTATCTTTTACTTTTATTGTTTGCTTTCCATGGAAATTTGTTATTTTAATAGAGAAATGAGAATATGTTGATTTGAGAATGAAGCTCCTGTTTTCTTAGCAACAGAAAGAGGCAGAGATGATATAGAGCAGGAAGGAAGCAACTTTGTAACTGGCGGGGCCAAGGTAGATTTTTTGATTTGATGGTTTTTTAAAGCTACTAATATATAGTTGTCAGCCAATAGTAGTTTGTACCAATTCAATGCGAACAGGAATCCTCAATTTGGGGTGCAGTGAAGAAGAAACTTTATTCAGTGCAACATAGCTCCATTGTGATACAGCATGGCTGTGAGGCAGCCCTGGGCCAGGCAGCACTGGGCCCAGAGCTGGACAACTCTGCTCTACTCTGTGCCAATCTGCTTTTTGCTGTGCTGGTCTGCTCTGCTCCTGTAAGACATCTTCAAGATTTCAGCTCAGCAAGGGAAACAGAGTCTTGAGTCTCCCATGGAAGGAGCAAAGTGCGCTCCCAGAGCCAGAGGGAAGCTGAATTATGTAGACAGAAGTCCCTGCCCCTGGTCCCTGATTGGTCTGTCCTCATGCAAATGAGGACTCCAAATCCTTGAAATTTGATTGGTCCAAAAAGCACCAATAGTGCCACTCTGGTTGGTCAGAACTACACAGCTCTGATTGGATGGGGAAAGCCTCCATCCCACTGGTCGAAATAGGATTCCAGGAACTCCTTTATAAGCGCTGGTTCAGATGGCAGAAATAGAGTGCAGGCTTCACCATGAAGTGCAATTTGTGTCAGAGGCCCCTGGGTAGAAATGGCTTGTAGGCTCCTTTTAAACAAAATTGAGCCCTGTTAGCTACTTAGGAGGTATCTTTCTTCTCAGAGTTCACACAGTTGAAAGGATCAAGTTAGACTAACTGACATGTTTCTTTCTCACCCTAAATTTCTATAATTGTGCAAAAAGCTACCAGGAATTCTGAAATCCTCATGTTCCTGTGTGTTCTCAGGATGTTATACTTTGCAGGGTTAGATGGACTTCCTGCTGAAGAGATTATTTACCTTCTGGTGTATATAATTTTGTACCATAGTGGTTCCCAATCTATCAAAGCTCACATCCTTATTTCATCATTCAACAGATACTAAAATGTAACAGCTATCTTGAGAGTAGTAGGGCAGAATGCTGTGAAAATAATTGGCATTGGGTCTCAGTTTTGTGAAGTTTATTGTAATTAAGTGTTTTATACTCTCTAATCCTTTATAAATAGAAGAAACTATTGATTAGGTGAATTATGTTTCATAGCCCCCATATAACCAAATTGTATGTAGATCCATATTGAGACATTTTTATTTTTTCAGACCTTAGACCCTGCACCCCAACACTTGTCCTTGACAGCACTCTTTGGGAAGCAGGACAAAGCTACATGTCAGGAAACTGTGGGGCCTGCACAGACCCTCCACCACCAGCAGCAAGAGAAACTTCCAATCCGGCAGGGGGTTATCCGTTCCCTGTCCTATGAGGAACCCAAAGGACATTCACCCTCCATCGAGAAGCAGCTATGCCCAGCCATTCAGAAACTCCTGGTCAGGAGCGCAGACCTCCACCCATTGTCAGAGCTGCCTGAAAACCAGCCCTACAAAAATGGCAGCGAGGCTCCTGCTGGGGAGGATTTTACTGGACCTGTCCTCCTGGGGTCTCCCCAGAGCTTTGGGGCATCCCATCGAGTCCATGGTGCTTCTAGAACTCAGAACCTGCTAGAGAAGCTCCAGAGCACCCCAGGGGCAGTGAACAAGTACGACCCTAGTGCACCAGCACCTGCCGGCCCAGCAGCCCTGAGCTTCACAGCCCTCCCTGCTGCCACCCCTGCCGCTCCAGTAAAGGCGGTGGCTCAGCCGCCACTGGTACATTTCAATGGCTCCCTTCCACCTCAGGCACTAGGACATCAGGCTCATGAAAAAGATCAGTCCGCATGCCCAAGACAAATGCTCGCCCTTTCTGGCAGTCAGACTAGTGGTTCTGGAGTGATCTCCCCTCAAGAGTTACTGCAAAAGCTTCAGCTTGTGCAGCAGGAGCAGCAGCTGCACATGTCCAACCGGCCAGCCTTGGCGGCGAAGTTTCCTGTGCTAACTCAGAGCTCTGGAGCCGGGAAGCCCTGGGAACCCTGGGTTGACAAGACATCCGGCACGGAAAAGCAGACTCCCCTTTTCCAGGTAAAGATCCACCGGGTGGGGGTGGGGGTTATCACTGTGATGCAGTGAAATGCAGTCAGCTTCTGTGCTCTAGGGACATAGCTGTCCTGAACAGTGTTGCAAAGCCACTTCTGTGCATATTGTATCACCTTAACTTCCTGCCTGGAAAGAGAATCTTTGCTTCACTTAGCAATATGGGAGCTTCCCTCCTTTCAGATACTTTATTTGTAGAGTTAAATCTTTGCAGTTCATCAGGCTTGAAGACATGGATGTGGGAAAGAACATAGACATGGTAGGGGATCCTAATCTTCATTCTGGGATAGGAAATGTCTGACCTCCTCTTGTTATTGTAGTCCAAGTAATCGTTGCTTATCCATTTATTTAGTAAATATCTCTGAGCACTGCTCCCTCCCAGGCACTGTGCTACACATGGGTGCAGAGTGGTCAGGAGCAGAAGCTGCCTCTGCAGAGCCCACAGGCCTGGCAAGGGGGGGGGGGGGGGCAGGGGAGACAATGGAAGAAAAGTGCCATTACTCTGCCAAGGCCGCCTGTTTTAGTTTGCATCCTCTGCATAGCTTAATGAAGATGGAGAGAGAGATAACTATGCCATGCCCCCCCACCACCACCACCACCACCACCACACACACACACATTTCCAGAGAGGAAAATATTGTAATTTTTAGAAATTGTTTATCCTTTGAGGAAGATGATCTCTATGTTCATCAGTAACTTAGAACAGAGAAAACCACAAGCTGTTCCATTGCCCATGGCTAACATCTGGAGATTGGACTGTTTTCTCATTTGGATTGGTACAAATTCATTGAAAATGCAATAGGTTTAAAAATTAGGAAGTTCTCCCTATTACATATCTCATCATTGGTTGTTTGTCATGTTTTGGCAAGTAACCAACAAAATCTTCCACTCTTTGAAAACCAAGATCATAAGCATGGAGCATAAGTCTTTGTGTCTATGAGGCACTGAGTCACAGAGCTTGTGTTTATTTTTTTATAAAATCTCAAATCTGAGTACCTATTTCTATGGAAACAGTATTGTCACTCATCCTCGTTTCCGTGTAATCTTGTCCCCTTTTCTCTTTGATGGTTTAGAGCTGACGCTAGGAAAATTGGGGTTGATACTTGGACATAAATGTCTGCACGCACAAATCTCTTGGCTTTCCAGTGCTCACCGGTGTGGAGAGAGGAGCAGAGTGCACCCTGTCAGCCTCACGGTGCTGGCCATCCTCCTTCAAGAGCGTCCGCCTCAGGCCCTCTCCTCAGAATAGCAGTGGGATAGGTAACAGCCTGCCTTCCTCAGGGCTGGTTTCTGCCCAAAAAGAAAGCAAGGGAACGATTATAAAATTACAGCAGCTTCATGATCGCTGGCCTTTACACCCCTCCTCGAGTTCTTATGGAGCTTTAGGATGATAATAACATTTTCTCACCTGAGTTAGAAACAGATGAGAGAGAAAGAGCTGTAGGCATCAGTGAAACAGGGATCAAAGTGTCACTAGCATAACTGCAAAAGCTGTTGGTATTGTGTTTGTTAGCCAAGTGAGGTAGACAGACTCGCCCAG
Source organism: Myotis daubentonii (assembly GCF_963259705.1). NCBI lineage: Eukaryota > Metazoa > Chordata > Mammalia > Chiroptera > Vespertilionidae > Myotis > Myotis daubentonii. Next base: position 98,862,836 of record NC_081841.1, on the reverse strand, counting down.
ACAGACAAGTCACTGGCAGTGCTGGCATGACCAGCCCCAGGACCTGCCCCAGCCACTCGAGCACGGAAAAGCAGGAAGTGTGTGCTCTCTGCAGGCAGGCAGATCCCATCAGGAAGGACCCAGGAGAGATGGACCCGGGAATCATGCCTCCCTCCTGGTGAGAAGTAGCGAGGAGGACCACTCGCGCAAAAATTCCTCCGTAGAGACATCGAGTGGAAACGTGTGTCCCTCCAGCAACTCATGCATGTTGTTGGAGCTGTAGGTCCGAGTAGTAGACAACTAGCCCTGAGGAAACGGCCAGCAGTCCTAAATGCATGTTGCCAAGGGATGACAGTAAAGCAGAAAAATAAAGTGTTGCTCAGAGGCCAAGCACTCTATGCAGAGGGAACAAAGCCACCAGAGCGGACTGTGCCGGAGCTGCTCAGGAAGGACAAGGGAAACGTGGGGAACTGAACAGGAATCAGTTCTCCTTGAGCTTTTCCAATTCAGTGAAATTTTGAACAATTCGGATTTAAGTTCACCGATATCCACTCTTGCAAGCGAGTGGGCCCTTTGTCTCTGTACCCATTGTATCAATGAGTTGCTACTTACACCTGCCCTCTTTGTATGTGTTTGCTCTGAGCAGGTCATCTCACCTCAGTGCATCCGTGCTACAGTTGCTCCTTCTCTGCTCATGTCCCCCATGGTGTTCACACAACCCACCTGTAGCCCATCAAAGGAGAGGGACCGTGGGCTCTTGTCCCTGGGAAGCCAGGATCCAGCTGCCGCCTCCACCAGCCTCTTCCTGCCTCTGCAGAGCCCAGAGCCCTCTGTACTCAGCCCACTTACCAAGCTGCAGCTTCAGGAAGCACTGCTGTTCCTCATTCAGGTAGGAGGGCCATCATCTCTCTTCTTACCTTTGCCAATCCTGCTCGCCAGCTGGTTGCCACTCTGAGATAAGGCCTCAGTTAGCAAGTGCCCACATAGAACTGCCCAGGAATAAGAGCGATGTAACAACTCACCCTAAACCACAGTGGCTCTGTACTTGGCTGGGTGAGGTTCAGAATACTAACTACAGCTTTAGGTGATTTGACGCCTTAAGGATTTTGTAATTTGGAGGAGGACTAAGTCCTCCAGTCTGTCACCTGTCAGAAAAGAAGGAAGCAGAAACTATAATCAAGGACCGTAGATGCTGGGGGCACCCAAACCGAGAGCTCACCTCTGGAAGTAGAGGTGATGCTGTCTGCGCAATCGCTGGTGTTTAGTGGAGAGCTCAAGCAGACTGTAGAGCAAGGAGCCGGCAGGTAGGGGAGCAAGTAATGGCTGTGATACTAGGGCTGTTTTACAAATAATTTTGAAGCCTGCTAATTAGGACAGGGTAGAGTGACGGGACTTCTTTGGCAGCCATGAGTTTTGTCTCTATGAGATAATAACAGCTAACACACAGAGCTGTGTCAGGCACTGTTATAATGCGTTACTTTCCTTAAGTCATTGGGTCCTTATACAGCAACACTATCATCTTTCCATTTTAGAGACAAGGAAACCGAGGTCACACAGCTAGTAAATAGCAGAGCTGGGCTCCAACCCCAGTCTGGCTCCAGAGCGCTCCTTCCTGCTGCCCGCAGTGGGGGCCGCAGTAGTAACTTAGCCTCTGGGCTGTCTGCCCAGCAAAGCACATCCACAAATTAGTGGCAGGCCTTGAAAAGCAGGATGCTTTTCCCAGCCTTCACACACCTCAGCCAACATCTTTAGGTACTTTTTTGATAGACAGTCTTAAGAAAACTTTTGTGATATTTGGCTTAGAGAGCAGGCTTTTAGATGGCTTTTAGAGAGCAGGCTAGCACTTTTGCAGCTGTCTCATCTTAAGAAGAAAATGGTCTCTATTAGTAAAAACATTTTTTTAAGGTGACGTATTTTAGAGAGAATGGAAGGAATTGGGCTGGAAAGTGGAAGACTATCTGTTAAAGAGGGACAACAAATGATCATGCTTTACTAGGTCACGAATATCAGGATGCCAACAGTTCCCACCTTTTAAAGCCATTTATGATAAGTTCATACGGACTTAGATAGAACATCTGAGAACAATAAAGTGAACATATTTAAATGTTAAAGTTTCATATTTCTTCTGGCTCATTCCATTTAATCACATTGTTCCAAAGATCTCTGTGCAGGGGCCAAACTGAAAGCCTAGAGCAGTCCCTGTACAATGTTGTGCGCTATTTCCCCCACTCTCTGTGTACATCATACTTTTTCCACGTTTAGACATACTTTCCTGGTGAACTGTTAGAAGTCACTAAGCAGTTTGTTTTTAGTGTTTGCCTGTTGGTAGGACACAGTAGGGACTTTGTGGTCACTTTGTAAGAAAAACAGGGATATGTAGCTCTCCTTCATTACGTGAGAATAATGCTAACTCTGTGTGTGGGTGCCAAGAGGGAATGTGCAATGTGAGTGAATTGCTAAAGCTTTAAAGGATTTGGGTGGGAAGCAGAAGTCTCCATCATTAAAAACCAAACCGCTGATTAGAACCGTGATTCTCCATCAGCCCGTAGCCAGGCAGAAGAGCCCAGAGACTGCTGGTCTAACTGCTGTCTGCTTGCCAAGGCCAGAAACTTTCCATAGCTAATGGAGAATTATACCGGCTTTGATATACCAAGGATGCACATTGCAAGTAAAATCTTAACTAATGCCAAAAACAAAGTATTCGCTAGCAGTCTCCTAACCAAACATCGAGAACCACTGACTTGGATCAAGTCCTTCCTAGCCAGCCATCTGTTGGGGACTGACAGACCCAGGCTTCTCATGAGTGAGCCCTGTTCCATACACACATAGCTGGGCGGCCCATCTGTGCTGTATGTGACATGCTGGCCATTGAAAAACAACAGCAGACTCATCTGGCCTGGCTTCAGCCCCACTTACCTTTCGCATGTGCAGTTTAAAACCGCCAGCTGTCAGACAGGCAGGGAGAGATGAGCATCCTGGGCTCAAAGGGCCAGGCCGGCTCCAAGACAGGAGAAGCCTTTTGTTCTTGCCCCAATCACATTCCTTTGGGTCTTTTGGTTTTGTTTTCCAGAATGACGACAACTTCTTAAATATAATCTACGAAGCTTATCTCTTCAACATGACACAAGCAACCATGAAAAAGACTATGTGAAAGCAAAACATTTAAGAACTGATTCTCAAGGTCCTCTAGCTCAAGGTTTTTTCCTGTTAAGTGTTGTTACCCTAAATGTTTCTGCCTTTTTATAAAAAAAAAAAAGTATGTGTAATATGAAGTAAAATGTTTCCGACTTTTTTTCAGTCAAGCTTTAAAAAAAAAAAAAATACATGCTTCAGTACACCTGGCACTAAGAATTGAGTGGATAGAAAGAGTGCTTAGCTCATATCACACAGTAAATGCCAAGCTTAATTATTTCTTTTCTTACTATGGGCCATTTCTAGAAGAATTGGCCTCTCCATAGGGTGGGCTGTTCTGGAAACGTGGTTTCTTTTTTAATAGTTCTGGCTATACTGTGAACAGAGAGAATGTGTGATGTTCCCATTGCTGAGCTCCGCGTGCTGCAGTGTGTGCCCACCACAAGGTGGCAGTGTCACCCCGCGGACTGACCTGCACAGCTCTTACCCAGGTTTGCTTGTACCAAACAAAATAAACCTTTCTTCGGTAAAAGTCCAATTGGCATGTTTTCCCTGGGCCTCTGAAGGGAAATTATTCCTAAAGATATTATAGCTGTTTTCTAGAGGACCGTTGTTCTCTAGGAGTCCACAAACAGCCCAGGTTTCTAGTAACATCTCATTTATCCCAGCTCATGCTATTTCTTTTGGACCCAACCAGCAGAGTATGCCTACCTATGTTTCAAGATGAACATTTTATAATTTTTAGAAAATCATGCTGAGAAGGTCATAGAGGATTTTAAAGCTTTTTCTTAGCCCCTAAGGATAGCTAGTGGATGGTTCAGGGCATAATGATAAGGACTCTTCAAGCTATGTAGCAGACTGATCTTTATGCTCAGAGTTGAGATCAGTCTTGGGTAGAGTCAGAAGAGCCCTTGCCAGGTTTTTCAGGCCCAAAAAAGTAGGCCTGGGAATTACTCCCTGCTGAGTAATAGTAATCAATAAAACTTTGCCGTTCTATAGCCCTTCTTATTCTGGATCATAAAAACATCTCTGGATGACTGCACAGAGGGCAGGTTCTATTCTCATCTTGTAGGTCATAAAAGGAGGCATGGGGAAGGTAGGTGCTTAGACTGGGGCTCTGGCTTTAGACCTTTACTCAGGCAATCAAGCAAAGGGTTTATCACAAGACCACCTCCCCACTTCCGCAGGAGGGTACTTCTGAGGAGGAGAGGTGGGCGGAAAGGCAGTGACTCTTTAAAAAAAAAAAAAAGAAGAAGAAATGTTTTTATTGACTTCAGAGAGAGGAAGGGAGAGGGAGAGAGGGATAGAAACATCAATGATGAGAATCATTGATTGCATCAGCTGCCTCCTGCATGCCCCCTACTGGGGATCTAGCCCACAACATGGGCATGTGCCCTGACTGGGAATCAAACCATGAGCTCCTGGTTCATGGGTCAACACTCAAGCACTGAGCCACACCGGCCAGGCAAGGCAGTGACTCTTACTGAAACCTGCTATGTGCCATACTCAAGGTGGAGGAGTCTACTGTCATCCTACATTTGGGAAGGGATGGTTTCTTTTGTCTCTTTGACTTCTCCTACAACCTCTAATACAGTGAAAAACCCATGTGCCATTCTAACAAAATACTTTGGATTGATAATTGCTTATATAATCCTATCTAATAAAAGAAAAACATGGTAATTAGCATATGTCTGATACCCTTCCCATTGGCTAATCAGCGAGATATGCAAATTAACTGCCAGCCAAGATGGCGGCCGGCAGCCAGGCAGCTGGAAGTTAACATGAGGCTTGCTTGCTTCAGTGACAGAGGACTCCAGCATTCCCCGCCTGCCGCTGCCGGCCTCTGAGCTTGCAGTTTGAAACATTATTACAAATATAGAAGCTAAACAAAACCCCAGAAACCTGCTTTCAGCCCGCTGGGATCTCAGAGCTGGAGTTGATACAGTGTTTCGATTATAGAACCCAAACAAACCAGATACCTGCTTTCAGCAGCAGAGGCCTCAGAGCTGGAGCCAGAGCTAAAGCTGGCCCGGAATAAAAAAAAAAAAAAAAAAAAAGGAGCAGTTGGGAGCTTTAGTCACCTGCCAGCCTGAAAACAGCCATCAGCCCCTCACCCAGACTCGCCAGGCACCCCAGTGGGGACTCCCACCCTGAAGGGTGTGTGACCAGCTGCAAACAGCCCTCAGCCCCTCACCCAGACTGGCCAGGCACCCCAGTGGGGACCCCTACCCTGAAGGGGGTGTGACCAGCTGCAAACAGCCATCAGCCCCTCACCCAGGCTGGCCAGGCACCCCAGTGGGGACCCTCACCCTGATCCAGGACACCCTTCAGGGCAAACCAGCCAGCCCCACCCATGCACCAGGCCTCTATCCTATATAGTAAAAGGGTAATATGCCTCCCAGCACCGGGATCAGTGGAGCCATGAGGCCTCCCAGCACCAGGATCAGCATGACAGGGGGCAGCGCCCAAACCCCCTGATCGCCCTGTGGCTCTGTGTGTGACAGGGGGCGGGGCCACAACCTCCCTATCCGCCCTGCTCTGTTCATGACAGGGGAAGGCACCCCAACCCCCTGATCAGCCTTGCTCTGTGCCTGATAGGGGGTAGCTCCCCAACCCCCTGATCACCCTGCGGCTCTGTGTGTGACAGGGTGCGGCGCCCCAACCCCCCAGCCCCACGGGCCCTGCTCTGTGTGTGATGGGGTAGAGCCATAACCTTCCCATTGGCCCTGCCCTGAGTGTGACAGTGGCAGCGCCCCAACCCCCTGATCCGCCCTGCTCTGTGGGTGATAGAAGGCGGCGCCCCAACCCCCTGATCTGCCCTGCTCTGTGCGTGACGGGGAGCTCCCCAACCCCCTGATGGGCCCTGCTCTATGCGTGACAGGGTACGGAGCCCCAACCCCCCTGATGGGCCCTGCTCTGTGAGTGACAGGGGGTAGCGCCCCAACCCCCTGATTGGCCCTGCTCTGTGCGTGACGGGGTGGTGCCGCAACCTCCCCATCGACCCTGCCTTGAGTGTGACAGGGGGCGGTGCCCCAACCCCCCAATCGGCCCTACCCTGAGCGTGACTGAGGGTGGCATCGCAACCTCCCAATCCGCCCTGCTCTGTTCATGACAGGGGGCGGCGCCCCAACTCCCCAATCGGCCCTGCTCTGAGCCCAACCAGGGGCTGCACCTAGGGATTGGGCCTGCCTTCTGCCACCCGGGAGCAGGCCTAAGCCAGCAGGTTGTTATCTCCCGAGGGGTCCCAGACTGCGAGAGGGCACAGGCCGGGCTGAGGGAACCCCCTCCCCCCCGAGTGCACAAATTTTTGTGCACCGGGTCTCTAGTCTATACTAATAGCCTAGGGCTGTCACGACTGGACAGACGACTGAACATCTGGGTCTCGGCAGTGGAGTCAGGCCTGGGTCCTGGCGGCAGTGGCGGTGGTGGCGCTGGCAGGAGTCAGGCCTGGGTCACAGTGGTTGCAGCTGCGGGAGTCAGGCCAGGGTCCATCACCAGTTAGAAGGCATCGCAGGGTGAGGACCATCACCTCAGCCAGAACTCAAGATGCTTACCTGGCCTGGCCTGGCCCTTCCTCAGAGGAAGCCCCTTCCTCCATGGATACTGCAGAGGACAGACAGGGGTGCCTAAGAGGCTGGGGCCATGGTGCCCCATCCCTACCCTGCTCCCCTGGCCTCCTTCGCCTGTGGCCCCACAGAAGGGTATGTATGAGAGCCCTTCCCCTGCTACCTCTCACCACTGTCTCCGGCCATCCCTCAGCACACAGGCATATCGGCTTTCAAACTTACCCTACTCACTTCCTCTCTCCCCCTTCCAGGGCCTCTGCTCTGGAGGGGGCCTTTGGCATCCAGGGCTCTGGGGTTTTACAGCAGAGCTGGGGTGGGAAAGGGTAAACAGCACCAAAGATGGCTGACATGGCCACCCACCTCTGCCTCAGCTTGACCAATCAGTTCAGCCTCAGAACGTGGCACTCAGAGGGATCCCTACTTCTCCAGCAACGGCTCTAGGGCCTCGGCCCCAGTACCAACCTCCTCTCCCGCTTGGCCCTCCCCACAGCTGGTGCTTGCTGCAGCTCCGTGTGCCTTACTTAACCACCCCTTCTTTCCCTGTTCCTACAAAGGAGGCTGCATCTTTGTATGTTATATTCATAAAAACTTGGTAATGTTTGGGGGAAAAACACACACAAAACAATGACTAAGAGAATGCCACAGTCAACGTCGAGTCCGGCTCAGGAGAACAGAGAGAAGGGAGAATTCCATAAGTTGGCCAATGCCAAGATATTTCTGAGTGACTGCCTGGCGTGTGACAGTTGTGTGATCGCAGAGGAAGGAGTCCAAGTTTCTCACCAGAACACCAAGGACTTCTTCCGTGTTCTGAACCTTTGCTTTGGTTTTCAGAATTCCCTGCTCCCCATCTGTCGGCTCCCTCCCTCTGCGGGGCGCTGTTGTCGTCACATGGGTGCAACTGGAATATTGTACTTCGAGAGGATTGCCCCATGGTACGTATCCTTTTATCCGACGATGACAAAATCCCACAGAATAAGAATGGAGACAGACTACTGTCCTTTAGGCTTAAAAAAAACAAAAACGGAAGTGTCCTGCGAAGAACTGAGACTTGGTTCTGTCCACGTGCCTCAGAGAGATTGGATGAGGAAATGGCCTGGTTTGGCCCTGACTTTACCCACTTATGTTACTTTTGAAGGTGTCTTTGCCACAATGTGAATAAACTGCCACCTTTAACTTTTCTTGAAACAGTTCTATGTTCTGCAGCTGTGGCCACCATCCTGAGACCAGGTCCTGTTGCTGGGAATCAGGGGGCACTGGAGTGGAGCACCCCCCCCCACCACCCCGTGTCCTTTTACATTCAGGGATTGAGCTGAACTCACTTTGGGTTAGGCCTGGCAAGAGCACAGGTGTCACAGATAGAAGGATGGAGAATGGAGAGGCAGACACCCTGCTCGGCCCCACCCTGGGTGGGGTCAGGCAGATGAAGGCTGGCTAGCCTGCCCCACAATTGGGTGAGATAGCGTCCTCTGTGTCCACCTCTCACCCCAAGGGCCTGACCACTCCCCTCAGCTCCAGGTAGCCCTCTGTGTTCCACGGCAGCGTGCTCTGCCCTCAGATGCTGCTCGCCCTAAATGAGGAGGAAGAGAGCAGTTGGCCCACAGACAACTACACAGAAAGATAGGGCTCACGGCTGGCAAGTGCAGTGGTGGTGGTGGGAGCCTCTCCTGCCTCCATGGCAGCGCTAAGGAGCAGCAAGCTGAGTGTTGAGGAGCGGTGAGCAGGCCGGCGGTAAAGAGCAAGGGGTCCCGAACTGTGAGAGGGATTTCCAACTGTCGGCTTGGAACAGGGGAATGGGCCTAAGCAGACAGGCGGACATCCCTTGAGGGGTCCCAGACTGCGAGAGGGTGCAGGCCAGGCTGAGGGACCAACCCCCCCCCCAGTGCATGAATTTTGTGCACTGGGCCTCTAGTATCTTAATATTCTTATATGAAGACTGGGGCAAGAAGAGAGATTAAATCAATGACTGCTCACTTCAGCAATACATACAGTAAACCTGAAACAAAGTCAGTGATATACTTAACTGCTGGCCAATCTTTTTTAAAAAAACATCTCTTTGATCTTTATTACATGTTGAGAGTTGCTTCTCACTAAGGAGAAACGAATTCCTTTTTAAATGTTTCTAGTATATTTGGGGTAGCAAATGGCTAACTACATGAAATATTTTTTTACCTCAGCATTAAATAAAAATAAAAAAAATCAATTGCAGCAGCTAATGAGAAAGGTGCATGTGACGTATAAAGACATGAACCCCAGCCCAGCACAGTCCAACCACACCGCAGGCCTCAGGCCTTTGTAGGTCAATAACACAGCCGTACATTCTGAAAATAAGAAATTCTTCATCCTTTATTGAAGCGATACACTGTAAAAGTGATAGACCCAATTCATGCGGACCAAAGACTAAGTCACCTCTTAAAGGACGCGTGGTGATGGGTGCTTATTCTATATATGGTGAAGCAGATGAGAGCTTCTTTGTACAGGAGCTTTCTATAGCGAGTACAAGAAATGGATTAAGGTTAGCTAAGGCACCCAAAATTAGACTTCATATATAAAGTAACTTCTTTTTCCCACTGCCACCCCAAAGCCTGAGACCATCATGGACCCCGCCCTTAGGTGTCAGTGGCTCCTGGCAGCAGTTTTAAGCTAATTGAATTTCAGATGGAGCCCTGAGGCTCTGTTGCTAAAGGCAGCCTTGTCCACGCAGTGGATTTCAGCCTTGTGAAGTTACAGAAGTCCTGCTGGTGTGGGGGCAGGACACATAGCTTTTTTTTTTTTAATGTATTTTATTGATTTTTTACAGAGAGGAAGGGAGAGGGATAGAGAGTTAGAAACATCGATGAGAGAGAAACATCGACCAGCTGCCTCCTGCACACCTCCTACTGGGGATGTGCCCGCAACCAAGGTACATGCCCTTAACCGGAATCGAATCTGGGACCTTTCAGTCCGCAGGCCGACGCTCTATCCACTGAGCCAAACTGGTTTGGCAAGGACACATAGCTTTTGTCAGACAAACTTGCCCTTCGGTTCCTGAATAGGTGAACTTTTGGGACTGTTTTTTCATGTGTAGAATGAAAGCCACACCCACTCACAGGGTCCTTAGGAGGATTAAGTAGGAGCTCCATATGGACTATGTCTCCTCCTTCTGTGCCTCTGAGTACGAGCTCCTGCCTGTTCCTCCGCGTTGTCTGCTATGCCCAGGCCTCTGACACTGAGATGAGGCCAGCAGCTGCTGGGCTGCCCTGCGTTGCCAGCTACCGTGGCCTGTGTCTAGTCTGATATTGATACGTGTGTCTACGGTCACTGTGCTATGCCCTCTTCTCCCCTTCATTTCTATGTCACTAAAATGAAAACAGTTACGCTTATCCCTTCCTTCCAAAGGAAGTGCCATGAACTCTTAAGACAAAGATGCCAGTTTAGCCCAAGATAGTATTATTGTTACTGCCCTACATTTATGGGTAAAGTGCCATTTTAATTGCAACGCCAGAAAAGGCGGTGCTGTTTGGTAGAATTTATGGTCCCTGAATGGTCTGAAAAGACACATGTTGCTCAGTCTCCCCTCTTAGAATGCCGGGCATGGTGTAATTGCAGAGTGAGAAAATACTTTTTTAGCATCTTCAAGAAGTTCCTGGTGTGCAGACCCACCATTGCTGATACCCACAAATGGCTTCTTCCAGCTTGTTCAAAAGGTGGGCCAGGGCAGCACATTCCCAGGCCGAGGCTCTCCCAGGAAGGCACACGTTGTTTGCATCTGGTAACTTTACTCTTCCCTCAAACACTATTAGCCTAATACTCTCTCAGACAGGCAGGACTCCGCTTTCTTGCTCTTGAATGAGCAGGTGCAAATCAGAGAAGAAAGTGCCTTTTTCCTCCTAAAGAAACTTCAACTGTCGAATAACACTAGCCTTCTTTAGTTCTCTTGAGTGTTAAAGAGAAAACCCACAGTCAACACATGTGAAGGCTTATGTCCCTGGGTGTGTCATGCTAAAGATGGGAGGTGTCAATCAAAGACCAGGCCTCTGACACCAGGCTTCACCTCATATGCCAGTGCAGACACAAGGAAGGAGAGGAGCTCGGAACTGAACTGCAGAGAGAGTTCCTTGTCTGGCAGGGCTGGGTGGGGTGGGCTGGGCTGGGCTGGGGTGGAGGGTGCAGTGTTAGGAGTGATGTCTAGACTCTATGGACAAATCAGCTGCTCGCACCTCCTAGCCAGAGAGATGCCTTTTTTGTTCATAGTGCCTGCTCTATTTAGACATGTGCCTCCTCGTTGTTCAGGGAAAGCAGCTTGCTTCCCAGGCTTTGGCATGCCGAGCCCTCTTTAAGGTTACATCTACCACTTGCAGCCAGCAGGTTGTGGCATCACTTCATCAAATAAAGTTGCTTGGTTGCACAGACAGGTGGGTCTCACCAATGTTTTGCTGAATACTTGATTTTTAGGTTTCAATTGCTCTCCATCTCCCTCCATCTTACAAATAGGAGCGTGAGGGAGGCACTTACAAATAGTTGGTAAATTTAACTCAACCTTGAGTATCCAGGTAGATTTCCACCAAATTGGATTGTGAGTAATGGCTTCCAACAGCTCAGAGCCCTGATAAAAATACACAAATAATAACTATGTGTGCAGATTATGGTCTTAAAACACCAGGGGGGAGGTTGAAAGCAGAGCACGAGCAGTAGCTTTTCCAGGGGCTGGGCAGTGCAGACGGACACTGTGGCTCCGAGCCAGCTAGCACCACACAAGCTATGCAGCCGGGTTTCTTGAACAATTAACTAAGGGCACAATAGGAAAGAAGCAAAGAATGTTCCACCCTAACCAGTTTGGCTCAGTGGATAGAGCGTCGGCCTGCAGACTCAGGAGTCCCAGGTTCGATTCCAGCCAAGGGCATGTACCTTGTTGTGGGCACATCCCCAGTAGGAGGTATGCAGGAGGCAGCTGATCGGTGTTCCTCTCTCATCGATGTTTCTCTCTATCCCTCTTCCTTCCTCTCTGTGAAAAATCAATAAAATATATTTTAGAAAAAAAAGAATGTTCCAATTAGGCAAGAGAAAAGATGGGAGACCCTACAGTTGTAAGCCAAAATCAGAATTCCCTACAAGCCTGGGGATGAAGATGAAAGGCACTAAGTAGCAGTGAAAGTTGTAGAACATGCCACAGAGGTTGGCCGGCCTTGACACAGACACTCAGGTGGAGGTGGAAGTGGCCGCCCTTCATGATGCTGAGCCACAAGAAGGCTGTCAGCCTAGGAGACTAGATGTTTGCTGGGGTCCCATGTTGGAGGCTGCAAGTCCCATCCAGCTGGATCCACACACGGCTGTGGAAGACATGGCCTAGGCCCTAGGGAAAGGAGGCCCCAGCTCCTCCGAGAGACGTTTTCCCATTCCCTACCACCTGGCTGATATGTAACACCAATTATGACTTTTCTCAGCACAGCTGGAGTCTACATATCCATTTAGGAGCTCCAAAAACCAAGACGGCAGTTCCAACATGGAGGTTGCTGTGAGCTCCTTATCAACCACATATTCTTAGAGTCAAAGAGATCTGGATTCTAATCCCACCACCTCCTGTCTCTTTCCTCAACCAAGTGAGTTTCAGGGTGAAAAATTATTTTGTTTGTGGTTATCATGCCCACATGGAAACTGGCACCTTAGATCAGAATGGCCATCTGTTTTGTGTAGTGGTATTGTCTGTTGGACAGTGGCCTATCAAACATGCATGGGAGGAGCTTATTCTTCACTCCCATCAGCCTCAAGGGGTGTGTGGCTCAGCTTCCCTGTATTGCCATTTATGGCTCTGTCATAAATCTGTCCAGAATTCTGTTTTATGCTTCTGTACATTCTGCCCATAGCACTTTCCAGGGTTATGCGTCTCTAAAGTTTTATTCCCTTCTGTGTACATAGTAGTTGGCTAAGTGTGCCCAGGGACGACTAAGAAGCTGTGGGTTGACAGAAAATCCATGAATAACAGACCCTTACAGGATAAGGGGCTCTGTCCTGCAGTGAAATGCCACCCTGGGTGTGAATGTCCGTGACTTGTCAGAAACGTCTCTTGCCCCAGCTGTTGTGGCTCAGAGGTTGAGCCAGGATGTCATGGTTCAATTCCTGGTCAGGGCACATGCCCAGGTTGGGGGCGTGCAGGAGTCAGCCAATCGATTATTTTCTCTCATCATTGATGTTTCTCTCATTCTCTCACTCTTCTCTGAAATCAATAAAAATATATTTTTTTAAAAAAGAAGCATCTGTCTTCCCTAGACCAAACTCAGTAATGTCAGCCAACAGGGCACTCAGGCAGCCTCCTGCGGAGGGCAGGGTAAGGCTCAGGAGACCTGGGTTCTAGTTTACAGTTTGCTATTAACCTGCTACATGACTTCTTCTTCCCCCCTCTCTGGACGTCAGCTTCTGTCTTTATAAAATAAGATTTGACAACGAAGAATCCTGCCTCGCATATGAGTTTTTGCAGTTCCAGATCCTGCCACCTGTGAACCAGGCACCGCTGGCGCCGTTCCATGCATGAGGGCCTGCAACAACTGTTGGTCCAGTGGGACTGCCCTGATTTGGGGGAGGGTGGGGACCTCTCTATAATCAGATGCTGGGCACTTTCCTTTTTTCCATCACACCCACTCCACTGGGGAAGAGTGGAGGATGCAGCCCCACAGCACGGCCTCAGCTGGGCCTGCGGCCTGCGCGAGGGATTTTGCAGTGGGCAAAGGTCCTTCCAGTCCGCACAGCCTAGGGTTCTGGTGGTTCAAGCCCTCTTTCTTCTTTAGTGCCCCCAACTGTCATCCATAGGATGGCCCACCTACATTAGGTTACTTCTGAGAAGAAACTCTTAATAAGGACAGCAGATGGTGGGCATAAACCTGGAGCATTCTGGGCAAACGCGGACCAATGGCATGTGTCACCATGCATACCCTGCCAACGTCCAGTCCTGAGGAACCCCTGGTTCTGCCATTCGGCTAGCATCGCCTTAGACTAAGCCTAAAAGAAGTCAGACTGCAGACAAACAGCTACCCCTGAAGTCGGAAGGCGAGTTCTGGGCCAGCTCTGTCATTAATTTGCTGTATGTGACTAAAGCCAGGTCACGTAAAAAGCTCAGAGCCACAGCTTCCTCTATCAAATGATGGGTTTGAACAAAATGTGGTTTCTTCCAGCCTCAACTCCCAGGCCTCTTTCTCCTACTGGGTCCTTCCCTTTTGATTAAGATATAAGTTCAGGGGAGGTCACTGCCAAGGGTGGCCTTTGGGCCTGAGCATAAACTGACCACCACATTCTTTGCCTCCACTACCTCCTGGAGACGGCTCCTCCATGGCCAGGACAGGAATGCGTTAAGTATGGTGGGACAGCCTTGCAGCCCCATTTTGGCTCTGCCATTGACTCCTCCGGAGGCGCTGCAAGTTACAGACCGTTTCTAAGCCTCCCTTGGAGAACAGTGCTGGTCCTCCACCAGCCGGTAGAGTGGGCCAGGCCTGCTTCTCTCGGGTGCCCCTTGGTGTGCAGCTTGAAACCCCCTGTGACCTTGGCCAGAGGCACTGGTTATAAAAAGTGAGCATTAGAAGGATTTTGTGGGATGCCAATCCAACCCTTTCATTTCCTGATGAAGACACAGGCCCAGAGAGCAGTTCTGACCTGCTCGAGTTCGTGGCCCTGGCTCTGCACTGCGGCCTCTCCTCTGGGTGCAGTGGCCCCTGCCCCCAGCACAGCACAGCTCTCCCCAGGGGACTCAGGCTTTCGTCAGCCTTTAGAAGTCTGTGTGTATTTATAAAGCTGCTGTGTTTCTTCCAGCATCTGAAGCCTTTTACAGGCATTAATTAAGGAAGGTTCACAGCAAGCCCAAGAGGGAAGGAAGGCAAGAAGAGTTTGAAGGATTCTTTAAAGGACCAGTTTCTCCTGCTAGGGGCCTCTCCTGTTTTTTCTGTGACTTCTCAGTCTCCAGAACACACCCACCCACACATGCGCACACGTGTAGGCACGTGCATGTGTGCACACATGTATGCACACACATGTGTGTATGCACACGTGCATGCACATACTGCTGCACGCACACATGCACACATACGTATGCAAACAGATGCATACATACACACACCCATGTGCACACGCACATGCACACACACCAGCCCATTTCCAGTGGCCTGTTGCATCCTTCAACAAAGTCCTGCCAGCCCCATTGATGACTGCATCTCTGAGGCATCCCGAGCCTTGTTCCCAGTAGTTTAATCCCAACCAGCAGTGCCCAGTGGATGTCCACCTCATACACCTCACCCTGTCCTCCCCTCTTCCAAAATCCCATTCCTGAATGTTCCACACACTTCAGCTCAAGTCATCTTCCATGCTGTGGAGAAATAATCCTTTCTTTTTTCTCCTGTTAAGTTGGTAGAGGCTCACAGGGGAAGGCCAGGACCAGGAAGGCAGGTACCTCAGTGCCTGCTAGACGACTGTGTCAGGTTCCTGGAGCTGCCGTAACGAAGCACCATGCACTGGGGGCTTACACCACGGAAAAGGATTGTCCCACAGTTGCGAAGGCCGGAAGTCAAGGTGTCAGCAGGGTTGGTTCCTTCTGACCCCGAGGAAGAGGCCGTTCTGTGACGCTTGCTTATCTTCTGGTGGTTTGTTGCCAACCTTCAGTTCCTTGGCGTGTAGAAGCATCACTCCGAGATCTCTCTTCATCTTCACATGGTGCTCTCCCCATGTGTGTGTCTGTCTAAATTTCCCCCTTTCATAAAAACACCCGTAGTATTGGATCAGGGTCCACCCTAATCCAGGATGGCCTCACCTTAACTAATTACATCTGCCATGACACTATAGTTCCAAATAAGGTCACATTCTGAGGTACTGGGGTTAGGACTTCAACATTTGAATTTTTGGAGGACACAATTCAACCCAAACTACTATGTTACTGAAATTCCACAAATCAAGGGTCCTCCTAGGATAATCAGTGTCTGTCACTGGTGGCCTGAGTGACTCCTATGAGACATGTTCCTGCTCAGATACCAAGACCCACTGACCAGTGGCTGGGGTTTTCTAGCCAAAGAACCCAAACATAGCTCTGTATGAGTTCCTTCCAAACCGGCCACGGTGTGTATGGACGGGCTGCTAATTGCACAGCTCAGGTTTAGTCTGTCTTAATCGCCAGTGAGGACACTGGGCACGAGCACCTTCAACCCCGAGTGACCAGAGTCAGAACTCTGTCTTTCATCACTGTCTCAGATTCCATTCTTTACATTGATCAGACCAGGGCGGCCTGCTCTTGGCAATGGGCCTAGAAGGAGTTTCTAAAGCCCATGCTTTCTACCTCAACTCTGACTCCCCTAGGCTGCTGCTGGGGCTCTTTGTTTTCACTGCTTCTCTCTCTGCCTTGGGCGTGCACACAAAAATTGAATTATTCCTTCTCCTTAGTGTAGATAAACCTATATTATTGGTTTGGATAAGAACCCTTTCTAATTTTATTAATTTCTTCCTTTCATGTCCAAACCCCTCTCTATTCCCTTCCTTCCCAACAATCCCCCACAACCATTCCATTAAGTCCAATGTGTTCCTTTTTGTCCATTTGAGTTCTTACAAAATGTGTGTTGTTTGCTGTTCATGAATTTAATTTTTATTGAGGATAACATACACACATAAAGAATGCAGACTCAAGTGGACAACTCAATGAATTTTATAAGCAACTGTATATGTGGGGCTGGTGTCTGTGATAACCCACCATCCAGATTAAGATCTAAACATTTCCAATGCTCCTGAAGGTTGCTCATGCTCCTTCTCTGTCAAAACTAACTCCCAGAGATACCATCCTTCCACTCCCTACCATCATAGACCCCTTGTTCTGAATTTCAGATAAATGGAGTATATAGCATCTAGTCTTTATTATCTTTTTACCGGGTTTCTTTTACTCATTATCATGTTCATTTTTATTGCTGTGTGGTATTCAGTTGTGTGAACCTTTGAATTGTTAGACCTGTTGATGGGCATTTGAGTATTTCCACATTTATGACTCTAATGAATAAAGCTACTATGAGTATTTTTGTACATGTCTTTTGGTGACCATCCAAGCTTATTTCTTCCAGGAATATGCCCAGGAATAGAAGTGTGGGTCCTAGGGCAGTAGGCGTTTCCCTGTCCCTAACACACTGTAACATGTGGTACTGACATTTCCTCCAGCAACACATGTGACTTCTCATGGATGCCATCCTTGCCAGCCCAAGGTGTGGTCAGCCTTACATTGTTAGCCATTCTGGTGAGGGTGTGGCATCTCACTGCGGTTTAGTCTGCATCTCCCTGAGAACTAAGGATGTGGAGCACATATGCTGTAGATGTGGATATGGTTGTCTGTGAAGTGCCTGATCAAGTTTGATGCCCATTGTTTAACTGGCTATTTGTTTTTCCATATTGATTTGTCTTATTTTTAAATGAGCCATTTATTGCATGTAGAGAGAAATACCTTTTTCTGGTCCATTGTTGGCCTTTTTACTCTTTCAATGATGTCTTTTTTTTTTTTATTGCTTAAAGTATTACAAAGGGTATTACATATGTATCCATTTCAATGATGTCTTTTGACACAATTACAAATGTTCTTGATTTTAATGAAAACTAAGTTATTACTTTTTCCTCTTACGATTGGTGTTTTCTGTGTTTTAAGGCATCTTTGGCTAGCCCTGGCAAACTTTAAATTTATGTATTTTCCACGTCTTTTTTATTTATGTCAGTGTTATTGTGTCATAAATCCCGTTTTTCCCACCAAGTGCTGTTTTTACTTTCCATCCTCGTTGCCATCTGCACATCTAATCTGCTTCTTCTAACCGCTCCCTGGGCCAGCGGCCCCTGTGGTCCTGCCCCTTCCCTGTGCCTTCACTCTTTATCACATGGATGGCACTGCTGGGGATGGGGAGGCGCTTGTATTTGTCCTTCCCTCGATAACATGCACATAGTTGTGCAGAATCTCAGTCTCCTCACACTTCACTGACTCCGGGACGTGTTGATCTTCACTCCTGGTGCTTAGGTATCTCTGTCACAGCTGCAATTCCTTGTATCTATGCAGGAAAGCCAGGAGCGATGGCTCCCAAACGTCGGCCAGTGCACTAAAGTCACCTAAGGGACTTGGGTTCCCACACCTTGGGGATTTGGATTTAGTAGATGTAGAATGAGGTCTAGGAGCCTGCATTTCCCACAAACTCCCTAGGTGATACTGATATGCAACCAGGTTTTATCTACTCAAGAAGTATTTATTGAGCACTTACTATATGCGAGGCACTGAACCAAATGCTGTTGATAGAGCAGTGAACAGAGCAACAAATATTCCACCGTTGAGGAGAAGATGGATGATAAGGAAGAGAGACAAGAAAAATATGTAAGATGTTAGAGATAGATATGCTAAGAAGGGAAATTAAACAAGGAAGGGAACTAGCAGGTGCCAAACTTATTTTTTATTGTAACTGAAAATTTTTATTTTATGATTACAGTTGACATATACTATTATATTAGTTTCAGGTATACAACAGAGTAGTTAGACATTTATGTAAATTATGAAGTGATCCCCCCAATTAATCTTGCACCCATTTATCACCATACATAGTTATTACAATATTGTTGACTTTTTCTGTGTGCTCTACTTTACCTTCCTGTGACTTTTTATAACTACCAATTTGTACTTCTTAATCCCTTCACCTGTATGACTTAAGTTCCCAGCTGGCAACCATCAGTTTGTTTTCTGTATCTATGAGTTTGTTTCTATTTTCTTTGTTCACTTACTTTGTGGGTTGTTTTTTTTTCTTTATTGATTAAGGTACTACATATGTGTCTTTATTCCCCCATTGCCCTCCCACCCCCACCCCCCCACTCATGCCCTCACCCCCCTGGTGCCTGTGTCCATTGGTTATGCTTATATGCATGCATACAAGTCCTTTGGTTGATCTCTCCCCCTTCCTCCTACCCTCCCCTACCTTCCCTCTGAGGTTTGACGGTCTGATTGATGCTTCTCTGTCTCTGGATCTGTTTTTGTTCATCAGTTTATGTTGTTCATTATATTTCACAAATGAATGAGATCATGTGGTATTTCTCTTTCTCTGACTGGTTTTTAGATTCCACATCTAAGTGAAATCACATGGCATTTGTCTTTCTCTGACTGACCTATTTCGCTGAGCATAATATCCTCTAGGTCAGTGGTCGGCAAACTCATTAGTCAACAGAGCCAGATATCAACAGCACAACGATTGAAGTTTCTTTTGAGAGCCAAATTTTTAAAACTTAAACTATATAGGTAGGTACCTTGTTATTAACTTAATTAGGGTACTCCTAAGCTGGCCTTTGCTAAAAACGTCCTCAATCTGATTGAGGTACGTTCGCTGAGGTCGACTCCTTCCAACTCCCCCATCCACACTCGCCTTGTATACTTGTTTCAGATAGACGAGTGTGGATGGGAGAGTTGGAAGGGGTCGCCCTCTGCGAACGTACCTCAAAACAATGTACCTCCCCCGCACTGCGTATCCCGCAGCCCCCCTGCACTGCGCCTCCCATCGCCCGACCGACGGACACCCCCCACTTCTTCTAACGCCACTTCTTCAAAATAGACTCGCCCAGGCCAAAAACCGACTTCTGTGCATAGGCCACAAAGTTTCTATCGCACTGTACCTGCGCGCCCACACGTGGTATTTTGTGGAAGAGCCACACTCAAGGGGCCAAAGAGCCGAATGTGGTTTGCCGACCACTGCGCTAGGTCCATCCATGCTGTTGCAAATGGCAAGGACTGCACCTCGTGACTGGGTCCCAGGGAAGGTCTCGCTGAGAAGGAAACAATCGAGGAGAGACCTGAAGGAGCTTCGGGGGCCACGTGGGAATCTGGGGAAAGAACAGTCAGCAGAGGACCCAGCTGTCACCCCTCTCCTTGCTGAGGCTTTATTGCCTCTCACCCATGGGTTACACCGGGAGCATCGCTTTCTGTGCCCAAATAGTCCTGAAACCTGTGAAGAGGACATCCACTAACTGGACACAGGCCCTGCTGCTCACATTCCAGGCTCTGCAGACCGTGCTGGCTGGTCACAAACAACCATCCACCATCCCCTTCCTCCATTACATCAGACCTCAAGTTTGCGGTTTCCTTTGTGTGGCCACATTTTTTTTTGGGAGATGGGGCCCAGCACCAGTCAAGAAGGGAATCATCTAAGTTAGTCACGATTAAGTCAGTCCCCATTCCCTTGCCCATGACACCTTCAGGCATGGGGATCGGATCGAATCTGACTATTGAAAAAAAAAAGGAAGTCTGCTGCATGATCTCTGCCATAAACATTCCTTGCAGCTAGGAGATGCACAGGTAAAGTCAGACCCTCTTCTCCTTCAAGACATTCTCATGTCTGAGTGTAATGTCTGGGACAATAGTCGCCACCTGTGGCCCTGAGGCGCGCTGACCGAGGATCATCCACATACTGAGGATGACAGGAAGAGAGGTGGTCTTTGGTGATATTGATGAGCTGCTGCATTAACCAACCCTGGAACCATCTAGACTTCTTATGTGAGGTATTATTTAAGTCAATTGCGTAGGGGTTATCTATTACTTTCAGCCACAAGCACTAATTGATATGCACTCCATTCCCACCCCCTCAGCATGTTAGGACACTTTTCTGATTGTTCCCTGAAGAGAGGGGCTACGCAGAGTCAGCTCTGTACTCTCAGGACCCAAGGGACCACCGGGCATTCCAGATGTGCTCGGGCTTACTGCCACCTACTCTACTGTCACAGGCACAAAGCCAGTTGTGTGGAGCAAAGGGAGAGACCCAGGGCGAGTTAGCTGCTCCCACACTCACCTCTTGGGCTTTTCTGTGGCTGCCTCCTCAGCAGCCCATGAGCTTCCCCAGGGCAAGAAATTACCACCATCCCCGAGGCTCTGAGTCCTCAGGGCTCTGCATAATGCCAGGCGCAGAGGAGGTGCTCAACAGAGGTTTGCTGAGTGTGGGCAAGTGATGAAGAGTAATTGAGAAACAAGAGAAGAGGAGAGAGGAGAGGGGACTAGCAGAAGTGAACGGTGTTGGGGAGGGGAGAAAATGAGGAGGGAGGTTCCCGAGGATGGTTTGCAAAGAAAGTGCGGCTTCCTCAAGGGACCCAGCAGAGGCTGTGAAATAGAAGGATGGAGCCCAGGGAGCCCAGAGGTCAGTGGTCACTCAGACAGACGAGGGGTCTGAGCAAACCATTATCAAGATGTCTATCTGGCTGGGAGGGATGAACCTCCAGTTGAGTGTAGGTCCAGCCATGGTTCCAAAATCTGCTTTGGGGACTCATCCGATCCAGTAACTTTGGTTTCCTAACTCCAGCTCTCACTCGGCTGCTCCAGAATAGCTGCTGACGCACGCAGAGGGACGGCTGCACAGACGTCGCCGCCCCCACCTCCAGGGCTGCGGCTGCAGGCAGCCCTGCCTCGGGGTGACTGGTCCACGGTGTGGGGGTGCTGGCAGTGATGAGGAGAAGCACGATGGCCACAGCATTCGTGAGTGTGTCGTGTGCCAGCAGCGTAATGGGCTTTGTCTCAGCTCCTGGCACCTGTGGGTATCACTGCCCTCCATTCTACTGAGGAGGAAACTGAGAGTCCAAAACAGAGCGACTCCAACTCTCATTTGTCACATGACCTGGGACTTTGTGTCCCAAGGTAGAGGCAGGAGCCCCTTCCCCGATCCTCTGAGTGGATTGTGGACTGGAGCCAAGGGCTGTCCCTTGGAGGAAGGAGCATCCGCTGATGAGTGCCAGGGACCGCTCCCGAAGTGCTGGTCCAGTTTCTTCACCGGCGGAAACTGACAGAGCTTTGCATCACTCCTGTAATTCCCCTCAGCGGGGAGGAGAGGAGAGCTTCCTGAGGTCCGGGGGGCTCATTTGAGTTGCACATCAGTGAGGTTGGTGAGGCAGCGTTTTCCTCACAGATGGCTTCCAGAACACCCTGGCCAGCAGACCCGGCTCCTGCCAGGGCTCCTCGCTGTTCGCCCTGGACAATGCTGACCCTGGGAGCCAGCCACAGCCTTTCTGGCCTTCCTGGAATGCTGTCCCTGGGAAGCACTGAGCTGCAACTTCTGAGCAAGCTTCCAGCTGGACCAGGCTTCCTCACAGAACCTGGCCGGCTCTCCGAGGATGCAGTCTGCTACCTGCCGGGCCAGCGCCTCTTGCTCCTAATTGCTTTCACCCCCATTCCTCCAGCCCTCGGTGGCCTGCGGGGTTGAGCACCAGTGCTACTTGCTGAACATTGCTACGTTTCAGCACTGGCTTCCAACACTTCATTCTAGCTGGCATGGGCCCCAGTATTTTTAACGACAGGGCTGGGTTTTGAGAACCACATTGCCAGGATACAGCTGGATGATTCTAAATTTAAGCTCACGTTATTTTTCAGACATGCGCAATGGTGTAGCCTGCGGGACTATTTCCACTCCAATCTTGGCTGCCTGGCCAGGTGCTCCTTCTGACATTTCTGGGTGGACACTAGACAAGCAGGCTGCCCCCAGCCTTCAGGGGTCTGACCTTTCGTGGCTGCAGAGGAACAAGTTCAAGGTGAAGTAGACAGCTGATTTCTAAGGGCTTCCTCCTTCTCTGACCTCCTGGGGCACCCAGAGGCCTCTCCCTGGGGTGCCGCTCAGACCCGCTGCTTCCCCTGTTTTCCTCCTCAGGGTCTCAGGGCTCAGTCACAGCCTCCAGAGTGTCAGAAGGAGGTGGGACACTGGGAGTGACAGCGACTCAGAAGTAGTTTCTGTAGCGATGTGGTCCTCGCGGAGAGAGCCACCTCTAGAGGACATTGGGGGTTGTCACAGTTTACACATTTCCACACGGAGAGAGAGCCCTGGGAACTTCCTGTTGGCCTGACGTGATGAGAATTGCCAAGACCCCTTTGCAAAGGCCGCCGACCTCAGCCCCAGCCCTGCCCGTGTCCTTTACAAGCCCTTTACACTGTGCCAGCGGGGCCCACTCTGGCGGACAATTTACATGTTTAATGTGTAATTTCCATTCACCGGCACTTGCTACATATGTGTGTTTGAAGTGGGACCTGGCAGGGTGTGTGCGCATGTGTGTGCTTACTTCCCCACCCCAACCACTGTGCTCCCCGAGGTGGGCGCCTTGCTCCTTCCCACAGGACTTAAATGTCTTGCATTTGCATAGAACATCATGCCCTCACATCACCATCTTGTATGGTCCTGTCCTATAAGAACCATATACATTACTGCACACAGATGACAAAATGAAGAGATGAAAGGCCCCCGTCGTGCAGGGGATTAGTATCAGGCGAGGGTGCGAAGCCAGGTCTTCGGAGCCCTACCTGGGTGCGGGTCAAGCTACGAAGGCCAGGAAAAGGCTCCCAGAAACCATGGGCCCTACAGTCGGGTCGTCTAAAGAAGAGAGCCATGCCTTTGCCAGCTCCCCTTCAAGTGTCCTGGGAATAAAGGTTTGCCCATCAATCCTTATGTAGGAAGAGAATTTATATGCAAATAATATTAGAGAATGTTTTGGGTGCCACGTCCTGATTCTGTTTACACCCAGAATCTTATTTACTATTAGAGGGAATGAGGCA
This sequence comes from Myotis daubentonii, assembly GCF_963259705.1. Classification (NCBI taxonomy): domain Eukaryota; kingdom Metazoa; phylum Chordata; class Mammalia; order Chiroptera; family Vespertilionidae; genus Myotis; species Myotis daubentonii. The sequence goes on along the minus strand of NC_081841.1, from coordinate 98,839,643 downwards.
AACCTGCTGCACACATAACACTAGTCTCTTGCTAGTCACTTGTCCTTTTTATTATTATTGTTATTTTCTAAAGTTTTACATATGTCTCCTTTTTCCCCACTTGACCCCCCTCCCCAGCCATTCCCACCCCTGGCAAACCCCCACCATCCCAGTGTCTGTGTCCATTGGTTATGCTAATATGCATGCATACAAGTCCTTTGGTTGCTCTCTAACCCTAACCCTTCCCTGCTATTTGTCTCTGGATCTATTCTTGTTATTCAAATTATGTTGATCATTATATACCACATATGAGTGAGATCATGTGATATTTATCTTTCTCTGACTGGCTTATTTCACTTAGCATAATGCTCTCCGGTTCCATCCATGCTGTTGCAAATGGTAAAAGCTCCTTCCTTTTTATAGCAGCATAGAATTCCATTGTGTAGATGTACCACAGTTTTTTAATCCACTCATCTGTTGATGGGCACTTAGGCTGTTTCCAAATCTTTGCTATGGTGAATTGTGCTGCTATGAACATAGGGGTGCATGTATCCTTTCTGATTGGTGTTTCTGGTTTCTTGGGATATAGTCCTAGAAGTGGAATTACTGGGTCAAATGGGAGTTCCATTTTTAACTTTTTGAGGAAGCTCCATACTGTCTTCCACAGTGGCTGCATCAGTCTGCATTCCCACCAGCCGTGCACGAGGGTTCCTTTTTCTCTGCATCCTCGCCAGCACTTGTTGATTTGTTGATGAGCCATTCTGACAGGTGTGAGATGGTATCTCATTGTTGTTTTGATTTGCATCTCTCAGATGATTAGTGACTTTGAGCATGTTTTCATATGTCTCTTGGCCTTCTGTATGTCCTCTTTCAAAAAAGTGTCTATTTAGGTGCCGGAAGCCGGTCCATCCTTGCTGCTTGACACAGTCACTGCAGGAAAGAAACATCTGCACAGCATATGTTTCAAGGGACCTGGCCTATATAGCATACTGTTCTTAATATGTTTGCTCCCCTTAGCACTGTGTGTTTTAACCAAGGTCACCTCTCCTAGAAAGGTTGTTTCCCCAGGTAGGAATTTTTCCCTGAAGTCAGGGAGGGGATGAAACTCCTTAACTAAGTGCCAGGCGGGTACTTAATCACTACAAACAATCATGCTTAAGCTACATAATCTTTACTCCCTGGAATGGAGATAAGAAACGCCCTAGCCTTTGTAATAGAAATTGACAGGATTAAAATCAACTGGTATAAATACGGATGTAACAAGACAATAAACAGCAGAACCTCTCTGGAGATCCAGACCAGAACTTGGCTGGAGATCCTGGCTAGAGATCCTGGCTAGGCTGCTGATCAACTGAACACTGTCTCCGTGTCCTTCCTTCTTCACCGACTCCGTCTACGCCTTTGGGAACCCCTGGACCTGCTGGGGTTGGACCCCGGCATTTAGGTCCAACCCATTTTTGATTGGATCTTTTATCTTGCTTTTGTTAAGTTGTATGAGTTCTCTGTAAATTTTGGAGATTAAACCCTTATCAAAAATATCATTGGCAAATATGTTCTCCCTTGTAGTGGACTTGTTTTGTTGATGGTTTCTTTTGCTGTGCAGAAGCTTTTTGTTTTGATGTGGTCCCATTTGTTTATTTTCTCCTTAGTCTCCATTGCCCTAGGAGCTGTGTCTGTAAAGATATTGCTACAACATATGTCTGCTGTTTTGCTGCCTATGGAATATTGTAGGATTTTTATGGTTTCCTGTCTTACATTTAAGTCCTTTAGCCATTTTGAGTTTGTTTTTGTGTATGGTGTAAGTTGAGTTTGTTTTTGTTTATGGTGTAAGCTTCATTTTTTTGCATGTATCTGACCAAATTTACCCACACCATTTATCGAAGAGACTGTCTTGACTCCATCGTATGCTCTTGCCTCCTTTGTCAAATATTAATTGAGCATAATGGCTTGGGTCGATTTCTGGGTTCTCTGTTTTGTTCCATTGGTCTATATGTCTGTTCGTACCAGTACCATGCAGTTTTGAGAACCGTGGCTTGGTAATATAGTTTGATATCTGGTATTGTGATCCCTCCAACTTTGTTCTTCTTTCTCAGGATTGCTGTGGCTATTCGGGATCTTTTTTTTTTTTTTTATCTCAGATAAATTTTTGGAGAGTTTGTTCTAAATCTTTGAAGTATGCCATTGGTATTTTAATGGGGATTGCATTGAATCTATAGATTGCTTTGGGTAGTATGGACATTTTAATGATGTTGATTCTACCAATCCATGAACATGGTATGTTCTTCCATCTGTTTGTGTCTTCCTCTATCTCTTTTTCAATGTCTTGTTTTCTGAGTCCAGGTCTTTTATCTCCTTAGTTAAGTTTATTCCTAGGTATCTTAATTTTTTTTGGTGCAATGATAAATGGGATTGTTTTTTGTTTCTCTTTCTGTGAGTTCATTATTGGTGTATAAAAAGGCCATAGATTTCTGAGTGTTAATTTTGTATCCTGCTACATTGTTCCTGCTTGTCCTTGATAACAACCACCAGCCCCAGGCAGGACATCATGATTAGACCAGGTGGGATGTCCTTTCTACATTTTCCAGCCAATCTTGCAGCTCATGGGACAACATGGTCTACTCTGGCCAGTGGGTCAGAAACACAGGTTTGCTGGCAGAGGTGGTGAGTGAGTGAAGGCTGTACCTTCACTCTAAAAAAGAACAGAAACATCGAGCATGGCCCTTCTCCTTTCCCCTACCTTGAACTCGGATGCAAAGTTTATTTTTTTTATTTGTTTTTAATGTTTTTATTAAAAGAAAAATTATTTTAAACATAATGTTACATGTAATAAACATTAATATTTCAAGAAAAAAAGATTTTAAATATAATATTATTACCAAAACTGTACTAACATAGTATAATATCATAGTAGTTGTCGGAAATATTAAAAATCTGCAAATAACAGGATTACTTCTATTATATTCTAAAATATTTTTTTTCCTCTGGCTCTCTTTTTGTTCATCAGTTTATATTGTTCATTATATTTCACAAAGGATTGAGATCAAGTGATATTTATCTTTCTCCGACTGGCTTATTTTGCTTAGCATAATGCTCTCCAGGTCCATTCATGCTGTTGCAAATGGCTAGCATTTCTTCCTTTTTACAGCAGTGTAGTATTCCACTGTGTAGATGTACCACAGTTTTTTAATCCATTCGTCTACTGATGGGCACTTAGGCTATTTCCAAATCTTAGCTATGGTGAATTGTGCTGCTATGAACATAGGGGTGCATATATCCTTTCTGATTGGTGTTTCTGGTTTCTTGGGATATAGTCCTAGAAGTGGAATTACTGAGTCAAATGGAAGTTCCATTTTTAACTTTTTGAGGAAGCTCCATACTATCTTCCACAGTGGCTGCACCAGTCTGCATTCCCACCAGCCATGCACGAGGGTTCCTTTTTCTCCGCATCGGATGCAAAGTTTAGAATGGCAGCAGCCATCCTGTGACAATGAGGTGACAGCATGCCAAGGAGGGAAGGGGAGAAAGAGTGGGCACCTGGACCTCTGGGGCCTCACTGAGCTTTGAACCAAGACCAGCAACTGCTGACTCCAGGCCCTGGCTCTGTGTTAACAGGTCATTATCTTGTTAATTGGGTTTCCTGTTACTTGCAGCTGAATGCCTGCCTGACACAAAGGTGGCATTGCCCTATTTCACAGATAAGAAAATGAGATGCTTTGGACAACAGAGTTAGGAAGAAATCATACTAGAGTTCAAATCCAGAAACTTGGACACCACAGCTGAGCTCTCTTATTGCCTATAAAGAGTTTGTTAAGCAAATTACTAGTATACTTGAGATTGCAAAGAGGACACATACAGGCTTGTCTTCATATTAAATCAAGTGCAGTAGCCCCTGTTCCCTGAGCTGCTGGTATCCCCTCTCTGGCCCTAGTCACATGGATAGCCCCTCAAAAGAGAATCAGGATTCTCCAGGGCTGAGAGAGAGGCCATCTGCAGTGGGGCAAGAGGTCAAGGGCAGCCCGGTCCAAGTTAGCCCCTCCAGCCTACAATGAAGAAACAGGCCCAGAGAGGGAAGTACTTGGCCCAAAGTCACCTCCAGTTAAAGGCAGAGCTGAAACCCAATGCCAGGCCTCTTTCCCAGGTGGGTACTCTGTCCTCCCCAGCAGTTTCTGGAGCTCCCCCCTCCCCCCTCCCACCCCCCCACCCCGGTGCCACAGCTCCCAGCCCACATGGTTGAGACTTGGACCGGATCTGAGAACAGAGCCTTTGTGTTCCTCGTCCAGACCCCCAGTGAAGCTGCTGTCCCCGTAGATGTTGGTCAGCCTCTGGCATAGCCACTGTCAAATTGCCACACTGTCCCCATTTCCCTGTGTGTATGAGGGGGGTTTCTAGGGCCAGGAGCACATGAGCCTGGCTCACTTACTGGTCAAGTGGGGAGATGACTGGCTTGTGGCTGGCACCTGTCAGCAGGCACTTCCTCTGGCCTTCTCTCTCAAAGCCAGTTCCTTGAAACTTGAATTTCTTGAGGCTTCTCCACATTCCTCCTGGGCTGTGAGCTAGAGAGCGATGCAGACAGCTGTGCAAATTCACCAACTCCTTTACCCCTCCCTCGGCCTCCCCCAGCTCCCAAACCCCTCAGAGCCTCCTCTTCCCTTTTCTCCCTGCCTCATGTCCACCCTCCCTTTCCAGACACACACACACACACACACACACACACACACACACACACACACACACTTCCTCTAACAAGTTACCCTCCAGGTATTTATAGACCCAGCAAGCCCCACAGGGCCCTCTCCGGGCAGCCAGTTGCCTGCCTGGCTGCCTCTAATTTCTGCCTGGGGCTTTGATGTGCCTCAGACTCTCCAGGCAGAAGGGACAAGCCAGGGGCCTTATGTCCCTCCAGCAACCGCGACCGCAAATCTAGGTTGACACTCAGCAGATGCCTGAGTTGTCACCTGTATCCAAGCTGTGTTTCTTTGTGGTTGGCGGGGAGGGTGTATGCGTGGGGTTGGAGGCGGTGTGTGTGTGTTAGAACACAGCATTTTGCTCAGTGGCCTCATTTCTCCCTTCCTCTCCCTCGTTAAGAGGAAAACTTGTCTGAACCATGATTAAAGACATTCGAAATCTAAACCTTTCCTCTCCCTTTCAAACTCTGGAATCCATCCAGGACTGGGATTGTGTAGCAATGGAAGTTTTAAAAATGGGAGGCCACCTCTGGGAGACATAGCAGGAGTCCACACTCCTCTTCTTTTCCCCACTTTTAAAAAAATGTAAAAATTTACCATTAAACCTAAGTATACAGTTCATTTCTGAGTGTAAAGTACATTCACATTGCTGTGCAACCAATCATCACAACCTTTTCATCTTCCCAAACTGATACTGTCCCCGTTAAACACTAACTCCCCAGCCCCTGGCCATCACCATTCTACTTTCTGTTTCTATAAATTTGACTATTCTAGGCAAATCATATATGTAGAATCATGCAGTATTTGTCCTTTTGTAACTGGCTTATTTCATAATGCCCCCGAGGTTTCTCCACATTGCAGCATGTGTCAGAATTCCCTCTTTTTAAGTCTTTTTAATAGACCCCATTCTGCTTATCCATTCAATGGCTCCTCCATGAACAGTTGGGCTGCTTCCAGCTTTGGTTATTGTGCCTAGTGCTGCTATGAGCCTGTGTGCAAATATTGTGGATGCCCTTTGGGATGTCCTTTTTGTCATCTGAAGAGGAATGAACCGCCCAAGACACATTTGCAAAATGAAGGGAAAAGGAATGCCTTTCCATGGCTATGTGGTGGTTTCCAGATTGAGTGCAGAGCCCTGGGCAACTGTCCAAAGGCCCTGGGAGGAGTGGGAACAGGTATGAGTTGGCCCGAGCCCCCACCCTCACCTCCAACCAGAGTGACTCCACCTTCAGCCAGTCGTCCATTCTACTTGTGCTGGGCACTGCTTTTGGAGGGAACCAATCAGGCTGTAGTCCCTGCCCTCACAGAAGTTACACTCTAGTGGAGGAGACGGGACATGAGCACACGACATAAGGAAAATACTGTATATGCTATGTTTAATGGCAACCACTAAGGGAAAAAAAGATGCTGGGAAGAGGGATGTGAAATGTTGCGGCCAGGTGAATTTTTATATCGCACAGCCAGGCAAGTCTTCATCATTGAAACAGCGATGTTAAAAAGGCATTTTTAAAACATAGAAATGTGCCCTGGCCGGGTGGCTCTGTTAGTTGGAGCATTGTCCAGTACACCAAAAGGTTGTGGGTTTGATTCCCAGTCAGGGCAAATACCTAGGTTGTGGGTTTGATCTTGAGTCAGAGCATGTACAAGAGGCAACTAATCAATGTTTCTCTCTAATATCGATGTTTCTCTCTTTCTTCCTCCCTTCCTCTCTCTCTAAAAAAATCAATAAAAACATATCCTCGGGTGCAGATTAAAAATAAATAAATAAATAAATAAATCCTATCTAATAAAAGACAAAAAGGGTAATTAATCATACCTCTGCTACGCTCAATGCCGGAGCTGCCCTCTGGTGGTCAGTGCTCTCCCACATGGGGGACCTCTGCTCAGCCACAAGTCAGGCTGATGGCTGCCAGTACAGCGGTGGTGGCGGGAGCCTCTCCTGCCTCCTCAGCAGCGCTAAGGATGTCCGACTGCAGCTTAGGCCTGCTCCCTGCTGGCAAGTGGACATCCCCCGAGGGCTGCCGGGCTGCCAGAGGGATGTCTGATTGCCATCTTAGGCCCAATCCCCCAGGGAGCAGGCCTAAGCCAGCAGGTGGTCATCTCCCGAGGGGTCCCAAACTGCGAGAGGGCACAGGCCGGGCTGAGGGACCCCCCAAGTGCACAAATTTTTGTGCACCGGGCCTCTAGTAAATAAATAAAAGATATGTGTGACTCACCATGTTCAAGTGTACAATGCAGTGGTTTTCAGTACATTCACAAAGTTGTGCACCACCGCTATCTAATTTCAGAGCATTTTCATCGTAAAAGGTGACTTTTTGGGTGAAGATCTCATGCTGGATGTCTTCCATCTGCTCTCAAATTAGCTCTCTGCCCCCTCAGCCCGGGAGGTGAACCTGGGTGCTCTATCCATGGGCTTCTTCTCACAGGCTCCGTGGCTTTAACAGATGTGAGCACCAGCAGGAGCTCAGAGAGAGGAGGAGGAGTGGGGACACAATCCTCCAGCCCACTCGGGGTGGGGTCACCACCGGCTGGCGGCATTCCTGTGGGACAGCTCTCTCCAAATAGCTCCCTCTCTCCGGCCCCGTGACTTTCTCTAAGGCCCAGGGTGACTCCTGCTGTTTCCAGCCAGGATACTGCTCTGTCCCTGTGCCAGAGCAGTACCATGCCCTGCCCATACCTCTGTAAATAGCCCCTTTATTAAACTTTTCTCAAGTCACCCAATTCAGGTTTACCCTTTCTTCCGGCTAGGGACCCTAATTGACAGAGACCTGGTGGAAATGCGGAAGCCAGCTACTCAGGGACAGCAGGGCAGGCAGAGCCACAGGAAACTGCCAGCTCAAAGGCCCTGAGGTGGAAGCAGGCCTAGGATGCTCAAGGAGCAGCAAGGAGCTGCTGTTGGGGGGGCAAGGGCAGGAGCAGGAGACAGGCAAGGGAGGAGCCAGGCCCTGATCGTGTTGAGCTTTGTGGACTGTGGTAGAAACTTTGGCTTTTACTCTAAGTAAGTTGGGCAGCCACAGTGGGCTTCCAAGCAGAGGAGTGACATGGTCTGACTTACATTTTAGTCTGCACTGTTTTAAGAATGTACTGAAGGCCCTAGCTGGTTTCTCAGTGGTTAGAGCATTGGCTTGTAGATTGAAGGGTCTCAGGTTTGATTCCGGTCAAAAGCATACTTCAGTTGCAGGCTCAATTCCCAGTCAAGGTGGGGGGCGGGGGGGGGGGGGAGGCAACCAATCGATGTGTCTCTCTCACATCAGTATTTCTCTCTTTGTCTCTCCCCTATCTTTCTACTCTCTCTAAAAATCAATGGAAAAATATCCTTCAGTGAGGATTAACAACAACAAAAAGAAAGACTGAAGAGAGGCAAGAGCAGAGGCAGGGAGGCCAGCTGTGAGACAGAGGTCCGGCAGGAAATAAGTGGGACATTAAAGAAAAGTTTCTTTTCGAGAGATTAAAACTGGCGGCAGAGTAAAATTGGAAGCAAGATTGTTTTTCTGTTTGGTAGGAGTTTCAAATATTTGTAGGGGGCAGTGGGAGTAGAAGATATTGAACTAAAAGAATCATCTGAGTCTGGCAGGCCTTGCTCAGTGGTTGGATTCCCAGTCAGGGCACATGCCTGGGTTGTGGGCTCAATCCCAGTGAGGGGGCGTGCAGGAGGCAGCCAATCAATGTTTCTCTCCCATTATTGATATTTCTATGTCTTCCTCTCTCTCCCTTCCTCTCTAAAATCAATATATATATATATTTTAAGAGTCTACAGGTTCATAGATACTAGGTAATGAGAAAATAAGAAGGATTTAGGCCAGAGCAGTACCATGATCATACAGGTTACATTACATCATCTGGCTGTTAATGGCAGAAAGAATAATTTCTTCTGTTGTTTACCTCACAGTTGGAGCAATTGACATTATGTCTATAACATATTTGATTGAATATCTGCACTTCTTGTCAACACTGTAAGAACCCATCTGTGGGAGCATAATGATGAACAGAACATTGTTTCGACCTCAACAAGTAACACTGTTGTGGGAGAAGTTGACTTAACTGTAAAAATTGAGAAAGGAGAAAGTAAGTTCTAAATACTAATAGATGGTGAGTTCAATGGAAAGAATAATTAATTTGAATGACATGATCTGGGAAAACTCCACGTAAAAAGTGGCATTTTAACTGGTCCTTGAAAGATATGTAGAGTCTGAAGGGCAAGTAAAATGAGGGGAAAACCATTCCAAGTTGTAGGTACAGTATAAAGAGACGTCTCCAAAGCCATGAGTGCGTGTATGAGTTCCATGTTATTTTATGAGACAGTCAGGTGTAGCTACAGGAGGCAGAACTGGAGAGGCTAGGAAACAAAGTTTATTATACTCACAGGTCCTAGAAACAGGAGGCACAGCCCACCACACAGGGCCACATGGGGAAGCCTCTCGGTGGTCCGGAGGGAGAGAACAGGAGCAGGGGAAAACCAAGACTAAAGCCTTTTGCTGGGGTTTCTGCCCCCTAGGACTATCTCCTTTGAATCATTTCAGCAGGATATTAACTGTAGGGGTGTCCCCTAGCTGCCTGACCCACCCTGATAGGAGTAAGGCAGAGGAATATTGCTTCCTGGTGTACACAGATCAGATAGTGGAGGGATGGCTCAGGATAGTTAGTTTGCATATGAAGGCATGTTTCTGGTTGGGTCCTTTGTTTCCTCTAAGAATTGGCAAGCCCAGGGAGGTGCAGTCTGTCCCCAATTAGAAGATTGTCAAGGTGTCAAAACATTGTAAAATATAGGAGATTAAAAATGGCAGCGGACTAAGTGGATGCTGCACAGACTAAACTAGAATTACAACTGAAATACAGAAAAACGGCCTGAATAATCAACAGAAGACTCGCTGGAGAGAACCCTCATAACCGAGGATGGAAAGTGGAGACCACATAGAGCAGTGGTTCTCAACCTTCCTAGTGCCGCGACTCTTTAATACAGTTCCTCATGTTGTGGTGACCCCCAGCCATAAAATTATTTTCGTTGCTACTTCAAAACTGTAATTTTGCTACTGTTATGAATCATAATGTAAATATCTGATATGCAGGATGTATTTAGGCGACCCCTGTGAAAGGGTCGTTCGACCCCCAAAGGGGTCGCTACCACAGGTTGAGAACCGCTGACATAGAGTGGTAAGAGTGGCAAAGGCTGGAAAGGACTGGCCAGGCTCCCACAGACAGCAACTAAAGTTCCAGATATCTCAGCTGTGGGGGTTCCCACTGAGAACTCTGGGGTCTAATCCCCAACCTGGGCCCCCAAGCAGAGAGCACCAGAACGGAGAAGGGTACTCACATAACATCTGGCTGTGAAAAGCAGCAGGGTACTAGGTCTAGAGGCTCAGTGTCACGGCTTTAGCACAAGTGACTCCATTTTGTTCCTGTGGTTTTTTTCTTGAACAAGACCTATCAAGGTATGGCACCCTACAAATGTGCCCTAACCATTGTACAGAGAAAAATGCCTTTTAAGTAACTCTAAAATATATGTATTTTATGCTATACTTGCTATGTATGCATTCTTGGCTCTACTAATTGTAGCATGTTAAGACTAGCCCCTCTTACTGCTGTACTGTGAAATGCTACATTGCCCAATTAATTTATTAAATCTAGTAGTTTTTTGGTGGAGTCTTTAGAGTTTTCTATGTACAATATCACGCCACCTGTGAATAATGAAAATTTTACTTCCTCCTTTCCAATTTGTCTGATTGCTGTGGATAGGACTTCCAGCACTATGTTGAATAAGAGTGGTGAAAGCAGACATCCCTGTCTTGTTCCTGCTCTTAGGAGAAATGGTTTTAGTTTTTGCCCATTGAGTATGATGTTGGCTGTAGGTTTTTCACATATGGCCTTTATCATGTTGAAATATTCCCCCTCTATTCCCACTTTGCTGAGAGTTTATATCAAAAATGGCTGTTGGATTTTTTCAAATGCTTTTTCTGCATCCATTGATATGGTCATGTGATTTTTATCTTTCAATTTATGTGATGTATCATGTTTATTGATTTGTGAATATTGTACCAGCCTTGCATCCCTGGAATAAATCCCACTTGGTCACGGTGTATGATCTTTTTGATATATTGCCGCATCTGATTTGCTCATATTTTGTTGAGGATTTTAGCATCTATGTTCATCAGGGATATTGGCCTGTTATTCTCTTTCTTTGTAGTATCTTTATCTGGTTTTGGGATTAGGCTAATGCTGGCCTCATAAAAAGAGCTTGGAAGTGTTCCTTCTTTTGGATTTTTTGGAATAGTTTGAGGAGTATAGGTGTTAGTTCTTTGAATGGTTCATAAGACTCCCCCTGAAGCCGTCCAGACCAGGGCTTTTGTGTGCTGGGAGTTTTTTTTATTACTGCTTCTATTTCATCAGTTGTTATTGGCCTATTCTGATTCTTCTTGATTCAGTTTTGGGAGATTGTATTTTTCTAGGAATTTGTCCATTTCATCCACATTATCCAGCTTGTTGGTATATAGTTGTTCATAGTATTTCCTTACAATCCTTTGTATTTCTGTGGTGTCAGTGGTTCTTCTCCACTTTCATTTTTTATTTTATTTATTTGGGTTCTCTCTCTGTTTCTTGATGAGTCTGGCTAATGGTTCATTCATGTTGTTTATCCTTTCAAAGAACCAGCTCTTGGATTTACTTATTTATTTATTTATCTCTATGTCATTATTTCTGCTCTAATCTTTATTATTTCCTTCCTTCTAGTTCAGTGGTTCTCAACCTTCCTAATGCCACGACCCTTTAATACAGTTCCTCATGTTGTGGTGACCCCCAACCATAAAATTATTTTCGTTGCTACGTCATAACTGTAATTTTGCTACTGTTATGAATTGTAATGTAATTATATATGTGTTTTCTGATGGTCTTAGGCAACCCTTGTGAAAGGGTCGTTCGACCCCCAAAGGGGTCGCAACCCACAGGTTGAGAACCGCTGTTCTAGTTACTCTGGGTTTTTCCAGTTGTTCTCTTTCTAGTTTTTTAAGTTGTAAGGTTAAATAGTTTATTGTTGATTTTTCTTGTTTTTTGAGGTATGCCTGTAGTGCTATGAACTTCCCTCTCAGGACTGCTTTTGCTGTGTTGTAGAGATTTAGGGTTGTTGTGTATTCATTTTAATTTGTTCCCAGGAAGTTTTTGATTTCTTCTTGATCTCATTGGTAACCCATTCATTGTTTAATAACATGCTACTTAGTCTCCATGTGTTTGAATGTTTTGGGGTGTTTTTACTGGAGTTGATTTAGAATTTCATTCCACTGTGATCTGAGAAGGTGCTTGATATGATTTCAATCTTTTTGAACTTGTAGAGACTTGTTTTGTGTCCTAACATGTGATCTATCTTTGTGAATCATCCATGTGCACTTGAGAAGTATATTCTACAGCTTTGTGGTGAAATGTTCTATAAATGTCAATTAAATCCATCTGATCCAGTGTGTCCTTTAGAGTCATTGTTTCCTTGGTAAGTTTTGTCTGGAAGATCTATCCAGGGAAGTCAGCATGGTTTTAAAGTCCCCTACTATGACTATGTTGTTGTCTATCTGTTTCTTAAATCCTCTAGAATATATAAAGCCGTGACACTGAGCCTAGACTTAGTACCTGACCTAAGTACAGTTTCCACCTTCTCCAGGAACGTAATCTTAGTCAGGAACTTTCTGGTCTGTGCCAATGAGATAGATGCCACTCTGTGAGCCCTCTCCATCCCCCAAAGGAAGCTAAGGTAACCTGCCTGATGAGACGCCCGCCTACCCCTGAAACCTTGCCAGAAACAATCCTTTCTTCTCATTCACTAATAACGTTCTTGTCCCATCCAGTTTCTGCCTATAAAAACCTTCCATTCTGTACAACTCCCGGAGATGGGATGCTGCCCAATTCATGAATCATTTAATAAAACCTATTAGATCTTCAAATTTACTTGATTGAATTTTCGTTCTTTAACAGTCTTTGAAAAGACATAGTATTGCTTTCCTCACCAATATGACATCAGCATTTTTCTTTACAAGAACTTTGAGGGCTTCCCAAGCAGATCTAAGGGGCTGGAGGGGTGGGGGAGGCGTGAAGGGGGACCCAGGCCACCACTGTGTTTGTGAAATGACTACAGTGAGCATGTAGAGCTTCCTAGGCAGCTCCTGTGCTCAGCACATTAGGGTAAGTCAGTGACTTCGACGAGCAGGCGCTACAACGAGGCACAGGGGCCAGGTTCTGCAGGGTCGGGAGCTTGCATTATTTGGAGGCAATCATCTATAAAAGAAAAAGAATACAAGTTACAAATACAAAAATAGATATAAATGAGAATGTTTAGAATGAAAAAAACACTCTAAAATACAAATTTTAAGAAGATAAATACCACAAAAATCACAAAACCTAGAAAATTACATATTCTTATTAATTGCCTCGCACAGCTCTACAATACTTTTTCTAAATTTGGTATGACTTGTAATTCTGAAAAATGTACAAAATCCATCTGAAATGGAGGCAACCGTAGGAAGAATTCAAACACACTTAAAAACCCCGCCACGTGTACTGGGCCACCTACTAGTAACTGTGTGACAAGACGCCTCTAGCGCGACAACATGGGCTTCCCCCTGAGTGTGTAGTTCTGTCACCGGCAGGCACACTCGCTCCCTCAGACAGCTCTCTGTGTTGGTGGCAACTGTGCGTGCCATTCTGCTGGAACCAGCAGATTTTGCCGGAACCCGAGGCCCCCGACAGACTAAGAAGCACTCTGTCACATGGGATGCTTTACTGTGACATCGCCTACAGTGCTCATGTGGTACTGTTACCAATTTGGACCCACAAACACAAGAATTTTTATCAAATTCCAGCTTGTGTAATTCCCACTGGGAGAGAAGACAATGTTTGTTATGTTCATCACTACACACATTCACTATCAGCTGCTTTCCTCACAGGAGAGAGCTGTTTAGCCAGCCTTGAGAGAACCAAGTCCTCTCCTGGCAATTTTATATATTTTCACTCTTCTGTTTTTTTAATTTATAGATTTGAGAGAGAGGAGGGAGAATGTGAGAGAAAGAAACATTGATGTATTGCTCCACTCATTTATGCATTCATTGGTTGGTTCTTGTATGTGCCCTGACCGGGGATCAAACCAGCCACCTTGGCATCTCAGACAACGCTCCAACCAACTTAGCTACCCAGTCAGGACCTGGCAATGTTACTTGTTTGATCTTTGGAAGGCTCTTCCCGACTAGCTTCTGGCTCAGTGTATTTCAAACCTTATTTTTCCTCCTCTTCCACGTGCTTCCAGCAGGGGGCACTGTAAGACATTCACACCTGATGAACTCATGCTGCACTTGTGTGTCCTGTTGCAGGGCCAATCAGCATGTGGGTGATAACAGTGTTCCTATCCAGTATGACTGGAGGTAACTTGTCTATGCAAGGAAGTAACTGTGAGCTACATAAGTAAACCCCACTAAGTCCAAATTAAATGCTTCCCCAACTCATCTTCCTCTTAGCTGGATCCCCAAAATGCACACAGCCACCCAACTGAGGGGAAATCACACAGGGAAGCGCTGGAATGGAAAGAGACAGAGGTCTTAACCCGCTGTGGTCAATGTTCCTTTTGCGTAGACCAGTGGTTCTCAACCTTGGCTGCACATGAGAATCACCTGGGAATTTTTTTAAATCCTGATTTCTGGGCCTCATCCTCCGTAAATTCTGTTTCTTTGTTACTAATGTTGTGGCCCCACCCCATAACAAAGAAACAGAATTTCCGGAGGATGAGGCCCAGAAATCAGGATTTTAAAAAGATTCCCAGGTGATTCTCGTGTGCAGCCAAGGTTGAGAACCACTGGCGTAGACTATGAACATGTTGCTGCGCAGGGAGGGGCCCTGACGCTTCATCAGCTTCTTGGCAAATATGCCCCTAGACTGGAACCAGGAGCAGGTGCCTACGATGTGTGTGTGGGGGGGGGGGGCGGGGGGGCGGGGAGGAGGGTGAAGGGGGTGGAAGGGGTATAGGATGCTGGCATTGCCTCTGAACCAGCCAAAGGCAGCAGGCCTGGAGCCATGAGCCAGAGTTAGACTCAACCCTGTGCCCAAGCCTCCTTGACCTCACAGCACTGAAAACAGGGAGGGGTGACACTGACCTGCCAGGACCGCTCTGCAGTTTAAAGGGAGGATTGGACAGCTCTTTAAATCAGAGCTCTGGGCAAACGCCAGCTGTTGCCCTGGGCCAGTGTCACAGTGCCCCCCTCCCCTTGGGTCCAGAAGGACGGCCTTTTTAAAGCAGGAGCGTGGGCTCTGACCCCTCATGGAATGGGCAAGCCCTGTCTTCTGAAATCAGAGTAATCCTGCCGAGGTCACTCCTGCCAACATCCCCTCCCCTGCCCCGCCCCCCCTGCCCCGCTGTCAGCCGGGGGATTAGAGGAGAGGCCAGAGGATTAAGGGGTTCATCTGTCACAGCCTCCCTGCCACAGTCAGCCCCTCTCCTGGAAGCCTGCTGGTCGGGCAAGGCGAGGCTCCTCTGTAGCTGTTCTCTGCGGGACAGAGAGAAGCCCCTCTCCCACGAGCATTGCAGACAAGACCAGACTGAAAGCTGGGAACTCCAGGCTTGCCAGGACCCAAAAAAGCAGAAGGCTTGGGGCGTCCCAAGGATCTGGCCAACAGGCAGAGACCATCCTGACCACAGCAGGAGCACAGCCGGGACCTCCCAGGCCCCACCCAGGCCCCGGCCCCACCGGCAGCAGGATGCCCGGCTGCCTGCGGCCCTCGCTGCGGAAGCCTGCAGTCATCCTGTGTCTGCTGCTGTCCAGCACCTCTCTGTCCCCCACGCGGGGGCAGGCCATGATTCCTCTGGAAACGTAAGCATCCAATTCAGCCCCTCCTCCATAAAACCCTTTTCTCTTCCTCCTTTCCTTCCCCCGGGCAGACCTCAATCCTCTGTGCCTCCCAGCTCCGGTCTCCCTCGGCTCGCCCCTGGGGGCCACGCCCCCTTTCTGGCTGTGAAGACCTTTTCTCCACCCTCCTCTCTTCCATTTGGGAGTCCTGCCTGCCCCTCCCCAACCACCTGCCCGTTGTAAGCTGACCTGATGGCCAGGCTTACACTCGTGGGGTGACAATCCGAGTAGGGAGCACCTGCAGGCGCGCTCCTTCCAGGTTTAATGGCTGCCATTAGGGGCCTGGGAGTGGGAGCTGTGCTGATTTACATTACTACGGCTCCCCAAGGATTTGTCAGGAAGTTGTTTTAACTTTCTGGAAGGGTAAGCAGTTCTAAATCAACCGAATGGCTCGTGCAACCAGGAACCAGGTCAAATTGGACTTTGGTGGTCTCAGTCTTCCCTTCCTAGCCTTTCTGCCTCCCTCCAGGCCCCAGCGCTACACCCTGTCATGAAGGCCTGGTGTCAGTCATTTACACTTTGGTATACATTTAAATTACTATGCAACCCCTCTGGGAGTGTGTGTGTTTAGCCTTGGCTCTGGTGTACCTATGAAATACATTTTCAATAAATGAGGGGAGCAAGGTGCTCTCTACACTGCACCTGCCCACTCCCTTGGCGCCTGGTCTCCACCCAGGACCTTGACCCCCTCCTCTTTCCCACCCCAAAGCCCCTCTCTCTCCTATGAAGCCACACCATCCCTCCACTCAGCCCTCAGCCTCCAAAGCTTGCCCCTGCTTCTCCTGCCCTCCCAAATCTGTTCTCACCCAAGCCATCAAAGACCCTCACTGCCCAATCCAGTAGACATTTCTGGACTTCTCTCTTTGGACTCCGGACACTGGCTTCCCCCTTTTCCTTGAGTCTCCATGCCTCAGCTTTCATAACGCTGTGCACACCTGGGCCTCCTTGGGCATCTGTTACCTCTGTCTTTCCCAGGTGCTCCTGCCCCGGAGATTGGTGCTGGTGTTCCCCAGGGTTTGTCAGCCACTCTCTCTCCTTGAGAGAGCCCATCTACGCTCAGAAGTTCCACCGCCATTCATGTACTAATGACTCTTAGCCCTGCCTCTATCTGTTAGGCTCATATATCCATTGCCTGTGGGCAGCTTTTCCTGGACATCATGTGAGGTTTTAAATTCAAGTTTGTGTCTTTCAAGATACAAAGTGATTGGTACTTTCTGGAGCCGAACAATGCACAACCTGCCCAGCATCACTCTGCAACATAGCTCTGCAGCAGAAACCTCCCATTCTGTGTATCACAGGCTACATTCATCACCTTCCGCCCTCCCCCACTTGCTTCCATGATCCTTCTGATATTCATTTTATTTAATAACACCTCATCAGCTCAACCGCCCAAGCTAGAAACCTAGAAGTCACATTTGTCTCCCCAAAGTTCTTCTGTACTCTCGTCCCAAATTCTCCCCAGCTTCTAACACTGAACTCAGATCCCACCTCCCCCAGGAAGCCTTCCCTGACCACCTCGGCCCCTCCCCAAGTCTCACTGGTGTCCCTTCAAACAAGTAGTATGCTATCTGTATATGAAGGGGCGTCCCTCTAATGGAAGGTCTCACAAAGGTGAAGACTGTGATGTGGCTCCAGGACTCTGCACAATGCCCGGGATGCAGGACATGAGTAGATATTGGTTGAGTGGCTGAATACATGCTGATCTCGAAATGAGCATGTGGGCAAACTCCATTTGCTCCACCTGGAGAGGCTCAGACTCAGCCTGTGCCTGCCCCCAGGCCCCTCCAGCCTGTGCAGATGGTGAGATCTCCATATCCTTCTGGGGACGGACAAAAGGTCAGGGTTTCTCCAGAGGCTGCCTGCATCAGGGTCAGGTGTGGCCTCTCCTGCCCTCACTGCCTGGCCCACCCTCTGCAGAAGCAGCTGGGAGCCTTTTCCTCTGCCCCTGCACGGCACGCTCCCGCTGAAGTTTCAGCAGGATGCAGCAGCCTGCAGCGACCTTGAGCAGGGGACACTGGAGGGGAGTGACTCACTGAGAAGCTGCAGCTGTGCCCAGGCAGTTCCTGTGTCTATCCTCAGGGTCCTCCCTGCCTGCCCCGGACCTGTCCACAGCCTCTTCCCCTCCTCTGTTCTCCATTCCCGCCCACAAACCACAGCCCTTAGGGGCCTGAGGTCAGGCTTTGGTTCTGCCTCATTTGCCCCTGCCCCTCATCCTTCAGCCAAGGGCATTCAGCCCGCTCTGGGCCCTCAGTCTCCTGCCCTGCCATATGTGTCCTTCTGGGTGTGTGTCATTGTGTATGTGTTTGCGTGTACATGTGTGTTAGTGTGCGAGTCTCTGCGTATCATGTGCGTCTATGTATTTGTGCATGTGTGCATCAGTGGTGTCTATGCATGTAGACACTTGTTTTGTCTATACACATGTGTGTGCATATGCATCTATGTGTGTGTCTGTGTGTGTGTGTGTGTGTGTGTGTGTATACACATGTACTTTCATGGCCCGGCAGAGTGAAGCTGTGGGCAGACACCTTTGGCAGGAACCTGTATGATACCGTGACCAAACACTCAGGCTCTCTCTTGCTGCAGAAGGTGAGTAACACCTCCCAGGAAGCTCACAGGGCCTGCGTGCGGTCAGCCAGGGAGCCCTGCCAGGGAGCAGAGACCCAGAATCCCTGCATGTTCGGGCTGTGAGGGGCCTTAGCGATCATCTAATCCAATCTTCTCGTCTTCAGACACGGAACACAGAGCAAGTCAGTGGGGTGGCCAGGAGCACAGTGTCAGCTCAGATCCCCGGGGAAGCAGAGGTCAAGATGGAACCTGACAGAGGAGAGGGATTTACTGAGGGAGGAGCTGTGAGGGACAGAGGGGTGTGGGGGCAGAAACAGCAGGCTGGGGGCCAGGCCTGGCTCCTGTGAAAGGGGCGGGGCAGAAGGAGGAGGGGTGAGTCCTGCAGGCACTGCTTGGGCAGCATGAGCGGGCCTGTGGCCTCTGGATCGGCGAGCTCCCGCACCTCTGGTTCTCAGGGCTCCGGCCATGTCTGGGGGCTGCAGACCACAGGGGCCCCAGCACAGGTCTGGGCCGCGCCTGGCTCCTGGGCAGGATGCAGGGCCCGATGAAGAGGATGGGGCACCAGCAAGCCCCACTCCCTTGGTTAATTGCTTTGTGTGCAGATTGACACCTCGCCTGTCCTTTTATGAGATTATAAACAACTACATTTCCCTCTGATATTTATAACTCCCAGAGCAGTTTTAATAATAGCTTGCCGTTCTCTATTATTACCATTTGCTGAGAGCTTTATTTTCAGGGTCTAACTTTCACTACAATTCATGAGGTGACTACGACATTTGCCATTTTCTAAATGATGTTAAAAGCAGCTCTCAGGCTTTTATGCCAGCATGTAGCATGTGACCACCATGCAGCTCCTTCCTGTCTCCCCTTCCCACAGCCCACAGGAGGGAGCAGGCGGAGCCAGGGTGCCCCGCCCCGGTTCAGGGACACCCACAGGCCACTATAACAACAACAACTCAATCCCACTTCCCACTCACTGTCCTACCACACTCCTACTCTGCAAAGCACCATTTCATTCCGTGTTCTCATTTGTGCCCTGTAACCCCAGTGAGAAACATAGAGCAATCCTATGTGACTGGGGTAAAAACATTCCCTAAGTCTATGCAGTCTAGAACATTCTCTAAACTATGCTAATGTCACATCTTGCAGATGAGGAAACTGACTGAGTTACTTGCCTCGGGTCACGTGGTCAATAGGTTGCTGACCTGAGCCTTTAGACATTGCTGACACACGCACACACACCCGTGAAAAGATGGTCTCCCTTGGGCCCAGAGAGTGAATTTGAATCCAGCTCTCTGAACAGTTTGTCAGGCAGTGTCAATACCCATCACTGCTGAGCTTGGTCTGGACAGGATGCACATCGTGGGCATGTGGGGGAGGGGAGGAGAGAAGAACTGATGCTCAGGGCAGCCGCAGTCCACATGAGCCGCCCCAGGGAGGTGGCAGGCATGGCTGTACAGAAGTCTCAGAGACCTGGCAGTGTGACCTTGGTCAAGTTCATTGACCCCTCTGAGCCCCAGTCTCCTCCCTCTTAAGGACATTAACTGAATGTGTCCAGAGCCCCTGGAACAGAGAGGACATGTGATAGGAGGCAACCATTGTCGGTCGTGGGGAGGTTACGTGAGGAGGAGGGGGCCTGTCCTGCCTCCAGATGATTAAGCAGAGCCTCACGGTGTGAATGCGCTGGCCAAGAGGACGGAGGTACCAAACCGCCTGGTGCCGATGCAGGTGTCATCTCTCCCATGTTCTCCTCCACAGAAATACAAGGATGTGGAGCCCAATCTGAGGATCCAGGAGGTGGATGGCTTGGAGCTGGTGAAGAAGTTCTCAGAGGACATGGAGACCATGCTACGCAGGAAAGTCGAGGCTGTGAAGGTGCTCAGGCCCTGTGATCTGGGGGGAGGGGGACTCTGTCCAGCCCGTCACACTGAAATGACCCTCAAAATGATGCCATGGCCCTGCACCCTCTCACCCATATCATCCTTTTCCTACCTCACGAGCATCGGCCCAGCATCCCCAGGAGCCTAAAGGTCCTTGTAAAGGAGGAAACAATGGAAAGCAAGGGGAGAGGGAGGACTGGGATTGGAGCTCTGCCTTAGAGAACAGCGTCCAGTGCAATAGGACCAACCTACAGTGTTGGGGGGACTCTGCATCCTGACGTTATATTCAGTGACTGGTGCAGAGCAGGAGAAAAATGAGGGCTGAGGAGCCACTGGCTGGCTGGCTGGATGGATGGATGGATGGGTGGGTGGATGGGTGGTAATTGGGTGGAGGATGGATGGATGGGTGGATGAATGGATGGATGGGTGGATGGATGGATGGGTGGGTGGGTGGTAATTAGGTGGAGGATGGATGGATGGGTGGATGGATGGATGGATGGATGGATGGATGGATGGGTGGATGGATGGATGGGTGGTAATTGGGTGGAGGATGGATGGATGGATGTGTGGATGGATGGATGGGTGGGTGGGTGGGTGGTAATTGGGTGGAGGATGGATGGATGGATGTGTGGATGGATGGGTGGGTGGGTGGGTGGTAATTGGGTGGAAGATGGTTGGATGGGTGGATGGATGGATGGGTGGGTGGGTGGGTGGTAATTGGGTGGAGGATGGATGGATGGATGTGTGGATGGATGGATGGGTGGGTGGGTGGGTGGTAATTGGGTGGAGGATGGATGGATGGATGTGTGGATGGATGGGTGGGTGGGTGGTAATTGGGTGGAGGATGGATGGATGGATGTGT
Source organism: Myotis daubentonii (assembly GCF_963259705.1). Lineage (NCBI taxonomy): Eukaryota > Metazoa > Chordata > Mammalia > Chiroptera > Vespertilionidae > Myotis > Myotis daubentonii. The sequence goes on along the minus strand of NC_081841.1, from coordinate 98,818,807 downwards.
GGATGGATGGGTGGGTGGGTGGGTGGTAATTGGGTGGAAGATGGTTGGATGGGTGGATGGATGGATGGGTGGTGATAATTCGGCGGAGGATGGATGGGAGCATAGAGGGATGGAGAGCATACAAAGTAAAGTTCCCTGCCTCCCTTTTCTCCTTTTCTCCTTCACTGCACTGCCTCTCATCCTTTCCACTCCTGCCATACAGACCCACCCTTCATGGGTCCCAAGTGCTCTGAGGGCTGCCCAGACAGCATAGTGAGGGCCTCTGCTCAGGTGATCCCACCATGGCATATCCAGCATGCGCCACATCCTCTGTCCGAAGGACCATCTGGGAGGCATCCTGTGTAAAACCGCTGGGAACTTCTTTCCCACGTTACAAGTTGCAGCCTCTTTTCTCCAGGCTTAGGGGCAGGCATCTTAGCATCAGGAACCACTGAGAAGACACTTGGGGCCTGGAGATCCCATCCTGGTGGAAGCAGGGGGCACTGACCCACACAACCAGCACAGCAGTACCACCCACTGCCTTCAGTGCTGGGATGCAGGAGCGCACCACTGCGGGGCTGGTCCCCCTGGGCTCCTTGCGGCTCCAGATGTGCTGTGTCCTTCTCCCAGCTTCAGCCTCGGAAAACCAATCAAACCAGTGCTTGCTCTGCAGACCTTCTCCAAGCACCAGGCCCTGCTCCCTGCTGGGGGTCCCATGGGGAGGACTCAGCCACGGGCCCTTCTATGGGAGTGTCCATGGGGACACTTGCTGCAAAGCAGCGCTACAGTAACCTTGGCCCTGTGGAATTTCTTCATCACACCCTAGGAATTGGGGGTTGGGAGTAGGGAAGTTGGAGACTCTTCTACCCGATTTACAGTTCTATGAAGACCAGAGAGGCCTAGTGCCTGGCCCCGACAAAGCCAGAATAGGAGCTCAGCTCTTCTCCTCTTTCCCCCCCACATTTATTGAGGTTTACTTGACAAAAGCAAAACAAAACAAAACAAAAAAACCTGTGTATATTTATATTCAGCAGCTGAAAGGTGGAAAAACCCAAATGTCCATCAACTGATAAATGGATAAACAAAATAAGAGATATCCATACAATGGAATGTTGTTCAGCCATGAAAAGGGATGACTTTCTGATATGTGTTAAAACACAGATGAATCTTAAAAACATCTCTGTGAAAGACTCCAGGTATAAAAGGCCACATACTGTGATTCCATTTGTGTGAAATATCCAGAATAGGAAAATCCATTGACGGAAAGCAGATTATGGTTGCCAGGAGCCAGGAAAAGGGGAAGGAGTGACTGCTTGGTGGTCACAGGGTTTCCATTTGGGGGTGATGAGAAGTTCCGCAACTAGACAGTGGTTGTTGCACAATATTAGGAATGTACCTAATGCCACTGAATTGCACACTTCAACATGACTAAATGGTAAATACATACATATATACACACACATTTAAACAGGCTATTTAGAGCAGTTTTAGGTTCATAGCAAATTTGTGAAGAAAGTACAGAGAATTCTTATATAACCTCTGCCCCCACCAACATACAGACACCCCAACTATCAGCAGCCCCCACCAGAGTGGTGCATTGGTTACAATAGATGAACCTACACGACACATCATAATCACGCAAAGTCCATAGTTTACATTAGGGTTCACTCTGGTGTTGTACATTCTGTGGGTTTTGACAAATGCACAATGACATGTATCTACCATTATAGACCATGCAGAATAGGCACACGGCCCTAAAACCCTCTATTTTACACCTGTTCATCCCTCCCCCCATCACCAACCCCTGATGACCACTGATCTTTTTACTGTCTCCATTTTTGCCTTTTCCAGACGTCATTGGTTGGACTCATGCAGTAGGTAGCCTTTTCAGACTGGCTTCTTTCACTTGGAAATGTGCACTTATCTTTTGGCTATTGTGCTGCTGTGAACATTTACACACAAGTTGTTGTCTGAGTCCCTGCTTTCAGTTCTCTTTGAGTATATTCTTGGGAGTGGAATTGAGGACTCACTGGTCTCCTTTTGCCCATTCATTCTCCCCTCTGTGTTCCCATCCCTCAGAACCTGGTAGAGGCGACTGAGGAAGCTGACCTGGACCATGAATTCAATGAATCGCTGGTGGTGAGTCCTCCTGCTCCTGGAGCTGCTGCTGAGAGGGTATTATGGCCAATCTCCCGCTCCAGGATGGACAGTGTCCCCTGAGCGCAGGATGGGGACGAGTGGGGGGACCCGGGGGTCCAGCACTACCTTTTAATGTGCTCAGGATTTGTATGATCCTATAATAAGATTCTGAAATGCTCTGGAGTCTTTTGAGAAGGGATTTGTGGGCCAGGTAGGAGAGACAGCTACCAAAACCTGGGGTGGGGGTGCAAAATGGCAATCACTCTTCCACAGGCTTCACCACCCAATGCTGTGTGCTAGCCTCTGCCCAAATGAACTCAAGAAGTCCGCAGACCTTGCCCTGGCCGGTTTGGCACACTGATAGAGCATCGGCCTGGGGACTGAGGGGTCCCAGGTTCGATTCCGGTCAGGGGCATGTACCTTGGTTGCGGGCACATCCCCAGTAGGGGGTGTACAAGAGGCAGCTGGCTGATGCTTCTCTCTCATTGATGTTTCTAACTCTCTATCCCTCTCCCTTCCTCTCTGTAAAAAATCAATAAAATATATTTTTAAAAAAAGAAGTCCACAGACCAAAAATCTCTAGCATATGGCCCACAGTCTGCCCATGCACCTGGTACCATGTTCCCACAGTGCAGAAGGGAAGGGGGTTCAGAAAGCCCCCAGACAGAGTATCCTCAGCACCAGCCCAGGCTGAGGGGGATTTGAGCAGCTGAGGGCATGATGAGGGTGTTTCCAAGCTGAGGGAAAAGAAGTAAAAATACACAAGATTGAGGAAATTGCCAGTGGTCAGCTCTGTATGTCCAGGGGACAGTGAAGCAGAAAGTGACCATGGTAAAGGTAGGACTCTGGCCTTTATTCAGCCCACAAGGCACATATTAAAGTCTTTGACCTGGGGAGGGATGCAGCGGATTTGTGGCAGCACTGCTGTGGCATGGGCAGGACATGGGCAGGACATGAGGGTGCTCTTCAGGTCTGAACCACGTGGTGTGGAGACAGTGGAGAAGAGGGTCTGGTTATGGCTGCAAGGTGGTAATCCAAGTGGATCCAGCGCTGTGTGTAAGAGCACAGAGCAGACTGCTGGCTCCCTGGGGTCACGGGGACACAGGCTGCAGGCTGTTAAAGAGAGAAACCCCACCTCTTGGGGCCCTGCCTGGGCCCCCAGGAGTGTCCGGCACTGAAGAAGCTGGTGGTGCTGACAAGGCTGCCTTTACCTCTCCTGGAATCTGTCTGCTTGACTCTGTCACCATCTCTGGCTGTGTCCACACATGATAAATAAAGTGGAGAACTGAGCAATAATCCAGAAAATCTATGTCAAACCCTACTTGAATCAACCACCTGCTCCAATTATCTGGATATGTGTTTGCCCCAAATCCGAATCCTGTGGGTCATTGCCTGCATCCCCCAGTTGGAGCTTGTGTGGATGCGGTCAGTCCGCTTGAGGTCTCTCACATCTGAGTCCTCTGATTGCACCATTTCTCTTTCTCTCACACTCGGCGGGTCTTTGTCCACCGGTCCCTGTCTGGCCCATTCTCCTCTGTCCTAGTTTGACTATTACAACTCAGTCCTGATCAACGAGAGGGATGCGAGTGGTGAGTACGTGGAGCTGGGGGCTGAGTTTGTCCTGGAGCCCAACGCGCACTTCAGCAACCTGAGGGTGAACACGTCCCTCAGCAGTGTGCAGCTGCCCACCAACGTGTACAACAAAGGTAGTTCCCGCCCCATGGCCCCGCACGGTTGTCGGGGTGGTGCTGGTGGAGGTTAATGATTTGGCCCCATTTTCCTGAGAAGCCCTTCTCCAACCTCCCTGACTCAACGTGGGGAAGCATTTCACAGGAGCCTGGACTGGAGAAAGCTCGGGGCTCCTGGCTTAGAGGGTGTGTGGCTCTCCCAGTGAGATGTAGAGGGAAGTGTGAACTGCATCACTGCCGTGTGTGTGTGTGTGTGTGTGTGTGTGTGTGTGTGTGTGTGTGTTCCCAGGTGAAGAATTGGTCACTGTTGCTCCTGACTGAGTGTCCCTGCAGTTCCTTCTACAATCTCGCCCTTTAGACCCAGATATTTTAAATGGAGTCTACATGTCCGAAGCCTTGAACCCTGTTTTTGTGGAGAACTTCCAGAGAGACCCGACACTGACCTGGCAATATTTTGGCAGCTCAACTGGATTCTTTAGGCTCTACCCAGGTGAGGACATGGGAGGCATCACCCAGACCCGCTCAGCTTCTTCTCTGGAAATAAGGCCCCACGGGTGATGCGGGTGGACACTGGCGCGCAGGCCCCTGGTGAATGGGGTTGGCCTCGACATCCAAGGGAACCTCCAACCCACATTTTGACACTCTTCACGCCATAATATGCACATTTCCAACAAAGAGCTGTTGGATTCATTAATTAAATACTATGGTAACCAGCCAGTCAATGCCCGCATTGAGCGCTTTGCATCTCCCTGTGGAAGATGCAAAGGGGGATAAGACAGTTCTTGACCTTAAGATGTTCACATCTTCATTGGAGAAATGGGGCTTACTCACTTAACATGTTCAACCGCAATGTAGAGATGTCGTGGGTCACTATGTAATCAGTGGCCGACCTGACAGACAACGGGGAAAGTTCCCTTGTCTACCACTAGAAATAGAAAACAAAATCTACCACAACATTTGCAAGAGTTCTGTTTTTTAACTTCCTATTTATAAAAAAATTCACCTCCGAATTTTACTCCAACCTACTTTTATGTTTTAGCACACTGTTCAAAGTCTTAACGTTGCCCTGTTTTCCTGAGACAGATCCTTCAAGTGCTCGAAGACAACTCACAGGTCTCTCAAGTCTTCTCCAGGATAGAATTCCTGTAAATATTCTTGCTACATTAGGTCTTCCCGATAAGTCAATTTGTGTGCAAACAACACAATCCAGTGGCTTCTTTGTAAGCCATCAGTCTTAGTAGAGAGGGTGTTTCTCACACCCTCACCCACATTTATAGGTGCATATCAGCCCTCACGTGGACAATATGGGGTTGGCTATAATCCTTGATCACAGTACTCTATCCCCATGGGTCCTTGTAGGCCCACTGTTATCTATTTTAAATTTTATTTATAACATAATAACGCTGGTATATACATCGCCAACACAAAAATTTAATTACCAGTAATTTCTATTTACATATGTGCTCCTCTATTTTGCCCCCTCTCCCCTCCACTTACCCTCCATTACCCCCCCAAGTAATAGCTATCCTGAATTATGAGCCTATCATTTTATTTGGATTTTTGGCATTCTGTTTGTTTAGTTATTTAGTTTTATCTTATGTTTACACACACACATCTGCTTAAGCAATATATTGTTTTGTTTTGTTTTGTTTTGCTTGTTTTTGATTTCAGTCAAGGGCACGTACCTCACAGGCTCAATTCCCTGCCCTCAGGAGGCAACCAATTGATGTGTCTCTCTCAATGGATGTTTCTCTCTCTCCTTCTCGCCCCCCGCCCCCGCCCTGCCCCCCCAACCCTCAACCCCCCCTCCCCCCCCCCCCCGCTGCCCCACTCTCTCTAAAAATTAATGAGGAAAAAAATCCTTGGGTGAGGATTAACAACAATAATTTCTTAAAAAAACAAAGATATAGGGACTTTATCTTTTTATTATAAATTTCTAATTGAATTACTTTGTAGACAGAGAACATGATATATGTGGTACTGATTTTGTGAAATTAGTTGAGGTTTCATTTAATAGCCTTATGTCACCAAGTTTTATAAATATTCCATGTGTGTTTGAGAAGAATATGTGTGCTCTAATTGTGGCATGAAAAGCTCTGAATATGTCATTAGCTCAAACTTGTTAATTGTATTATTTACATTTTCTGTATCTTTGCTGGTTTTATGTCTACTTGACCTTGGTTAGCCTTTAATACACTTTGTTTTTAGGTCTATTTTGTCTGGTAGTCATAAGAAATACCAATATGCCCTTCATTACTCTGACATATATTTTGTCATCATTTCCTCCAATCTTGTTCTAGTCATATCCCTTGAAAATAGTCTATAGCTTCAAAACTTTTATCCAAGCTGGCAACCTCTTTTACTAGTTGGCAAGTTCAGCACATTTACATTTATTGTATTGATATATTTAAACATGCTTATCTTATTTTTTAGATTATTTTATTTTTAAATGTTCTATTTGTCCCTTCATTTTTTGTTTCCCTTTCTCCTCTTATAACCTTTTTAAATAAGTAACTTTTAAAAAGTCCCCTGTTATTTCTCTTTTTATTTCAGTTTAGAGTTTATTCCTCTGTTTTTATTCTTTCAATAATTACCCCTTACCAGTCATATTTAATAAGATATTAAAATTAAATAATATTTTTACCTTTTCTCAAGTCAAAAAAAGCTTTAGAGCTTCTCCACTTACATATCCTTCTCCCACCCTGATTTCCATTCCCTTGTCATCTAATATATTCTTTTTTATCCCGAGTTAGATACTATTTTGCTATTTGATGCAAACATTGCTTGTTTGGTAAGAGCTACTTGTTTACCCTTTTTTGCCCCCCACTCCTTCACGCACCTCAGGCTGTTCCTCCTTCTTCGGGTGAATCCTCCACCAGTTCCCTTATCATGCGCTCCGCTCCGTGGTAAGCTGTTTCAGCTTGTGTTCATCTACACATGCTTTATTTTCTTCTCATTCTTTTTACTTTATTTTAAATGCATTCTTTTTTATTTTTGCAAGTTACACAAATCATTTCCTGTTGTCATCCTATTTCCACAGAAAAGACCAAATCCTATTTCTTTTTTTTTTTTTGGCGATAAGTGACTGACTAAGCCTCCCTGTGATGACACATCCTGAGAAATCTTGCCCAGTAAAGAACAACAGCTCCGGGGAACTCAGTCCCCAGGTGGAATTCCTAAAGCAACACCGCAGCCTTCTATGCTCACGCTTGAGTGACAGTTCTGCTGGATGCACTTCCGAGTTAGCAATTACTCTCTCTCAGCACCTTCCAACTTTTCCCGCTGCCTTCTGGCTTCCACTGCTGTTGAGAAACTCTGCTGTTGGCTTAACTGCTGTTCCTTTGAAAGTGAATGTTCTCGTTTTCTGGCTGCTTTAAGGTCTTTATTTATTTACTTGCCTTTGGAGCTCTGCAGTTTCACTACAATGTGTCTAGAGAGGAATGTCTTTTCATTTATCCCTCTGGGATATACCACGCTTCCTGGATCTCTGGACTCGCATTTTTCTCAGTCCTGGAACATTGGCATCGTTGTCTTTGCATCATGGTGTTTCCTTTGCCCTCCTTTTTCTCCTTCTGCGTCTCCAGTCAGACAGAGTTAGGGTGCCCCCCAAAACTGTATACACACACTTTGAATAATTATAAAGGCAGTGATAAAAAATACATTTCATTTTCAAAGTTGAGCTTCCAGCTGTTAAAGTGCATACATTTTTTGAGACACCCTGTATTAGACCTTCTCATTCTGGCTTCCACAGGATTCTGGAAACATCCTTCAAATGCTGGAATTTTCTCTTTACCTGTGAATGATCCACATGCTGCTTTTTTTTTTTTTTTAACTTAAACATCTTTTTTTCAGTTACAAAAGGCCCATACTTTTAAGGCTGTTTGTTTGTTCCTAATCATTTTCTTGTTGTGTATTCTTCCTTGTGATTCCTCCAACATAGCTATCCTGTCATTTGTATTTGGCACTTCCAACATCTGTAAGCCTTGGGAGGATACACCTGGTGGTTCTTGCTTCTGCTGCCTCTCACTCCTGGGGCCGTTTCCCGTGTATTTGGTCATCTTTGATCGTGGGGCCATGCCCCTTGTCATCTGTGGGAATCCTGCAGGCCTGACTGGGAAAAGCTTCCCTTCAAGAGGATCACTTCCGCTTCTGCTTGGAGTTGAGGGTACCCCCACCCAAGACCACCAAAACCCTGGTGCAGAACCAAGAACACCCTGTTACTATTATAAGGTCAAACTCCCCACAACCATGCTGCTCTAGGAATATGGCCCTCATTTCCCCACTGCTCACTGCCGCTGCAGGTCCACGTCAGAGCCATGCTACCCAGGCTCCCACGACACCAGCTCGGCCATGGTTCTGTCCTGCTTCCCTCCAGGCGGTGGCTCCTGACTATTCTGGCCCCTGCCCCCACCCTTGGAACTCTGCTCCCATTTGTTTGCTTTTGGGAGTAAGATCCCTGAAAACCTCTCCTCCTTTTGATGGACCAGCAATGCCTCAAGTATGTAGCTCATCTGAAGTCTAACTGCTGTGGAACAGGAGTCCCTCATTGCTTCTAGACAGTCATGATACGGCCATGATATTTTTCTAGCCCAAACACAACATCATACAATTGCACCTCTTATTTTTAATTTCCACACTGTGAGCCCACTCTTTCCGATCTTTACAGTATTTTCGAATAGAGATTCCACCGTGGAGCATGCCCACGTTATCTTTGCTTTGTGTGCATTCATCCAAGTCTTTGATTCGATGAATAGGACAAAATCCACCCCAGCACCCTGCTGGTGGGTCAAGGCAAGATCTTTCATACTCATTCATTTGTTCTTTCATCCATATGACAAACATTTATTGAGCATCCAGCCTGCGAGGTGCTATGTCAAACACTGTCAGGTACAGGCCGTCCTGTGCCACGCCACCACAACAAAGTGAGCTTCTCGATAAAGCCAGTCCTAATCTTTTCGCTGGTGGAGGGCCTTGCCTTCAATTTGAAAACAAAACCCACAGCATCTTTGAAGTACCATAAAGCCACGAGCAATAAAATGGGGTGTGCCTGTACTTGGATTCCCTGACCTCAAGGAGCTTATAGTCGTGTAGCCAATCATTTCTCCCAGCCAGCTAACAGGCAGGACCATGGCACTACAGGCAACCTGACTAGAGGCAGAGGGGCTAGAAGTCAGAGCACCTGGCTCTCCCTCACTCTGTCCATGCTTTTGCTGGGTGGTGGTGGATGTTAAAAGTCATGCCTTCTGGAAGCTTCCCCTTCCACAAATTGATGTGAGGTTTAGCTCACAAGTGAGTTCCACACACAACATATAGGGGTCCTACTGTGACACTCACCTCAACTCTGGGTCTGGGCAGTGTGTGGTGAGTGTCCCTCCATCGAGCTGGCCTCCCTGCTGCCTGGTGCCTCCGTTTGCAGGGTGCTCTAGTGGCCCCTCGCCCTGTTGTCCAGGTCCATGGCTGGCCCTTCCCTGGGGATCATGGCATTCTTGGATGTCAGCACCCAGCTGGGGCTCTGGAGCAGCCTCACTGAGCCAGTGACGAGCCAGCCTTTGTTTCCCCAGGCATCAAATGGACACCTGACGAGAATGGAGTCATCACCTTTGACTGCCGAAACCGTGGCTGGTGAGCGCTCCCAGGGGAAAGGTGTCTGTGCTGGCTCCCTCTTCTAACCTTTGGGTTTTACCTAGTTCTTCTCCAGCCCCTGCCTCCAGGCCAGGGTCTCAGGTGGGACACAAGAGTAGGAAGAAGCCTCCCTTCTCACCACGGCTGCCCTTGCTGCAGGGCTGATCACATTTGTCTTTCCTGCCCCCAGCTCCTTGCAGGACAGTGAGCTGCTCCAAATCTACCCTCTGCCAGGCTCTCCTTCCCCCAACTCCCCTCCCCCCCTTGGCAGATTTGTAACAGAATCTGAGGGTGGAATCCAGTTCATCCTGCTGCCCATCCCTCCGGGACCCTGGCTGGTCTAAAACAAAGAGGACAAGGTTACCACAAGACCTTGACCTTTCTCCCACCTGATAGGCTCATTAGATGGGCACATGCCCAACTGTCGCCCCCTTAATGGCTTCAGAACTATGTGAAGTGGTCATGGAACATGATACAACCTAGTCTCAATGGGGCAACTCCCTGAACTTTGGATAAACTTGAGCCAGAATCCAAACAGAAATAATGACACTAGGTTGGGTGGTTGCTCTGGCTTTGATTTTCCCATCGTTGACCTGTCCTTTTCTTTCTGCTAAAGGTACATACAAGCCGCTACTTCTCCCAAGGATGTTGTGATTGTGGTGGACACAAGCGGCAGCATGAAGGGGCTGCGGATGGCTATCGCCAAGCACACCATCTCCACCATCCTGGACACACTGGGAGAGAATGACTTTGTTAATATCATTGCTGTAAGTGTCCTTCCTTCCTAGAATAGCTCTCCCTTATCTAGAGAAACTTCCCTCTGCCTGCACGGGAGTGACCTATACCTACAACACACGATGCTTCAGAGAGATCTCTCTGAAGCTGGGCCTAACCCAGGTCCAAGGACGGACTGCAAGAGGTCCGCAGAATTTCTGAAGTTATGTGTATGTCCATTTTTCTGAGTCCACAGAGTTTATTAATTCAGACGAGTCTGGGATAGAACAAAGATGAGAAACTCTGACCCTGAGTAGACACCTAACTTATCCCACCACATTCTCTTGACTGGCGCCCATCTCTGAGCAGCCTCTCCCTTCTGCAATAGGAAGAGTGATCCCTGGGCACCTGCTCTCCAACAATCCCAGTTCTCCCAGGCCCTTCACCCCAAATCCAGATGCATTGGGAGAAAGGAGAAAGTACGTGGGGGGCGCCTACGCAGGGGCCAACAAACCCTGGTCCTGCTTTCAGAGCAGCTCTTCCCGAGGCTGGCCCTGTCCGCCCCAGGAAGGTGATGGTGGGAGAGGTGCAGCAGGAAGAAAGGGGACAGGCCAGGAGAATGCTTTCAATGAAAGAGTGGGCCAGCGCAGCCCGCCGCAGAGGCAGAGCTGATGGCCACCGGGGTGCCATTTTGAAGGCTACCTGATCTAAAACTTCCCTCCACCAGCCGCCACATTGCTGAAAAAGCTTATCTTTAGTGCAATTTACTTCTCTGTTAAAGAAACACCAAAGCAAAATGGCCTAACTGCAAACCAGTCCTCCTGGGGTTATGCAAATGGCGCCTCCTCCCTGAGCTGCTCTCAAGGCCCCTGTTCCCACCTCTCCACCTCCCCATCCCTGCCCCTGACCTGCAGCAGAGACAGGACAGCCAGGGAGCAGTTCCCACCACTTCACAAGAGTGGGGTGTGCTCCTGCTCCTCTCGCAGAGCCTGTTAGCAGCTGAAAGACTCTCTTCTTCAATGCAGGGCAGGGACAAAAAGAGCAAAGTTTTTCATCCCCGGACCCAGGCACTGGGGGGGGGGGGGGCGGGGGGGGAGGTCTGCGCTTGGAGGCTGTGGGATTCCCATGGAAGGCACTTCGTCTGGTCTTGGCGGCAGAGACCAGAGGGATTCTCTCAGTAACCTGCAGTTCCCTGTGTGCCCCAGGAGATGGGCAGGACTCTGCCACCCAAGAAAATGAGTCAAGACCAGAATTTGGGGGAGAGTGAAGGCCCTGCTGTTCTCTGTACTCCCTCCTCTCTACTCAGAAAAATTGCCAAAGCATAGGGTACCCAAGATAATGTGCACAGGTGCCCAGGTGACCCCAGCCTGGACCACTCTGTGAGTTGCCTGAGCTTCATCACTGGGCCCTGACTTTCCGAATGGACCTTGTCTGTTTTCTCCTCCCCTCCTCCCTCTGCAACTGCAGTACAATGACTACATCCATTACATCGAGCCTTGTTTCAAAGGGATCCTTGTTCAGGCGGATCGAGACAACCGCGAGGTGAGTGTCCACGTCAGGCAAGGGCCGGATGCCTCTTAGCCCCTGTTCTGCCTAGAAGGGTGGGAGCCATCTGTGCAGCTGCCTGGCGGCCCTTTTACCCCTCCCATGGCATTTGGAAAGGGGCAAAGCAGGTCTGCAGTTACCCAGGAAATTGCCCCCATGAATCTGCTGCCTGTCTATCTCAGCAGTGAACAAAGAGACCTCCCATGTGAGGAAAATCTCACTTCTTCAGGCCTGGTTTCTTATTCTGTGGATTATCCAGGACTCGGTTTTTCCCCTTTGCCTCCCCCTCGGCCTTTCCACTACGTCAGTTTTCATGAGGAGCTTCCCAAAAGGAGGGGAAATTCAAATCCATTGTGTTGAGTCCTTTCCAAAGGCCTAGGAGGAAAGGATGTGGCAACTTTGTTTAAAGGGAGTCTAGTGTCACAGACCCTTCCCTCTGTGGCTGGGGAGCTTGGGGTTGGCTTCCTCTTGAATCCCAGCCTTGAGTCGGAGCCCCTGGCAGCCTCCATGGTTTCTCCTGTGAAATGCTCGCCGTTGGGGTAAGAGCTGGGATGCTGAGGGCCTGGGAGCCTGGGCATTGGCCTGGCCTGGCCTTGCTGGGGTTGAACTTACACTGGCATCTCCTTCCAGCAGGGGGGAAAGATTTGCACCCAGCCAATCACAATCTCCCAGTTTATCTTGGGGGCATTGGAGAAACATCTGCTGTGGGGGTCAGCTAGACCCTGGAGAGATGGGCAAATAGCTCTAAACAGCCTCTGAAATTAAGACCAAAGATGAAGTTCCCTGGCCCACTCCATCCACTGACACTCCTCTGGTTTCTTATCCACTACAGCATTTCAAACAGCTGGTGAGCGAGCTGGTGGTTAAAGGTGTGGGGGTCGTGGACCAAGCCCTGAGGGAAGCCTTCCAGATCCTGAAGCGGGTACTGCACCTGGGGAAGCCGAGCGGGCGTGGAGGGGTGGGAGACAGGCTGAGGCGGGGGAAGGCAGTTCCCCGCTGCAGTTATGGAGCCCCCTCCCCTGCACAGTTCCAAGAGGCCAGGCAAGGGAGCCTCTGCAACCAGGCCATCATGCTGCTCACCGACGGGGCCGTGGAGGACTATGAGCCAGTGTTTGAGAAGTACAACCAGCTGGACCGCAAGGTTACTCCCTGGTGGTGGTCAAGGGGTGAAGGGAGGGGTGCCAAGGGGCGTGGTCTCCTACTGCCATGATGGCCCAGAAAAGCCAGGCCTGCCCTGAGTTCAAATAGTCTACCCATTAGCCCATCAGGAAACTCAAATGTTCCAAAGCTGTGGTGACTCTAGGCACAGAGGATTCGTGCAAGCGGGATCAGGTGAGAGACCGTGGGGGTGAGATGTGAAAAATGTCCTGGCAAGTCCCGGTCTGGGCCTGGGGCCCTTTCTGACCCGAAGGAGCGGGACTGGAGAAGTCGGCAAAGTGCTTCACAGACATCGAAGGCTCACATGCATTATGTTAGCATTGCTCCGGCCAGGAGTTCGGCTGCTGAGTCCATCTGTGTCTTGTGGATTAGGTTCGAGTTTTCACTTACCTGATTGGGAGAGAAGTCACTTTTGCTGACCGCATGAAGTGGATTGCATGCAACAACAAAGGTAGGTGACAGGTGGGCGGAGCACCTGGCAGTCTGTACCCAAGTGCAGGTGGAACAGCATTGCCCCGTCACCGGGGTGCTGAGCGGTGGCTCCTGCAGGGGCCTTGCAGAGGAGCGGTGTCTTGTGGAGATGACAGCATCTGCCCCTCCTTCTCACTTGGAGAAAGCGAGACAAAAAGCAAATTGCTCCATAAAGCCTTGATTACTCCTGCAGGGACTCCAAGTCGTAAAGCCACTCGAAGAGAAACTTAGAGGTCATCTATCCAATGTTTGCAGGAGAGAGAGAGAGCTGTCTCGCCTCATAGAAACCACAATATAGACAGTGAGGCAGAGGCAGGACTGACGTTATAATGTAAGTTCTCTCTTGGATCCAGCCTCCATTCTTCTTGCTGCAAATTAAGCCCATTTACACTGATTCTACCCCCAAACAAAAAGCAGGTGGTCATCATTTTATTTAGAACTAGGGGCCCGGTGCACGAAATTCGTGCACTGGGTGCGGGGGGGGGGGAGAGTGTCCCTCAGCCCAGGCTGCCCCCTCTCACATACTGGGAGCCCTCAGGCATTGACCCCCATCACCCTCCAATCGCAGGATCGGCCCCTTGCCCAGGCCTGACACCTCCGCCAGAGGAGTTGACCCTCATCACCCTCCGATCACCAATCACTGGATTGGCCCCTTGACCAGGCCTTTGGCCTCCGGCAGAGGTGTCAGGCCTGGGCAGGGGACCCCCAGCTCCCCGCGGTTGCAGGCTCCGCCCCTGCCCAGGCCTAACGCCTCTGGCCTAGGTGTCTGGCCCGGGCAGCGGGGACCCGCAGCTGCAGCGGCCCCGCGATTGTGGGCTCCGCTTTAGGCCCAGGCAAGGGACCCCTAGCTCCCGGGACTGCCAGCTTCGACCGTGTCCAGCTCCCATCGCTGGCTCCACCCCTACTTTCTGCTATCACTGGCCAGGGCGGCAAAGGCGCCTGATTCTCCGATCATGGCTGGGGGACAGGGCAAAGGCGGCCCCAGGGCCGCCTTTGCCCTGCCCCCCAGCTCTTAGCTCCCCCCTGGGTTTCCGATCACTGTCAGTGGCAGGGGGCTTCTTCCTGCTTTCCCTTTCGCCTCCCTGCATTGTGCCTACATATGCAAATTAACCGCCATCTTATTGGCAGTTAACTGCCAATCTTAGTTGGCAGTTAACTGCCAATCATAGTTAGCAGTTAATTTGCATATAGCCCTGATTAGCCAATTAAAAGGGTATCGTCGTACACCAATTACCATTTTTCTCTTTTATTAGTGTAGATAGTGTTTTGTGAGCAAACAGTCCTCATCTATCTCTGGCCAGAACCTAAGACCTGGGCCTCAGGTTTGGACCTGGGTTTGGTTCAACCACAATTTATTGAGCACCTACTGTGTACCTGGCAAACTTTCCAAATTGTGGTCAGTTTGGACTCAGTCTTGCTCTTGCAACTGTCCAGCTGAGGAGAGAAAGCAGTGAACCACCAATGATAGCATCATCTTGAATGCCTGTGAGGACGGAGGGGCACAGGCTGTACTGGGAGCTGGGGGACCGCGGCAGAGGCACGTCCCCCATGTGGAGGTGACAGGAAGGCTGTCACATAAAGAACTGGTAGGAGTTGGCTAGACCCAGAGAGCAGGGAAGGGGTGCCCAGACAGAGAGAATAGCATGTTCAAAGGGTGAAACAAGAGGCATGTTGGGATCTGAGAGCTGCTCCACTTTACCGGAGTGTGGAGTGAATGTTTTGTGGGCAGTGATGAGCAATGAGGCCAGAGAGGTAAATACATGCTAAATCATTCATGGCCTTGTAAGCCATTTGCTCTTTTAATACCACTGTGGCTACGGGGAAGAGGCTATGGCTCCCTCTCCATAGCTGAGGAGGGACAGTAGTCAGAGAAGGGAGGAGGCGGGGTTGTGACAGCTGTCATAACCTGGGGTCTCTGAAAGCAGGCCCTGGGACAGAGCTGTGGGGGGGGGGGAGTTTGGGGGAATGGAGGGGGGTGCTGTAAGAAGTGAGGAGGGCAGCCCTGCAAGAGGGAGAGGCAGACCCTGCTGAGGCCCTGCTGCTTCTGTGGCAGCGCTAGAGCTGGCAGGGGGCGGGGGGGGGGGGCGGGGGTGAGGTTCCCAGTTCCCCAAGTGGAGACAGGGCTGGGCCCAAGAGTTCCCATCATCAGCACTGGCCCCCACCACCCCCTGGAAGAGGTACAGCCTTGGGAAAAGCAGTTCCCTGTGGCCCAGAGCAGCTCCCAGTGAGGGGCCGGCCAGCAGCCGGGGGGTGGGGGGGGGGTGGGCCCTGCAGAGGGGTTCCACTAGAGCAGCCAGCCTCCCACACCACATGGCCCCTCCCCTCCTCCAGGCTACTACACGCAGATCTCCACCCTGGCAGACGCCCAGGGGAATGTGATGGAGTACCTGCACGTGCTCAGCCGCCCCATGGTCATCAGCCACGACCACGACATCATCTGGACCGAAGCTTACATGGACAGCAAGGTGGGCCCTGACCCCACCCCAGAGTGGGGACCCCAGGGCATGAACGGTGACTTCTTGGATGAGAAATGGGCATGGGGGGCGGAGGGGAGGTGCGGGGGCGGGGGCGGGCCAGGGCAGATCGCATCCTTGGGAAACATGAAGGGGGTGAGCGCTTCACCCACTAGCAGACCTTCGCCTGTATGCTGCCCCAGAGGCCAGAAACCCAGGAAGAAGGCTTGTCCAGGGTTGCCCTTCTGCTCCAAACTTCTTCCTCCCTCCTTCCTATTGTCCTCACCTCCTTCACCATCCTCTCTCCCTCCTGTTACAGGAAAAAGGAGTCCAACCAGTAATTCAAGATCTTATAGCTTCAGCAGCGTCCCCTTCCCAGCCCTGCACTCACAAAGGCTGCCTGTGGGCAGCAATGACTTACATGAAGGAAGGTCAATGTCAGCTGAGATGTTGGGGGAATAAGGACCTTCTGGCACCTCTCAAATCACATCACAAGACACCTGCTTCAATGCTGATGCACCAGGCTAGGATTAAGAGGGACCTGAAAATAGTTGCTTAAATAAAAGAGTATTTCTCCCTCATGTAAAGTAAAAGACGTCTAGAGGTGGCTGGCCCAGAGCCTATGAGGAACTCCCTGGTCACCAGGGACCCAGACCCCTTCCTGCTGTTGTCCCCTTAGTCTTCCCTATGGACCCCTCATTCTCAGTGGATAGTGCAACTCCAGTCAACAGAGACACTCACTTTTAGGAAATCCAAACTCTAAACTGAAAAATCAGAGGAGGAAGGGGTGGAGGGCTTGATGGTTCAAAGTTATTCATTCCCCAAGGTCTACTGTGGACCTCCATGGCCAGGCAGTCTCCTTTAGTTGGCCCTGAGGAAGGTCAGACTTATCAGACACGCCTGCGCACACCACTCCTCAGGGCCTGTCTTTGACGTAAAGTGGGGCACACGTGTGGAGCCCCTTCTGAGGGAACTGGAGGAGCCAGCACAGAAGATGAGGAGAAGGACAGGAGGGCCATCTCGGAGGCTGGGAATGATGTGGTCCTGAGTGGAGAAGAGGCTGTGGGTTCATCCCGTGTGTGTGTGCGTGGGTGGGGGGGGGGGGCGGGGGGGGGTGACAGGAGGCTACTAAACCCACACCATGGCCTGCTCTCGCACTGTGGCCCTTGTGTTTGCCTGTGGCTCTGTGTCAGTGTCCCTCTCCCTCTTAACTGGCCTGAGCTGTAGTTTGCGCCAACCTTGGGTCTACAGCAGAGATTTTTGGAAGAGTTACTGCTGTGCTGAACCTCGTTGTTTCTGGGTGTGCCTGGGATGGGCCTGTTCCTTGGACCCACGCTCATCCGAGACAAGGGGACCTAGTGAGCCTGCTTGGGAGCTGGGCCGTGGGCTCTGGGATTCTGTGTAACTCACCCTGGCTAAGTGACGTCCGCCTGGTCCTTCTCCGCAGCCCACCGCTCTCCTCCAGCGTTTCTGCCAGCTCTCCCTTTGCAGAGAAGGGAAACCTCATTTGGATCGCTTTCTCCGTTGGAAGGTGACACGACAGTTGACGCTGGTGGCGGTGGGTCCTCGCACTGTGGACTCTGAGCCCTCTGTCTTCTGCTCTTTCCTCCCTGCAGCTCTTCGCCTCGCAGGCACAGAGCCTGGTGCTCCTCACCACCGTGGCCATGCCAGTCTTCAGCAGAAAGAATGAAACGGTGAGTGGCCGCTGCCTGAGAAGTGGCTGCATCTTTAGACCAATGGTTCTTGGCATGGCGGCACCAGGGCCCTGTGGGAAAGCTGTGAATGCAGATTCCAGGCCTGTGCCCACCGAGCTACATCAGAGCCTCTTGGTCAGGAGGGGCGAGTGAGGGCTGGGGTTTGGTCCGACTTCCTAAAACTCCTTGGTGATTCTGCCCAGCCAACCTGGGGCTGTCCCACTGCTCTGCCCTTGGGACCACTGCCTGAGAGATGTAGGACTAATGGGGTCGCCTGCCAGCAAAACCACACTTAACCTACCAGTTTGGGCAGACTGTAACTTGTTTGTAAAGGCCTCTGGTGAGAACATTTCTAGAGCCTTCCACCCTCCACCTGGTCAGGAAATGTGTCCTTACAGGCACTGTGTGTTTCAGACCACTCATACATTAGGATCCCTGAGATCTGGACCCTTCAGCTTCTGCTATGAAGGTGAACATTTCATTCAACTTTATTTAATTTAAATATTACAACAAATATTAATGTTGGACATTAATCTTCCCAGCGGCTGAGATTACTCCTGGGACCTCTCTGCTAGGTTCTTGGTTTTATTCCAGGGAGCTCAGCCTAAACTCTAACTGCAGAGGAAGGACCCCATCAGGCCCAAGTGGCTTCCTCTCCCGGGCTCTGGGAAGGCTGGGGTCCCGTCTGGCCCTGGGTTCGGGGAAGCCAGATCTCCCCCTGACCCCGGTGTGTTTCCTTCCAGCGGTCCCACGGCATTCTGCTGGGGGTGGCGGGCTCTGATGTGGCCCTGAGAGAGCTGATGAAGCTGGCGCCCCGGTACAAGGTGAGCCTGGGCAGGTCCCTGAGTGGGGGTCCCAGGCTCCCCAGGAGCTGTCCCACCAGGCTCAGGAGCCTCTCTGCTGACAGGGCAGCCAAGCCTAGAGCTGGGATGGGGCTCTGCCTACGGCCCCCAGAGAAGTGCAGGCATTGAGCGTGGGAACAGTGGCTTAGACTCCTGGGACCCTGTGTTACCACCAGATCGGACTTGCTCTGTGGCCTTTAGCAAGTGCGTTCCCTTGCTGGTGCCTCAGTTTCTCAATCTGCTCCTCCATGTTATCCAGTCCTGTTTGGGGAACGAATGAAAGCACCTAGAGCAGGGGTGGGGAACCTTTTTCTGCCAAGGGCCATTTGAATCTTTATAACATCATTCCCAGGCCCTACAAAATTATCAACTTAAAAATTAGCCTGCTATATTTGGTCAAACATTTAATTAACTCATCCCTAATGCCTTGGGAGGACCAGAACCAATGATTTCATGGACCAGACATTTCCCACCCCTGATCTAGAGCATATGGTGAGAAAGAGGCCAGGTAATGATATACATTATTATAGATGCTAAAAACCATAGAATTGGGGGGAGGGGTAATATTAATGGCTGGAAGCATAGCACTGGCTCAGTTATATTCCCATCTGAAAACCTCACTGCTGTACGCTGCCATCTTTAGCATCCTATAGCCCTGAACCCCTTCTCAGCTGCAGTGATCCAACCCCAACAATAGCTCTGATGTCCCTCGACCCTGTCTTTGTAGCTCGGAGTACATGGATATGCCTTTTTGAACACTAACAACGGCTACATCCTCTCACATCCTGACCTCCGACCCCTGGTAGGTACAGATCTTATTTGTCTTAGGATCTTAGCCCTGTGGGATTTGGGTGCTTCATAAAACAGTTAAAATAATGAGCACATGCTGGGCTCCATCCAGGAACTGAATGGGTAACATGTGGGGAAAAAAAAAATTAAGTCATGGTCCTGTTTCGAACTGTTCATAATCTATTTTAGCAGAAGAGACAGGCAAAGATACATATCTAATCGATGAAGAGTCCAGTGAGCATGTGATGAAATGTGCAGCTGTCCCTGCAGGACACGGCCAGCCATGCTCCTGTGACAGGAGTAGCTCCACGCTCCCTCTTGGAGCCCGACAGTGGTATCAGTAGATCTTAAAGGGTGTGAATGTTGAGTTAAGAATAAAAATGTCAGAGGAGCTGACTTGTGAGAGTGGGGAGCAGGAGAGCCGAGGCTCCCAGAGTTTGTCTTGGGATGTGTTCCTGAGTGCTCCTGCCTGTTTCCTAGCTCCCTCCATCCTGATACAGGGACTGAGGGTATTTTCACCTGCATTCAACTGAACAACAGGTGGCCAAGAGAGAAACTTCCATAATTTCATGTAAAACTTCTGCCTTCAGGGCTAGGGGCTCCCTACTGCTCTACTTCTGGTCATGGCACTTGGCCACTGTCCATGGCAATAATGGCCTCATCTCTCAGTGTGATTGTTGAGGGCATTGAGGGAAAGGGTGTTAAAGTCCTAGAGGAATCTTAACCCTTTCTCCTCTGCCAGTCTTACACTGAAGTGGGGTGACAGCTAAGGACAGGAACTAGCAGAACACCTTCCTGAGAACTTACCCAGGTGCCATTTGGAGAGATCAGTCTAAGGCACATTCCATTCCATTTGGTTCAGATAGTTACTGAGTATCCATAAGGCAACTGACTGAGTTATTTAAGGCAAACTCTAGGGGTTCAGAGTAGAAAGAGATCAGGGCACACTGAAACCCCCTATGTCTTCCCAATTCAGACTCTGTTGGGCAAGCATATGAATCCATTATGGGCCACTAAGCTATACCAGTGGGTTCTGTAAGAGGCAGCCCCAGTGCTAATAAGTAACTCACTAGGGAAATAATAAATGTGTTGATCCTGGAGCTAACGTGTAGAATGAAGGGCATTGGTCAGAAATCCATCTGTCATCACCTGTGTAATCTAGATAAATATAATACTTCAAACAATCAATTCATATTGTAGACCTATTGTGTGCCTAACCTTATAATACTCTGAGAAGGCTATAAACAGACATTTATAGTCTAATTAAAAGAATAGACTATACACAAACAGACTTACACAAATGAAACAATTAGAGAGCAACACCAGGTAGAACATCATTGCATAACAAAAGATATGGTAGAGCCAACTTCATGAGATCCCTAACGAAGGCACTATTGATTTATGACAGGTATTAAGGAAAGCAATAGTTGGGGTTTTTAAAAGAAAAATAATAGAGGGTATGCTTAGTAATACATTGAAAGAGGGCCAAGAGCCCAATGTATGGCGAATTAACAAAGTGAAATTCTGGTCCTAATATGAGGAGCTAAAGGTGCTCTCTCAGGTATCATCAGGAATTAGGAAATAGCAATGAATGAAGAATGTTGCAGCTTACTCAAAAGAAGCAGATCCAGTGTTGAAGGTGGCAGGACAGTGCTGTTTGTCATGAGTGTAGACATCCATAAGGCCAAGAATGGAACATCATCCACGCAGGGACAAGGAGGAAAAGAGGAGAATAAAAAGGAGATGCTGTTGTGGCCGTTTTACTAAAGATCTCCTGCACAGGCAAGAAATAAAGATGAGGCTTTCCTGGGGGGAAAAACTGGCAGAAGCAACATGCACAGTGATAGGGGACTTCAACATTTAAGCATCTGCAGGGGGTCTCATTCTGCTAAAAGTAAACCCTCTTGCCCTGGCTGGGGGGCTAAGTTGGTTGGAGCATCATCCCATACACCAAAAAGGTTGTGGGTTCGAATTCCTGTCAAAGCACATACCTAGGTTGTGGATTTGATCTCTGGTTGTGGTGTGTATCGGGGGCAGTCAATTGATGTTGATGTTTTTCGCGCGCTCTCTCTCTCCCTCCCTCCCTCCCTCTCTCTAAAGTCAATATACATATCTTCAGTGAGGATAAATATATATATGTGTGTAAACCTCTGATTAATCCTTAACTTATCCTAATGAGAAAATTTTCCCCTTTCTTTTTATTTTTAATTTAAATCATTTTTTAAATTTTTAATTACAGTTGACATACAATATTTCATTAGTTTCAGGTGTACACACCAGTGATTAGACATTTTATAACTTAGAAGTGATCATCCTGATAAATCTCACACCCATCTGACACCAAGCATAGTTATTAGAATACTAGAGGCCAGATGCCCAAAAATTTGTGCACTCAAGGGGGGGGGGGGTGTCCCTCAGCCTGGCCTGTGCCCTTTTGCAGTCTGAGACCCCTCGGGGGATGACCACCTGCTGGCTTAGGCCTGCTCCCCCAGGGATTGGGCCTAAGCTGGCAATCAGATATCCCTTTGGCAGCCCGGCAGCCCTCGGGGGATGTCCACTTGCCAGCGGGGAGCAGACCTAAGCTGCAGTCAGACATCCTTAGTGCTTCTGAGGAGGCAGGAGGGGCTCCCACCACCACCACTATACTGGCAGCCATCAGCCTGGCTTGTGGCTGAGCAGAGCTCCCCCATGTGGGAGCGCACTGACAACCAGAGGGCAGCTCCGGCATTGAGCGTCTGCCCCCTGGTGGTCAGTGTGTGTCATAGTGACCAGTCATTCCCAGTCTTTCTGCTGTTAGGGTCAGTTTGCATATTACCCTTTTACTATATAGGATAGAGGCCTGGTGCACGGGTGGGGGCAGGCTGGTTTGCCTTGAAGGGTGTCCCGGATCAGGGTGGGGGTCCTGCTTGGATGCCTGGCCAGCCTGGGTGAGGGGCTGATGGCTGTTTGCAGCTGGTCACACCCCCTTCAGGGTGGGGGTCCCAACTGGGGTGCCTGGCCAGCCTGGATGAGGGGCTGATGGCTGTTTTCAGGCTGGCCACACCCCCTCAGGGTGGGGGTCCCCACTGGGGTGCCTGGCCAGTCTGGGTGAGGGGCTGAGGGCCATTTTCAAACTGGCCAGGACTGAAGCTCCCAGCCTCTCCTTTTTTCCCCTTTTTTTTTCTGGGATTTATTTAGCTTCTATAATTGAAACATTGTTGCTTTTGGGCTCAGAGCCGCGGCAGGCCGGGAACCTTGGCTTCCTCCATTACTGGAGCAAGCAAGCCTCCTACTCGCTTCAGCTGTGTGGCTGCCGGCCGCCATCTTGGTTGGCAGTTAATTTGCATATCACCCTCATTAGCCAATGGGAAGCATAGTGGAGGTACGGTTAAGTACCTTTTATGTCTTTTATTAGATAGGATTATTGACTATTCCCTAAGCTATATTTTATACCCAATCTTCCTGATTCTGTAAAAACCAATCTTCTTAATCCCTTCATCTTTTCACCCATTCCTAAAACCCCCTCCCATCTGGCAACTGTCAAAATGTTCTCTGTATCTATGAGTCTATTTCTTTCTGCTTCATTTATTTTGTTTTTTTAGATTAATTTGTTGATAGATATGTAATTATTGCCATTTTACTGTTCATATTTTTTTATCTTTTTTTCTTCCTTCCTAAAGAAGACCCTTTAACATTTCATGTAATACTGCTTTGATGGTGATGAACTCCTTTAGCTTTTTCTTTCTTTTTTTAATATACTTTTTATTGATTTCAGAGAGGAAGGGAGAGAGAGATAGAAACATCCATGATGATCGAGAATCATGGATCAGCTGCCTCCTGCACGCTCCCTACTGGGGATTGAGCCCCTAACCCGGGCATGTGCCCTGAAAGGGAATCTAACCGTGACCTCCTGGTTCATAGGTCGACGCTCAACCACTGAGCCATGCCAGCCGGACAGTGATGAACTCCTTTAGCTTTTTCTTTTCTGGGAAGCTCTTTATATGTCCTTCAATTCTAAATGATAGCTTTGCTGGCTAGAGTAATCTTGGTTGTAGGTCATTGTTTTTCATCACTTTTTTTATTGTTTTATTGCTTAAAGTATTACAAAGAGTATTATATATGTCTCTTTTTTTTTTCTCCCCTTGACCTTCCCCTAGCCTCCCATACCTCCCCCCCCCCAGTGTCTTGTGTCCATTGGTTATGCTTATATGCATGCATACAAGTCCTTCGGTTGATCTCTTACCCACCCCCACAACCCTCCCTGGCCTTCCCACTGTAGTTTGACAGTCTGTTCGATGTTGCTCTGCCTCTGTATCTATTTTTGCTCATCAGTTTATAATGGTCTTTATTATCCATAAATGAGTGAGATCATGTGGTATTTTTCCTTCATTGACTGGCTTATTTCACTTAGCATAATGCTTTCCAGTTCCATCCATGCTGTTGCAAATGGTAAGAATTCCTTCTTTTTTACAGCAGCATAGCATTCCATTGGGTAGATGTACCACAGTTTGCTAATTCACTCATCTGTTGATGGGAACTTAGGCTGTTTCCAAATCTTAGCTATTGCAAATTGTGCTGCTATGAACATAGGGGTGCATATATCCTTTCTGATTGGTGTTTCTGTTTTCTTGGGATATATTCCTAGCAGTGGGATCACTGGGTCAAATGGGAGTTCTATTTTTAACTTTTTGAGGAAACTCCATACTGTCTTGCATAGTGGCTGCACCAGTCTGCATTCCCACCAGCAGTGCATGAGTGCTCCTTTTTCTCCACATCCTCTCCAGCACTTGTCGTTTGTTGATTTGTTGATGATAGCCAGTCTGACAGGTGTGAGATGGTACCTCATTGTTGTTTTGATTTGCATCTCTCGGATGATTAGTGACTTTGAGCATGTTTTCATATGTCTCTTGGCTTTCTGAATGTCCTCTTTTGAAAGGTGTCTATTTAGGTCCTTTGCCCATTTTTTGATTGGATTGTTTATCTTCCTTTTGTTAAGTTGTATGAGTTCCCTATAAATGTTGGAGATTAAACGCTTATCGGTGATAACATTGGCAAATATGTTCTTCCATGCAGTGGGCTTTCTTGTTGTTTTGTTGATGGTTTCTTTTGCTTTTCAGAAGCTTTTTATTTTGATGTAGTCCCATTTGTTTATTTTCTCTTTAGTTTCCAATTCCCTAAGAGCTGTATCAGTGAAGAAATTGCTTCAGCATATGTCTGAGATTTTGTTGCCTTTGGATTCCTCTAGTATTTTTATGGTTTCCCAGCTTACATTTAAGTCCTTTATCCATTTTGAGTTTATTTTGTGTATGGTGTAAGTTGGTGGTCTAGTTTCATTTTTTTGCATGTATCTGACCAAATTTCCCAACACCATTTATTGAAGAGACTGTCTTGACTCCATTGTATGTTCTTGCCTCCTTTGTCAAATATTAATTGAGCATCTTTTCATCACTTTGAGTATTTCTTGCCAATTCCTTCTGGCCTGCAAAGTTTCTGTTGAGAAGTCAGCTGACAGTCTTATGGGAGCTCCCTTGTAGGTAACTAAGTAACTACTTTTCTCTTGCTGCTTTTAAGATTCTCTCTTTGTCTTTAGCCTTTTGCATTTTAATCTGATGTGTCTTGGTGTGTGCTTCTTTGGGTTCATCTTGTTTGGGACTCTCTGCACTTCCTGAACTTGTATGTTTATTTCCTTCATCAAGTTAATGAAGTTTTCTGTTATTATTTTTTTAAATAGATTTTCAATTTCTTGCTCTCTCTCATCTCCTTCCAGCACTCCCATGATGCAAATGTTGGTGTACTTAAACTTGTTCCAAAGATTACTTGCACTGTCTTCGTTTCTAAAAATTTGTAGGAGGATGAGGGCATGTGCTGGGGGATGTAAATGACTGGGGAGAGGTCAATGGGAGGAAAAGGAGACATATGTAATACTTTAAGCAATACAAAATTAAAATAAATAAATAAATAAATGACCTTAAAAAGAAAGAAAGAAGTTCAGGTCATAAAATAAGGAAAGAAAAAAATTCTTTTTCTTTTTGCTGTTCTGATTGGTGTTTTTTGCTTCCTTATATTCAAAATTGCTGATTTGATTCTTAGCTTCATCTACTCTACTATTGGTTCCCTATAAATTATTCTTCATTTCAAATAGTATATCCATTTCTGACTGGTTCTTTTTTATTGTTTCCATGTTCTGTTTAAGGTTTCCCTGTCCTTTTTTATTCTGTTGAAGTTTTCTCTAGGTTCAACTACTCTTACCCTAAGTTCTTTGAACATTCTTATAATAGTGTTTGAACTCTGCATCTAGTAAATTGCTTATCTCCATTTTGTTTAGTTCTTTTTCTGTAGTTTTATACTGTTCTTTCATTGAGGATATGTTTCTTTGTCTCCTCCTTTTGACTGCTTCCTTGTGTTAGTTTCTATGTATTAGGTAGAGCTGCTATATTTCCCCAGCTTGGTAGAGTGGCCTTATGCAGTAGGTGTTCTGTAGGGTCTAGTGGCACAACTTTCCCAATCACTGAAGCTGGGCACCCCCAACATCTCATATGGGCTATGTGCACCCTCCTGTTGTAGTTGAGCCTTGATTGCTGTTGGCATGTCATTGGGAGGGATTTACCCTCAGCCTAATCAGCTGCAAGGACTGGCTGAGACCATTGTCCACCGTGGAGGATCAGCTGTGCAGGGACCCACCCCACAGAGTAGGACTTACTTCATCAGGGTTCTGGTGCCCACTGAGTCCATCTCTCAAGTGTGTCATGCTTCAACATGATCTAGAGCTGTCCACTGGGTACACTGACTCTGGGGCCTCCCTGGAGGTGTAGGCCAACTCCTCCTGCCTGTGTTCTGCCTGGGGCAACCCAGCATGAGCTACAAAGTAATCTGCAGATGGCTGCTACTTGTGCTGGGCTTGAGGTAATTAGTAGAGGCCAAGCTTTGAACCAAGGCTGGCTACTGCTAGTGCCAAGCCTGAGGCCACTTAGCAAGAGGTACAGGGCACACTAAGGACAGATGCTGCTTGTTTGAGAGATTTTAGGAAAGTCTAAAGAAGACCATTTGTATGGAAAAGCCACTGGAAGCAACTTGGATGGGCCTGCAAGTTTGGTGGGGCAGGGTCTCAGAGAATCACCAGAGCAGGATGAACAGTGATAACCAGGTTGATGGAGACTCAGATATGGTACCCACCTGCTGGCTCTGTGAGGGGAGGGCTCATCAGAGGAACAGTGGCCTCTGTCAGCAATTCTGTCTTAGAGAAAACTGCCCCAATGCTCTCGCCTTGATGCCAGACTATTCAGTTCCGCCCTGGTGCCTTTTGAGCTGCTATCCCAGCTAAGGAGCTCAGATGGAATAAGTCAGTAAGTCTGTGTGCCCCACCTTTATGAGGAATGTCTGGGACTCCAGCAGCCCTCAGCCTCAATTCCAACTTGTTTTTACAGTCAGCAGTTATGGGGACTTCTCTTCCCAGCACTGAAACCCTGGGTTTGGGTACCTGGCGTGGGACTGGGACCCCTCGCTCCTCAGGGGGTACCTCCTGATTTTTATCTGTCACATGTGGGTGTGGGGACCAGCCAATTCTGTGTCTCTGCCCCTCCTACCAGTCTCGATGTGGCTTCTACTTTAGTTACCTAGTTGTAGGACTTCCATTCAGGCCGTTCTGAATGATGATTGTTCTGTTGTTTAGTGGTAATTTTGATGTGGTTGTGGGAGGATGGGAGTATTGCAATTACTTATGCTGCCATCTTGACTGGAAGTATATTCTCTTCCTTTATTTGTCCTATTACTAAACTAAACCTGGAAAGTAGTACACACCTAATAGCAGATAACTTCTTGGGGAGAGAGAGAAAGAGAGAGAGAGAAGAGTCATGGCTAGAAAATAATAATAACATTCAAAGAGTGTTGATTAATGGCTCTGTGTGTCAAGCTGGAAAGAGGTCATTATTGGGCACTGCAGAATCTGTCTGTCCTTGGCTATGACCACTCAAAAATTATATCAACAAAAGAGAACACAGAAAGATTCCACAAATTCTGGACGGGATGGCTAATACATTAAGCGAGAAAATTAGTATTCAGAAAGTATTTTTCTAAAACAATGGGCTGAAACTAACAAAAAGAAATATATTAGGGATGCCTGGAAATATCTGCAAATACTCAATGCTCAAGTGTAAGATTGTAAAGATGTAATTTAACAGTGTGTCTCATGAGGAAGGCCCAGGGGTTTAATGGAGTGAAAACTCTATTTGTGCTGTCAGGCTCTCATGGCTGTCCTGGAAGTCCAGCAGAATCAGAGGCAGCAGTAGGAGCAGTGTGATATTTGGGCCACACACCACACTGGTCTGACCCCACCTAAAATACTGACTTTTGTTCTAGGCACTCCATTCTGGGAGTGACACTGATATAATAGAGCATATTTAGAGGGAGTTGAGGCATTTGCAAATTAGGAATGTGTGGCCTGGAGAAATGAAGTCTTAGGATGACAAGCATCTTCAGAAATCTCAAAGGTTGTCAAAGGGAAGATAGTCTGTGTAGCTCCAGGGAAAGAACTAAGACCAGTGGGTAAAAGTTACAGGGAGGCAGATTTCAGCTCTGTGTGAGAGCTGTCCACAACCATGACAAGCTGACTCAAAAAGAGGGAGCTCCTCCCATGGGAAATATGCACTCAGAGGCCATGAGACCATCTATCACAAATGTTGACAGGGAAGCTCTGCATTGGGTTAAAAGTTGGCCCAGATAACCTTAAGGAATCACTGAGATTCTTTGATCTTATAAATATAACCATAAGGCTTTGTTGAAGAGATGAAACTTGAGCAGGGCCTTAGGTTAACCTCATGTTTTTCTTTCTGACTTGCCCGTTCTAGTACAGAGAGGGGAAGAAACTAAAACCCAAACCTAACTACAACAGCGTGGATCTCTCTGAAGTGGAATGGGAGGACCGAGCTGAAATCGTGAGTGGGGAAAGTGGGAAAAGGAGGAGTTGGTTGGGCTCTATGGCCAATACATGAGCCAGCTGCATGGCTGGAAGCTCTGAGGCCACTATACTTCTCGATGGAGCCTTTTCAAGCCCAAACCAGAAATCATTGCTATAATGGGCAATTCTTTAAACAACTATAAAAATATCTTTCTGAGTCACAAGGATTACTGAGGCTGCATAAGCTCATGCCTACAAGCTACAGAGTTGGAGTTGGAGTGATGTTTTAGTCTGGCTTTGGTGTCAGTAGCTCACCCTAGAGGAAATTATGTCTCAGTAATATGACACTATGTTCCTGCATATACCAGTCCACTTTGGAACATTAACTTAGTGAATTTCCAGAATTATAAGATAAATGGTGCCTAGAAGCTAGTCTCTAGTCCCCCTCAGTATTCTGCTCAGAGGAAAAGGGGAAGAACCAAAAGTGTTCCTAAGGATCACCTCCAATCTGGTCAGTAAAGCTCCACACTGCAGGGTGAGTCAAGGAACTAATTCCATTATCTTTCCTCTTAAAGCTGAGAACAGCCATGATCAATGGGGAAACAGGTTCTCTCTCTATGGATGTGAAGATTCCGCTGGACAAAGGGGTAAGATGCTAGAGAGGAAGAGCCAGGCTCTGGTCCCAAGAGGCAGCATTGCCATTAATTGAGGTTTGGGATGGTGACAAGGAACTTGGACTTAGATAAATTAGAGCTTAAGACTTGAGAGCTTGCTGTACCTAAAGGACTTGATTAGCAAGCATATCCAAGGCATTGGCCCCAGAGAAGCATCTGGCCAAGGAATTGTCACTCACATCAAGGCTGGGCTCTTAGGTGACTACTGAGCAAGGCAGTTGGTAGCCCAAATTTTTACAACTCTTCTTTCTTCCTTATGCTGCCTGTTACTTAGCCCTTTTGCTGTTTGTGATGGAAAGAAGAAAAGTGACAGTTAATTTTGCAAATTGTTAGCAGCTCCTGTAAAACATGTTATATGGGAAGAGGTTAAAAATAATTGCTATTCTCCATAGCTGATTTTTATCCACTGTAACCACAGATGCTCAAGCATCGATACCCTCATTGACACTATTACTGTCTTCACAGACCCGCACATCATTTATAAAAGATCATTTCACCTTCTCACTTAAAAGGTTCCAATGCATTTTCAGTAAATTTTCATTGTCCCTTGACATATTTACAAATGTCACCTCCTCCCTCACAACCACTCCCACCTCCTCCTCCTGTTGCCCATCTGTCTCAGCTAAAAGAACACAGGCATTTGTCTGCAACAATTAGACCCAAGTTCTTCTACAAACACAGACCTCCATGGAAGCCAAATAAGAAAGCACTGGGAAGGAAAAGCAATTCATTGTATTCCTTTGAGATGCACAGACTAACTCTCACTGGGACCAATATCTGACTTCCGTGGCAGCTGCTTTTTTTATAGGTTCTGGGCAGGAAAGGGCCTCCTTTAGGCAGACTGGGCAGCACCAGTGGTGTGAGACCATCAATTGCAGCAGCTGCTTCTTCTGATCCAAAAAGACAGATGTTTCTTCAATGAACCTCCACCTTGATCCCAACCACACTCCCACTCACATGCAGAAGGGCACAAGGGCGCTCTCACCAGCCCAACCCTGCCAGGGCATTAAGTAGGACTTGTTTTTATGCTAAAAATGAAAACGTTAACATGCCCATGGTACACGGCAGCTTTAGGACAGATCTGAGTGTGACTATACTATGTGGAATATAGACCAGCTTATGAAATGGGTGTGGTTTATCCACTGTCCTTTCTTTCTCAAGCTGTCTTCCCACTTCTCAAAGCCACCAAGGGAGAGTCCTAACCAGATGCAGGCAGCCTGAGTTTCTCCAAAACCCCATGCCCTCCCTTTGAAATGTGTCCATTGCTGCTAATAAATCATCCAAGTGACATTTGCAACTTAACAAAGTATTCTTAAAAATAAAAAAGTAGGGTGATGATGATCATGGTCACAACCATGATGGAGATTTCATAACATGGATGAGTTTGTGCCTTACTGCTACTATTATTATTAACTAGAGGCCCGGTGCACAAAAATTTGTGCACTCGGGGCGGGGGGCCCCTCAGCCTGGCCTGTGCCCTCTTGCAGTCTGGGACCCCTCGGGGGTGACCACTTGCTGGCTTAGGCCTGCTCCCCAGGGAATTGGGCCTAAACTGGCAATCAGACATCCCTCTGGCAGCCCGGCAGCCCTCGGGGGATGCCCACTGCCAGCAGGGAGCAGACCTAAGCTGCAGTTGGACATCCTTAGCGCTGAGGAAGCAGGAGAGGCTCCCACCACCACCACTGTACTGGCAGCCATCAGCCTGGCTTGTGGCTGAGCAGAGCTCCCCCATGTGGGAGCGCACTGACAACCAGAGGGCAGCTCCTGCATTGAGCGTCTGCCCCCTGGTGGTCAGTGTGTGTCATAGTGACCAGTCATTCCCAGTCTTTCTGCTGTTAGGGTCAGTTTGCATATTACCCTTTTACTATATAGGATAGAGGCCTGGTGCATGGGTGGGGGCTGGCTGGTTTGCCCTGAAGGGTGTCCCGGATCAGGGTGGAGGTCCCACTTGGCTGCCTGGCCAGCCTGGGTGAGGGGCTGATGGCTTTTTGCAGCTTGTCACACCCCCTTCAGGGTGGGGGTCCCCACTGGGGTGCCTGGCCAGTCTGGGTGAGGGGCTGAGGGCCGTTTTCAGGCTGGCGTGCAACTGAAGCTCCCAGCCTCTTTTTTTTTTTCTTTTTTTTTTATTCTGGGATTTATTTACCTTCTATGGCTGTCACTGGAGCTGAGAGCTGGCTCCAGCTCTGAGGCTGTGGCTGGCTGAAAGCATGTATCTGTGTTTGTTTAGCTTCTATAATTGAAACTCTGTTGCCATCACTGGCGCTCTAAACTCTGAGCCTGCTGGCAGCTGAAAGGAGGCTTCTGGTTTTGTTTAGCTTCTATAATT
This sequence comes from Myotis daubentonii, assembly GCF_963259705.1. Classification (NCBI taxonomy): domain Eukaryota; kingdom Metazoa; phylum Chordata; class Mammalia; order Chiroptera; family Vespertilionidae; genus Myotis; species Myotis daubentonii. The sequence goes on along the minus strand of NC_081841.1, from coordinate 98,787,841 downwards.
GCAACATTGTTGCATCTAGAGCTCAGAGCTGGGCTGCGGCAGGTGGGGAACCTTGGCTTCCTCCCTCACTGGAGTAAGCAAGCCTCCTGTTCGCTTCAGCTGCATGGCTGCCAGCCACCATCTTGGCTGGCAGTTAATTTGCATATCTCGCTGATTAGCCAATGGGAAGGGTAGCAAAGTTATGGTTAATTACCATGTTTCTTTATTATTAGATAGGATAATAAAATAATAGTAATAATGGCAGCTAACATTTATTAGAAACTGTACTAAGCACTTAATGTGTTCACTCAGTACTCACAACCTTATGAGAACAGAACCTCATAAGGTACTATCCTATCCCCATGTTACAGTTGAGGAGATTCAGAGGTTAAAGACTTGCCCAGGGTCCAATTCTAGATCCCACACTCTGGAGCACTACTGTATAAAGCCTTACTGTAGGACTGGCCCGGAATTCTCAGCTCACTCTCCCGCCTTAAAGATTTCTCAAGAATCTCTTTATAATAGCATTGCTATTCTACCTTTACAATTCATTATCTTCTCCTCTCCCTCTATCTCATCATAGCAAAACTCTCCTCTTTAATCTTTCCTTTCTCTACTCTCATGCCAGAAGCTACTGCACCTGCACTGTGGGGGGGGGGGGGGGGGAGAAGGGCGCATTTTGCTGGTATAAAGGCCACCATGGTGGAGTCCAGCCTCTCACTGCTCTGGTTTACAATGATGCCATGCTTCCAAGTGGTGCTCCACTTGGTTCAGCACCAACGGCTCTGTCTCTCCTGCATGTCCTCTCTTTGCCAGAGTCACAGGCAGTCGCATTGTTTTCTTGCCTGCCAGTCAGTCTATCCCAGTCCTCTCTCAGCTCAGGGGCGCATCTCACCTGGCAAGCATGATCCTCAGTAGCAGCACTCCTCAGGTCTAGGCAAAGGGAAACTTTCTTAAAACACGTGGGGATATCTCTTTTCACTCAAGCCATCCTCCTGGCAGGTGATACCTTGTTTTGCCATTTTCCCAGGGGATTTTTCATGCATCCTATTTCCCACAGATTCTTCAGACCTTTCTAAATCTCCCTAAACTTCAGTCAGGTGACCATGGTGACATGACCAAGGACAATAGTAGCAAACCCAGCATGGTTTAGAGCAGGACTCAAAACCCAAAAACCTACGGGGCCAGATAGGTCATGTTCAGAAATGTGAGTGAGAGAAGCAACAAGCCTCAATCCTGGGGGTGCTGGGAACTATGGAAAGCTGGAGGGTACATGTGACACTCACACACACACACACTTTAATTTCCCAGCAAAGAGAGGCAATCTATTGAAAGAAGAGATTGCTATGACATCTCTTTACTTTCATCCTCCAAACCTCTCCAGCGCTCTCTTTCTGTTAAGAGGATTCAGGAATACTCCACCCGCTCCTTCTCTTTTCCTTTAGCTTTAGTCTTAAAAGATAACTTCAAAGTTCTGATTTTGGTCATGAGGGAGTAACTTGCATTTAGACGAACCTTCCAGCAGAGGACAATTATAAATATGGAAAATATATTTAAAAAAATAAACATGCAAAGGCACATGAAAGTGACTAAAAGCAGGCAGAAACTAAGGCTGAAGAGGATTCCAGCTGTCGCCTATGGGAGTGGGGACAATTTGGAGTCAGAGTCACACTGAGGTGAAGAAGCTTAGCAACCACCACAGGATTTCCTTTACGAGCACAGAAGAGCTACACTTTAGGAGTGAAGACCATGTGTCAAGACCCAGGGATTCACCCTAAACCTAAAGACACAGTTGAAACACACCCACCCTAAATTAAATGTAAATCCAAGCCTCCACAAGCACAAGGAGACTTGCCAATGATTTATCTACTGATAAAATAAAAACCAACACTCTTCAGAGGAAGACAATGTGCCTACAACCTATTTTTTACAACAGCAAGTATACAATAAAAATCATTACACATGTGAAGAAACAGGAAAATGTGACACATAGTTAAGAGGAAAAAAAGCAGTCTTAAAACTGACCCAGAGATGACCCAGCTGTTAGAATTAGAAGAACTTTAAAGCAGATATGATAAATTTGCACAAGGAATTTTAAAACGATGGTCATAATGAGTGAATAGTTAGAGAATCTCAGCAGAGAAATGATAGAATTTGATTAAAGAGCAGAACCACTATAACTGAAATGGTGTTAAACCTTATGAAATTGTGGGAGCTGGTGAAGAAGTCAACAGAAGGCTGTCGTGCGACCTTAAAGTCATCATAGGACAGCAGAGACCACCGTTTGGAAGGAAAACTGGAAGCTATATGGGAAAAGCAAGAACAAACTGGAACCCATGAAGAGAAACAGGAACTTAGGAGGAAAAACTAAAATCCACCCACAGTGAAGTCAGTGACCTGCAGAAGTAGCTAGTGCCCTTCACATGGAGCTACACACTCACAGGGCTCGGGCTCAGAGAAACAGGAGATCCAGTGGCAGCTGAGGAAGGTTGGCTGCTTACCCAGGCCAAGGCCAGCCAACAGCTCAGAGCAAGCTACAAGTGCCTGGTACTTTCCTTTAGTGTGTAAACTGGATGCTGCTTCATGTCTGCCCAAAAATCTCTTGCAAACTTCTCTTTTGGCCAACTCAAACTTGGAATCATATAGGGAAGTGAATTTGGAAATGTAGTTCCAGCTTCATTAATTTGACACAGCATGAAACGACCACAAGAACCAAATACAGTTTTTAGAACCAAATAGTACAGTATCTGCAATGAAATTTTTACTGGATGGGAATTCTGATCAAGATGGTAGAGTAGATAAATGCTGTGCTCACCTCCCTCTATGACCACTTCAGAGCTACAGCTACTTACAGAGCAACCATCATTGAGAACTACCTAAAGGCTAGCTGAACAGAAGTCCTACAACCAAGGATATAAAGAAAAGGCCATGTTGAGACTGGTAGGAGGGGTGGAGACACAGAAGAGGCTGTTCCCACATCCATGTGTGGTGGTACAGAATCAGGAAGGATATCTCAGTGCAGAGGTGCCCCATGAGGAGCCAGGGGTCCCATCTCCACACTGGACTCCCCAGCCCATGATTCCAGTACTGGGAATAGAAGTCACCATAATTCCTGGCTATAAAAAACAGTGGTGACTGCAACTGGGTGAGACAAGGGCCGCTGGAGTCCAGGCACTGCAGGTCTTAAAGGGCCCATGCTCAGACTTACTCAAACTCACCCGCTGGGGCAGCAGCTCAAAAAACAACAGGGACAAAGGGGAGGACCTGAATTGTCTGGCTTCAGGGTTAGGGCTCAAAGGCAGCTGGTAGGTGCCATTGTTCCCTTGCTGAGCCTTCCCTCAACATAACCTGCAGGGACAGGCAGGCATCAAGCCTGAGTCTCCATCAACCTGTTTAATACTGTACTTCCATGCTGGTGATTCTGAGATCCTGTGCTACCCAACCTGCAGGACCACTCAAGCCTCTCTGAGCAGCTTTTCCATACAAACAGCCTGTCTCAGCTCATGCTGTGGGTTTTCCTAAAATCTCTAAGGTCCACAAACTCCAAATAAGCAGCATTTGACCTTGGCAGGCCCCATGCCTGCTGCTGAACAGTCCAAGCCTGGCACCAGTGACAGCCTCTCCCAGGCACCTCTAAGCCCAGTGCAAGCAGCAATAATTTGCAGATCACTTTATAACTCATACCAACAGGCCCCGGGCTGGGCATAGGTAGCAGCTGACCTTGGCTTGCACCAGATCTCTTCCCAAGAGGCCCCAAAATCAACACACCTGGTGGTGTGCTTAAGAACACAACAGAGCACCAACCAGACCCTCCACAAATGACATACCAAAGGGTGGACTCAGCAGGCACCAGAGCCCTAATAAAGTGAATCCTGTTCAGTGGGGTCCGCCCCTACACAATAGCTTTTCAGCTATAATCACAGCCATTCCTCACAGCCAATCAGCCTGAGAGTCAATCCCTCCCACTGATGTGCCAATAGCAATAAAGGCCCAACTACAACAGGAGGGCACACACAACACACACAAGGGACAGGCCTGGGACACCCAGCTCAGGTGACCAGGAGATGGCACCACAGGGACCCACAGGACACCTTCTACATAAATTACTCTGCCAAGACCAGGAGACATAGCAGATCTACCCAATACAGAGAAACAAACATGAGTCAGTCAAAACGAGAAGACAAGGAAACATGTCCCAAATGAAAACAGAACAAAACTCCAGCAAAAGAACTAAACAATAGGAGACAAGTAATTTACCAAATGCAGAGTTCAAAACACTGGTTATAAGGATGTTCAAATAACTTAGGGGAAGAGTAGATGAACTTGGTGAGACCTTGAACAAAGAGATAGGAAACATAAAAAAGAACCAGTCAGAAATGAAGTGTACAGTAACTAAAATGAAGGATACTCTAGAGGGAATCAATAGTAAATTAGATGAATCAGTGGATCAAATCAACAATTTTGAAGACGAGGTAATGGAAAACACCCAATCAAAACAGAAAAAAGAAAAAAGAAACCACAAAATAAGGATAGTTTAAAGAGCCTCAGGGGTAAAATCAAGTATACCAACATTCACATCAAAGTGGTACCAGAAGGAGAAGAGTGAGAGCAAAGGATTGAAAACCTATTTGAAGAAATTATGATGGGAAACTTTCCTAACCTGGCAAAGGGAATAGACATACAAGTCCAGCAAGTGCAGAGAGTCCTAAATAAAATGGGACCCAAATAAGAAGGGAGCTCTCATAGGTTTGTCAGCTAATTTCTCAACAGAAACTTTGCAGGCCAGAAAAGGTTGGCACAAAATATTCAAAGTGATGAAAAACAAGAACCTCCAACCAAGATCACTTTACCCAGCAAGGCTATCATTAGAATAGAAAGACAGCTAAAAAGCTTCCCAGACCAAAAAAAAAAAAAAAAAAAGCTAAACCAGTATTATAAGAAATGTTAAAGGGACTTGGATGGAACTGGAGAGCATTATGCTAAGTGAAATAAGCCAGTCAATAAAGGAAAAATACCACATGATCTCACTCATTCATGGACAATAGAGACCATTATAAACTTTTGAACAATAATAGATACAGAGGCAGAGCTGCCTCAAACAGATTGTCAAACTGCAGTGGGAAGGCCGGGGAGGGTTGGGGGGCAGGAGGTAGGGGGGTAAGAGATCAACTAAAGGACTTGTATGCATGCATATAAGCATAACCAATGGACATAAGACACTGGGGGATAGGGGAGGCTAGGGGACTGTCTAGGGCGGGGGGATAAAATGGATACATATGTAATACCCTTTGTAATACTTTAAGCAATAAAAAAAAAAAGCTAAACCAGTATTATAAGAAATATTAAAGGGACTTCATTAAAAAGAAAAGATCAAATATATGAATAATAAAGTGGCAATAATTACATATCTATCAATAATTATTTTAAATGAAAATGGATTAAATGCTCCAATCAAAAGACATAGGATGGCTGAATGGCTAAGAAAACAAGAACCATACATAATGCTGTCTACAAGAGACTCACTTCAGATTGAAAGACACACAGACTAAAAGTGAAGGGCTGGAAAAGATATTTCATGCAAATGAAAATGAAACAAAAGCTGTGTTAGCAATACTTACATCAGACAAAGTAGACTTTAAAATAAAGGCTGTAACAAGAGACAAAGAAAAACCCAGCAACTCCACTTCTGGGTATTTACTGAAGAAGTCCAAAACACTAATTTGAAAAGATATATGCATCTCTATGCTCATTGCAGAATTATTTACAACTAGTAACCCAGTGCACGAAATTTGTGCACATTAAAAGGGACTTAATTAGAGGAAAAACTTTAATATTGCTTTTTGCCCTTTCTCTATAATAGAAGTGTGAGAGACGAAAGGAAATTAGTAAAATGTATATGGAAATAATATATACATTTATTAATAAATAAACAGTAACAAAAGGATATAACAACAACAGAGGCATGATATAGAAACAACAAAAACATATAAAAACAACAGTGATGCAAACAATGACTGATAAAGTGATTAAACTTATTCTAATATCTCCCTGTACACCACATTAAGAGTGAAAACACTTTCAGAGTGCTTCACTAATTTCTCTTGTGATGAAGTATTTAGAACTTCAACTTGAACGTCACATGCTCTTCAAACTCGAGAGAAAGCAACGTATAACTGACCATGTGCGAAAACGGGTTCAGGTAGGAATATGCCTACTCTGTCTAGAGTTTGTCCTTGTGATTTATTAATAGTCATCACAAATGCTGGCATCACGGGAAACTGTCATTGAATCAATTTAAATGGGAGGCCAGTGTCAGATGGGGACAAATCAATTCTTGGAATCAGAACAACCTCTCCCTCTGCAGATCCTGTTAATACTTCAGCTTTGATAATGTTAGGTTGTAATCTTTTGATAATAAATCTGGTACCATTACAAAGACCCCATTTACTATTAAGATTTCTCAATAACATGATGATTGCAACCACTTTCCATTTTAATTTATGACATGGCATTCCCAAAGGAGTAATACTATTAAGAAATTCAATGGGAAAATTTTCCTTTTCAGCATCATCTGTGGAATCATCACTCAAATATGTGTGAAAATCTCCATCGAGTATATCCGAAATTTCTTCATTTAATTTTTGAACGTGCTCATTTTTTGGACAAAGAATTGCACATTTAGATATATTTTTAATATTATCTAAAGATATAGTATTTCTAAAGGTAGCTTCAATTATAAATCCATTACAAATCATTTTCACAGGGGATTTCAATAATAACCATTCCTAAATGAAATCTGCTATCAAGTTTGCCATCTCCAAGTTTTACTAACCATTCACTATAAGCAGAATCCTCTGATCTCATATTTGTTGCAAGAGACAACTTTCTGAAACATCCCCAAACATTGCAGTACTTTAAACTTGTTTGTACTACAGCCAATCGCATAGCATGCGGTACAATACTGAGACATTGTAGAAAATCCCCTCCAAGAAGGAGAACTTTCCCACCAAATACAACGTTCAAATTTCTCTTAGTAATCTGTCTATGGCATTTATAGCATGACTGGATGCCATGGTGCATTCATCAATAATGAGAAATTGGGCCTTTTTAATAGTTTTAGCAACTTCACTCTTTATATCGAGTCTAGAAATTGAAGTTTCATTTAGTGGAATGGGTAATTTATATTGGGAATGAAAGGTGCTTCCCCCGAGAAGTAAATTTGCAGCAATTCCTGTAGATGCTGTGGGTAAAACAGTACTACCACGGCCTCTAATATAACGTATTAAAACTTTATAAAGATATGCCTCCATTCTCTGAGGGCCGGTTCCTGCCTCAAACCTCGCTCTCCCAGGAAACAGCTCGGGGAGGGCACAGCCCTTGGCAACGCGACCCAGGACTCAGTGCATCCACGCTCCGAGGGCGAGGGCGGGTTCCTGCCTGAAACCTGGCCACCCTCAAGGGAAACAGCTCAAGGAGGGTGCAGCTGTTTCCAAGACAACCCCTGCAGGACTGACTTCCTTCTGGTTGGTCGAGCCTCAGTTGTGATGCTACACCCAGGGTTTTTATATAAATAGATAGCCAATATATGGAAGTAGCTTAAGTGTCCATCAAGTGGATACATATATACAATGGAATATCACTCATCCATAAAAAATAATGAAATAACATTTGTGACAACATGAACAGACCTAGAGGGTACTATGCTAAATGAAATAAGTCAGACAGAGAAAGACAAATATTGTATGATTTCACTTACATGTGGAACCTAAAAAAAAAAATGAGCAAACAAACAAATCAGAAATAAACTCATAAATACAGAAAACAAATTGATGGTTGCCAGGTCAGAGGGGCATAGGGAGAAAGAGAGAAAAACATCAATGTGAGAGAGACACATCAATTGGTTGCCTCCCCTACCTATCCCAACCGGGGCCAGGGATCAGACCTGCAACCCCGGTATGTGCCCTTAACAGGTAATCAAGCCCGTGACTTTTTGGTGCTCCAGCCAATGCTCTAACCACAACAGAGCTCCCTTCCAACATCTTGCTCCAGTTTCCAAGGTACAAGAAAAGCCAGAAAGAAGTGAGGGAAATAACAGCTCCTGAGCCAACTGGAACATGTGGCTTTCCCAAAGACAGAAACTTGAGTCTGTGGACCAGACACTCCGTGGAACTTCAGAGCCCAGCACAAATCCTGCTGTTCCCTGGCCCGACTCCCATCTATTAAAAACATACAACCTCAGAGCAACCATAGGCAAGAGAAGCTATTGTTGACCCCTATTTACAAATGTGAATTCTGATGCTTAGAAAAATGAAGTAATTTACCTCAGAGCACACAACTTAAATCCAGATCTGTCTGATTCATAGCCTCTGTATACACTACCTAATGCTCTAATTTATGCAAATGCAAGTGAAACCCGAGAGAAGCAGCTTTGAAAGGAAAAAAGAGTTGTAAAGAGTGACATGGACTGGGAGAGGTTTAGTGGAGGGAATGGTGACCCCACTCCCTAGGCCGTATTCAAGAAAGGGAAGGGTTGTGGGTGGTTGGACAGAAGCTTTTAGCACCACCTAGATTCCCTCCAACTGTATAAATATTCCACTCTGGTCCCATATGAAGCCTAGAATCAGCCTACACCCACATTGTCCAATACAATAGTCACTACCACATTGGTGGTCTCAATTTAAATTTTCCTTACCTGAAGTTTGAAGATTCATTTCCTTATTTGCACATAATCAAGGTTCAGTAGCATTCATTCCATGGCCACTTCATGGGACAGCGCAGGTCTAGCCCTTGGTCCTTCAGTCAGGCCACCCCCAAAGGCTGCTGGGCCTGCGATGATGCGTCTGCCTGTGGTGTCCAGAGATGAGGCATGCTGGTGCTGGTTGGGGAAGAGGGAAGAAGTGAGAGCAATGGCACAGAGCTGGTGAAACCCCAAGGGCTTCAGGTGAGGAGGTGGGTGGCACGGTCAGCCGCTCCTCTCCAGCAAACACCTTTGTTTTCTCTTTCAGAAGAGAGTTCTTTTCCTGACCAATGACTACTTCTTCACAGACATCAGTGACACACCTTTCAGGTGAGGACGCATGTTTTGTTTGCGGAGTGGAAGGATGAGTAGAACATGAGTATCAACAACACAGGGAAGAACTTTCAGGTAGAGGGATGTTTTTACTCATAGTGGGCAGTTTTGTGGCAACAGAAAAAGACCCAGGTCTGTATCTAGGAAACTTAAGAGATCTAGTCCTGCTTTTCCAGTGTAGCCTATTGTGCAGAGTCTGGAACCAAACTGCCTGAGTTTAAATCCCAGCTTTATCGCTCACAGGCTGTGTGTCCTTTGTCAAGTTACTTTACCTCTCTGTGCTTTAGATTACTCATCTGTAAAATGAGGGTTGTAATACTAGGTACTTCTTGGCGGTATTGTGAACATGGAATGGCATAATCTACTTAAAGATCTCAATGCATGCAGTTGTAAGAAATTGTTAGATAAAAGATCAAATTTAAAGAACTCCTAGGTTTCCTCCAGCAGTATAAATATTTAACTCCAAGTAATATACAGATTAGGAAACAAATAACCTTTATCTCTGAATTATCTCATTTCTCAATAAAGCATGGCTCCCAGCCCTGACTGATCATTAGAATACCTGAGGAATTTTATAAAATTGCCAATGTCCAGGCCCCAACCAAACCAATTTACTCAGAATTCCTAGGATGGGGCCCAGACGCTAGTGTCTTTTAAAGGTCCCTCGGTGATTCAGATAGTTGGCCAAGGTTCAAAAGCAATGTTCTGCCAGGAGAGAAAGGAAGACATCGTGGATTCACCAGTTGGGAAAGGACTCTTCTATGTGGGGAGCCCTGTGAGACCTAGAGACTTTTCCACATTTCAGCGGGTTCCTGAGAGGTTCAGGGTGTAACTTGATTAAAATGGGCGCCGAGGAGGATCTTTGGCCTGTAGGATTTCCTGGTCCTTTTCAGGAAGAAAGGCTGATGTAAAAATAGAAGTGCTGCCTCAGTCCTGAGGGAAGCAAGGGGCTTGGATGTGGACAGTTCGTACACTTAGAGCTGGTGGAGGGCAGGACATGGACCGGACGTTGACTTGCACTTGCTGTTGATGAGGACGCGGGTTCTCTGCTCTCCCCACAGCCTGGGAGTGGTGCTGTCCCAGGGCCACGGAGAACACATCCTCCTGGGGAACACATCTGTGGAAGAAGGTGGGTCTCCCCACACATGACAGTTTGGAGGGGAAATGGATGCTCCTGGGATACTGAGCAGGACCAACAGGAGCCAGAGCTGGCCTGACAGCCTCCGGGTCCTGGCCTTGAGGGCAGACTATCAGAGCCGGGCTACCGGGAGGACGGTCTGCGTGTCCGGGCACCCTGGGTGTGCAGCATCTGCCGGTCAGCCGTCAAAACCAACAGAGCCTCAGGTGTGCCAACCTCGCACTGCCAGGTCCTGGCAGGCGTTGCTGGGCCGGAGGGCCGGGCCTCCAGGGGATGTGTTTCTCTGAACAAAGCTGAATTTACCCTGTCGGAAGACTGCGGAAGGCATGAGAAAGGAGGCTGGGAAGAGTGAGGAAGCAAATCTGTAGCCATTTGCTTGGGCTGCTGTACAAAGTGCCACAAACTGGGTGGCCCTGACAACAGAAAGTATTCCCTCACAGTTCTGCCGGCCAGGCTGCCTCCAACGCCCCTTCCAGCTCCTGCTGGCCGCCATGTCCTTGGCTTGCACTGCAGCTCTTCCATGTCCCCTCCATCATCACGTGGCTTATCCCCTGGTGTGTCTCTATTTTCCCTTCCTATGAGGACACCAGGCACCTCATTGTAACTTGAATACATCTGCCAAGACCCTATTGCCACATCAGATCACCTTCACAGGTATTGGGGGTTAAGACTTCAACATATCATTTTGAAGGACACAATGTAACCCATAAAGGGAGCTCATGGGAAGTGCGCCTGAGAAGGATGGCGGGAAATGGCGGGGAGGGTGGCAGAGAAGGGCCCACCCTCTCTAACGCAACCTGCCCATGACTGGCAGCTGCCTGGGCACCTTGAGAGAACAAAACCCATATCCAGGGCTCAGGGCGTCCTTGAGAGATGTGGCCACAACCCTATGCAAAGCCCGTATTCTGTCCATTCCCCGTTACCATCCCTTGACTGTACCTGTCTCTCCTCTCTGCCACGGCCACTGTCCCCTCTCTCCCAGGTAGCCATAGCCGCCTCCAGCGGGTCTCCTGCCTCTTCCTTTCTTTGAACTTCTTTCTGCCAGAGGGAACTTTCTAGAAATGGATTGTGTTGCTGGTAAAGGACCTTCACCGGCCTTCTGCTTTTTCTCATTTCCCCACACACTAGGCTTCAAGTCTTCCCATCACTGCACTCTCCCCCAAAATGCTCTCCTCTCCAGCCCCGCCCTCTGACCCCAGCTAACTCGGACCCACTCCTCAGGCCCAGTGTACACCTCACTTTCCCAGGAGCCCCCCAGGACTCCTGTCCACACCCAGGCTGGGTTATGTGCCCAGCTGTGTGCTCCCACGTCCCCTGAATTCGCCCTTTCACAGCCTGTGTCCTGACGCTGGAACACTCCTTCCTTTTTCCGCCGGCCCCAAAACAAACTTCCCTGCCTGCGCAGTGTCTTCCTTCTCCCTGTGCTCTTCTTCCTCTCCCGGATATCCCATCTCATTGCTGCAGGGATGGTTGCCCTCTGTCACCCACTGCAGTGGGTAGGACCAGCCAGTGATCCGGGGGCTTAAAATCAACTGGGCTTCCTGTGGGGACAGGAGTGTCACCCTTTGACTGTTTGCCTGCCTCTATGTCAGCCTAGAACCTCTTTTAGTAAAGCCGCGCATGCCCCCTTGGCGTTGCCATCATCCTTGCATTCAATTTGACGAACCTCAATTTGAGCACCTATTTATTTTTGAGCCCTGAGGGTGCTCCGTAGGGTGCTTTTCATTCATTCATTCAATCAACAAATGTATGGAGCCCATGTCAGTGTAGGTGCTGTGCTGGGCTGGGCACGAGGCTACAGAGATTACACAGAACAGACATGGCCCACCTCTGGGATCACCTTTTGACTGGCCATTTAGTTCAGTCGGGTACAATGAAGACGAAATCACTGGTTTCAAAGCATTAGCTCCTTCAAGGGAGAACTAATAGTTAGGATTTGGACATGAGGTAATGGGGAGCAACATGGACAAAGGCATGGTCTGTGTAAACCCAGCCCAGCCCTACTCGGAGCTGAGAAAAGGAAGAGTAAACCCAGCCCTTCCCTGAAGAAGCTTCCCAGCAGTTGTTTCGAAACAGTTCTGGTGCACGTCCTCACATGGGGCGAGCGTCCTACTGAGTGTGAGTTCTGGTTGCAGGCCTGCACGACCTGCTGCACCCAGACCTGACCCTGGCCAGCGACTGGTAAGTGGGGAAGTCAATGCACTTGAGGAGAAGGCAGGAGGGAGGGAGGGAGAGGGGCAGGATTTTCTGAGGTAACTTTGACTCCTCTGGATTCCAGGATCTACTGTATCACGGATATTGACCCCGACCACCGGAAGCTCAGCCAGCGGGAGGCTATGGTCCGCTTTCTGACAGGGGAGGACCCAGACCTGGAGTGTGCGTGTTGTCCGCCCATGAGGGCTTCCTTCTGGGGCCCTGCAGCTCAGGACTTTGCAAGAAGGGAGGGCTGGGGCTAGGGGAGGGCTGCCAGGTAGCTCTATCTGGGGAACCCACTGAGACTTCCCAAGACAAAGCAGAGACAGCCTGATGATGAAGTGCTCCTGGAACAGGGCACATGAGCACATCCCCATGTCAGGGACTGGGATCTCTGCAAACCTCCTTCACCTGAGCACTGTAAGGCTCCGAAGGGACACTCCCACAGTGTAAAGGCATCCGCCTAGCCCTCAGACCTGTCTCCCCACCAACTAGCAGTGGGCCTGGGCCAGCAGCTGACACTCCGTCCTCGTCTCTGCAGAGGAGAGCATTTGACCAGACAGCCTCTCACAGCCTGTGTCTGTGAGTGTTTTCTAGCACCTAGTTCTCAGACTAACCTTAAGTTCCCCTCCACTAACTCAACTGTGAAAGTACGCACCCTCAACATGGTACTTCTTCTTTCTCTTTGGAAGAAGGAGCAGGTCATTTTGTCACATGTCACCAGCAAGAAAAGACTCCACTTCCTATGAGTCCCAGCATTCATTCCATGAGCAATCTGTACTGAGCATGTCCTCTGTGCCAGGCCTGGAGCAGGCACTGAAGCTAGAGATGCCCCACCCAGGCGAGGCCCTTGCTCTCAGGGAGCTCATAATCTCATGGGGAAACCACGCGATGAAGAAGCAAGCCTGCGTGTGTAGGTGTAGGTTGTTACAGATTGAGCTGTACAGGAAAAGATGGGGCCTGCTGTAAACAAGTGGTTAGGGTGCAGTGGTTCATGGGTACAGGGTGATGGTGGTGATGAAAATGTTGTGGAGCTAGACAGATGTGATGACTGCACATCATTGTGAGTGTACAACGTGCCACTGAATTGCATACTTTAAATTGGTTGAGTTTGTGTTACATGAATTTCACCGCAATAAAAGTAAATTCCCTAAAGAGAGTGAGGGAAAAGAGAGCCACCACGAAAGAGCATCCTGGCCAAGGGAAGAGCCTATGTGGAGGCTCTCAGCAAATCCAAATTCACGGAACTGCCAAGGCCAGCGAGTGTGAGGGCGATGACCAAGAAGCAGAGGGATGGGAGTTGAGATGGAGGGCGGGCTGCGCACCAACAAAGTCTGATGTCGCTGAGGGATTCTATAATTTCACAGAACATTAGAACTGGAAAGAGCCTTAGTGGTCGTTCGGTTCTACTCACATGTTGTCTGGGGTTGAGGAAATGAAGGCTGGGAGAGGTGCAGCGACTTCCTCAAATCCGCGTAGGTAATTTACACGCTCCAGACACGTGTTTATGAGGCACATCTTGTTCCGTGAAGGTCAGGGTTTTCAAAAGGGCAGGTGAGCTGTGCTTATAATCACGGGGGAAATGAGTACATTGGTCTCCTTTGATTTTGCGTCCAGGTGACGAGGAGCTGGTGCGGGAGGTACTGTTTGATGCCGTGGTGACAGCCCCCATGGAAGCCTACTGGACAGCGCTGGCTCTCAATGCCTCTGAGTATGTACAGGCTGGGGCTGAGGGCTCCCAGGAGGGAAAGAGGTCCTGGCCCCTGCGTTCCCTTGGCTGAGTCAGGGTCCCCCCACCCCACCCCCCACGAGCTGGCTGGCAGCTTAGGAGATCATCCAAGTCCTTTGGCCTACGACGAACTGTGATGAGGGTGGGAAGACAGGGAGACAGGGAGAGTGAGAGCAACATTCACACAGTCCCAGGTTATGTGGGGGCTTTACAGAGCTTCTGCACACCGCACACCCCTCGGGAGAAACACCCTGAGCAAGTCTCCGGTCACAGAACCAACCCCCCAGCCCACATTGCAGAAGCCCCATTCTGAGAACCCCTGTCTCAGGGTTGGGCTCTCACTGTGAGAACCCACCACCAAAGTGCCCTGAGGGAGCAGGTCAGCAGATCAGTGCCTCATCTCCAGAAGCTGAGGTCAAGACACCATGAAGTACAAATTTCACCTCCGTGTGTCCCAGCGCCTTAGATTTCCTCACTGTCTCTGCTGACTTTTACCTGGTGCTATTGTGCTTAGCAGACAGATAGAAAGAAGAGATGAACGGTTTGAGTGTGTGTTTGGGGGGGTGGGGGGGTATGTGTATGTGCATTTGCATGCACATGTGTGTTCACGTGTATGTAAGAGCACATGAGTGTTGGGAGGGGGTAAGATAAGAGGTTAAAAATAGAGTGGGGCCCTGGCAGGGTGGCTCAGTTGGTTGGAACAATGATCTGTAAACCAAAAGGTTGCAGGTTTGATTACCTGTCAGGGCACCTACCTAGATTGTGGGGTTGGATCCCCTGGTCCAGGGCGTAAGGGAGGCAGCCAATCAATGTATCTCTCATACATCCATGTCTCTCTCTCTCTCTCTCTCTCTCTCTCTCTCTCTCTCTCTCTCTCCCTCCTGCCTCTCTCTCTAAAAAGCAATGAAAACATATCCTCAGGTGGGCCATACCTTGTTCCTGAATAGGAATGAAAATGTCCAATCTTCCTAGACTCTCGATAAATTAATACTACCCTAATGTAAACACTAACATAATTTTATAGGAACAATCACTTACTTAGAAAAGCAAGTGCATTTTTTATATACCAATAACAAACTATTGAAAAGATAAATTAAGAGACAATCCCATTTATAGTTGCATCAAAAAGAACAAAATACTTAGGAACAAATTTAACCAAAGAGGTAAAAGGCCTGCACTCAGAAAACTATATAGTGCTCATGGATTGGAAGAACTAATATCTTTAAACTGTCCATATTACCCAAAACAATCTACAGATTCAATGCAGTTCCTATCAGAATACCAATGATATTTTTCACGAAACTAGAACAAATAATACTAAAGTTTTTTATGGAACCACAAAAGACCCTGAATAAATTCAGCAATACTGAGAAAGAAGAACAAAGTTGGAGGTATCACACTACCCGATATCAAACTATACTACAAGGTTATAGTAATCAAAACATCATGGTACTGGCATGAAAACAGACTCGTAAATTAATGGAACAGAATAGAGAGTCTAGAAATAAATTCACACATATATAGTTAATTAGTCTATGATAAAGGAAGCATGAATATACTAGTACAATGGTATAAAGACAGTCTCTTCAATAAATGATGTTGGGAAATCAGGACAGGTACATTACAAAAAAATTAAACGAGGCCACTTTCTTACACCATATAAAAAAATAAGCTCAAAGTGGATTAAAGACTTAAATGTAAGACTTGAAGTCATAAAACTCCTAGAAGAAAACATAGGCAATATTCTGACATCACTCTTAGTAATATTTTTTAATATGTTTCCTAGGCCAAAGACAAAACAAAAATAAATGAATGGGACTTACATTAAACTAAAAGGCTTTTGCAGTACAAAGGAAAACAAAAAAAAAGAGATAGCCTACTGAATGAAAGCAGATATTTGCAAATGAAATATCTAATAAGGAGTTGATATCCAAAATGTATAACAAACTCATACGGCTCAACATAAAAAAAAAAAATAAAGACCCAAACAATCCAATTAAAACATAGGCAAAGGCCCTAACCAGTTTGGCTCAGTGGATAGAGCATCGGCCTGTGGGCTGAAAGGTCCCAGGTTCAATTCTGGTCAAGGGCATGTACCTTGGTTGCAGGCACATCCCCAGTAGGAAGTGTGCAGGAGGCAGCTGAAACAAACATCGATGTTTCTAACTCTCTATCCCTCTCCCTTCCTCTCTGTAAAAAATCAACAAAATATATTTTTAAAAAACCACACATAGGCAAAAGACATGAATTTCTCCAAAGAGGACATACAGATGGCCCCAACTGCACATGAAAAGATGCTCAACATCACTAATCGTCAGAGAAATGCAAATCAAAACTATAATGAATACTACCGCACACCTGTCAAAATGGCTGTTATCAATAAATCAACAAACAACAAGTGTTCTCAAGGATATGGAGAAAAGGGAACTCTGGTGCACTATTGGCAAGATTGCAAACTGGTGCAGCAATCAATATGGAACTTCCTCAAAAATTAAAAATAGAACTATCATATGGCCCAACAATTCCACTTCTGGATATTTATCCGAAGAAATTGAAAACACTAATTCTAAAAGATGTATACATCCATATATTTATTGCAGCATTTTTTAAAACAATCTGAATGATATTTTATCTTGCATGATTATACAGTATGAATAATTAGCTCACAATCCAAGATAGCTTTGTAAGTTTTGTTCTTCAAAATGGTGTTAGTGTTATAGGGCAAAAAAAATTACATTTAATTTAACAAGATCAAGAATGATATATTTGACTTGGAGAGTGGGACCCTGCAGATTACACAGTGGCTCCAAGCAAGCCATTCCTCCACCTCTCCCAGCAAAGGAAATCAAGAGCTAAAAATATCCAGAACACTCAAATGGCACCTAACACACTTTTATGTAAAGGTCAAGCTTGTAAATTATTCATCCATGATGCTCAAAAGTGAGAGAACTGAATAGAAAGCTAAAATCTGGAGAATCCTCATTTCCTCCTCTTTGTGGAATACAGTTTTTCTTCAAGTGGGACTGGTACAATCCCTTCACACTCCTTTACTTCCTGGGACAGGGGTGTTTTACAATATTAAATCTGATTACATCAATGTCTTGAGATAAGTGCTCCATCATGCTTTCAACAGTTGTTGTTGGTGCATAAAAATCCACCAAGAAATACCCTCCTCTGTTGTGCCACTGGCTGTGGACAGAGATCCGATAGGGAAGTGCCCACTCCCCCAGATTCTCCAAGTTCCTCACGATCATCCCCCGTCCATCAGGGCTTCTATCGTCCACTTCAACACAGCAGCAGTCTCGGGCCACTATTGCAGCATTATTTATAACTAGAGGCCCATTGCATGAAATTCATGCACTGGTAGGGTCCCTAGCAGTTGCTGGCTGCTCCCTCCCTTCCCCCTGCCGGCCCCACCCCCTGGTTGAACTCCCGGATGAACTCCCAATTGAGGGGACAATTTGCATACTACACTTTTATTATATAGGATAGTCGAGATATGGAAGCAATCTAAGTGTCCATTTATAGACTAATGGATAAAAAAGATGTGATACATATATACAATGGAATATTATTCAGCCATAAAAAAGAATGAAAACTTGCCATTTGTGACAACATGGATGGACCTAGAAGATATTATCAAGTGAAATAAGCCGGACAGAAAAAGACAAATATCACATGATTTCACTTATATGTAGGCCCTAAAAAATAAACAAAATGAAAATAAACTAATAGATACAGAGAACAAACTGATGGTTGGTAGATAGGAGGGCAAATAGAGGGATGGGCAAAAGAAGTCAAAGGAATTAAGTACAAATTGCCAGTTATGAAAATAGTCATGGGGATGTAAAGCACAGCATAGAAAATATAGTCAGTAGCATTGTTAATAACTATACATGGTGCCAGATGAGTACTAGGCTTATCGTGGCTACTAGACTTATATGATTCATGTGGTATGTGAATGCCAAATCACCATGTTGTATACCTGAAGCTAACATAGTATACCAAATATAATTGAAAAATAAATTTAAAATAAACATTTGAGCGAGGAAAATGAGAAATATTTCTATATTCTCTTATGGAATGATCTTAGCAATGGAGAAAAGCCTGTATAATACCCCCACTGTTTACCTAAAACAGGGAAATGCAAATATATTTTCATAGTTATATAATAAAGTTAGAAGTTATTAAATAAAGCCACATATGACATGCCCACAGCTAATAGCATATTTAAAGGTAGAAAAGGTTAAAAGTTAAAAGCTTTTCTTCTAAGATCAGACACAAGACAAAGATACTCACTCTCCCCACTTTTATTCGACATAGTAGTGGCAGTCCTACCAAACAATTAGGCAAGAAAAAGAAAAGAAAAGGCATTCAAATTGGAAAGGAGGAAGTAAAACTTACTCCATTTGCAGATGACATGATATTATATTTAGAAAGCCCTAAAGACTCCACACACAAAAACTGATAGAACTAATAACAAAAATTCAGTAAAGTTTCAGGATATAATATCAACATACAAAACTCAAATTTTTTGTACACTAATAAACTATGAGAAAGAGAAGTTCAGAAAACAATTTCTGCCTGGCTGTGGTGGCTCAGTGGATTGAGCATCGTCCCCTGGACCAAAAGGTTCCCAGTTTGATTCCCGGTCAGGGTATATGCCTGGGTTGCAGGCTCGATCCCCAGTCAGGGGCATTTAAGAGGCAGCCCATCAATGATTCTCTCTCATCATTGATGTTCTATTTCTCTCTCCCTCTCCCTTCCTCTCTGAAATCAATAAAAATATATTTTTTTAAAAAAGAAAACAATTCTATTCATAACTGCATAAAAAAATAAAATACTTAAGAAAAAAATTAACCAGGGAGGTGAAAGACCTGTACACTGAAAACTATAAAATATTAAAGAAAGAAATTAAAGACACAAATAAATGGAAAGATATTCCTTGCCCACAGATTGGAAGAATTTATATTGTTAAAATGTCCATACCAGTCAGAGCAATCTAATGATTCCATGCAATATCTATCAAAATTCCAAGGGCATTTTTCACAGGAATGCATAGAATAAACAATCCTAAAATTTGTATGAAACAACAAAAGACCTCAAATAGCAAAAAGCAATCTTAAGAAAGAACAAAGCCACAGACATCCCACTTCCTGATTTCAAATTATATTACAAAGCTATAGTAATCAAAACAGTATGATATTGGCATATAAACAAACACAGAAATCAATGGAACAGAATAGAGAGCCCAGAAATGAGCCCATGCATATACGGTCAATTAATTTATGACAAAGGAGCCAAGAATATATAATGGGAAAGGATGGTCTGTCTTTCAACAAATGGTGTTGGGAAAACTAGACAGCCACAGGCAAAAGAATGAAATCCATTCACTATTTACATCAATCACAAAAATCAACTCACAATGTATTAAACAGCTGTGGCCAGTGTGGCTTAGTTGGTTGAGTGCAGAGAGGTCACAAGTACAGGAGGCAGCAAATAGATGTTTCTCTCTCTCCCTCTCCTTTCCTCTCTCTTATTCAAATCAATAAAAGCACATTGCTTTAAAAATGCATTAAATATTTTGAACATAATATTTGAAACTGCAAAGCTCCTAGAGGAAAGGATAGGGGGTAAATTCCTTGACATCAAGCAAAGGAAACGAAAGCAAAAATAAACAAGTGGAACTACATGCAACTAAAAAGCTTCTGCACAGCAAAGGAAACATCACAAAATAAAAAGGTAACCCACTGAATGGAAGAACAAATCATCTAATCAAATAAAAGAGAAACATGCAAATTGACCATACCTCTGCTATGCCCACAAGCCACGCCCACAAGCCAATCAGGAGCAAATATGTAAATTAACCCAACTAAGATGGCGGTGGCCACAGAGGTGGAGCAAGCAGGAGGCTTGGGTTGCCCCCAACAATGGAGGAAGCCAAGCTTTCCACCTGCCCTGTCGGCCCTGAGCTCCGCTCAAGGCTACAAAGTTTCAATTATAGAAGATAAATAAATCCCAGATACCTGCTTCCAGCCCACAGCCATGGCCAGCCTAAAAACGGCCATCAGCCCCTCACCCAGGCTGGCCAAACCCCCATGGGGTAAGGGTCCCCATTGGGGGGCTTAACCAGCCTGCAAACAGCCATTAGGCCTTCACCCAGGCTGGCCAGGCACCCCAGTGGGGACACCCACCCTGAAAGGGGTGTGGCCAGCCTGAAAATGGCCCTCAGTCCCGCACCCAGGCTGGCCAGGCACCCCAGCGGGACCCCCATCCTGATCCGGGACACCCTTCAGGGCAAACCAGCTGGCTCCCACCCATGCACCAGGCCTCTATCCTATATAGTAAAAGGGTAATATACAAATTGACCCTAACAGCAGAATGACTAGAAATGACTGGTCACTATGACACACACTGACCACCAGGGGGCAGACGCTCAATGCAGGAGCTGCCCTCTGATGGTCAGTGTGCTCCCACAGGGGGAGCTCTGCTCAGCCACAAGCCAGGCTGATGGCTGCCAGTACAGTGGTGGTGGTGGGAGCCTCTCCTGCCTCCTCAGCAGCGCTAAGGATGTCCGACTACAGCTTAGGCCTGCTCCCCGCTGGCAAGTGGACATCCCCCAAGGGCTCCCGGGCTGCCAGAGGGATGTCTGACTGCCAGCTTAGGCCCAATCCCCCCAGGGAGTGGGCCTAAGCCAGCAAGTGGACATCCTCCAAGGGGTCCCAGACTGCAAGAGGGCACAGGCCAGGCTGAGGGCCCCCCCCCCTTGAGTGCACAATTTTTTGTGCATTGGGCCTCTAGTATATCTGATAATGGATTAATATGCAAAATAAAGAACTCACACACAACTCAATAGCAAAAAAAAAAAAAAAAATGTTTTTTGCTCTTTTTAAAAGGGCAGAAGATCTGAATAGACATCTTTCCAAAGTTGTACAAATGGCCAGTAGGTACATGAAAGATGCTCAACATCACTATTCATCAAGGAGAAGTCAACCAAAACCACATGAGATATCACCTGTTAGAATGTCACCAAAAAGACAAAAGACAACAACAAAGGCATTGTCGATGGTGTAAACCCTGAGAAAAGATACCTACAAGAAGGGCTCATGGTGGTTAACTGGGCTCAAATTTTTAAAAAACACCAGACTAGCAGCTAAGTGAAATACGCCAGACACGTGCAATCTTTAGGAAAAAAGGTGGTGGTGGGGGGCCTAAAACAGAGCAGAAAAGTGGTTGCTGAGCAGTGGGGAAACAGGGAGAGGCTGGTAAAGTATACTGATTTTCAGTTTTCAGGTGAAATGTCTGAGGATCTGGTGTGATCCATGGTGACTACAGTGGTGACACTGTGTTGTATAACTGAAATTTGCTAAGAGGGTAGAATTGAATGCTCTCACACACACAGAATAGATAAATGTGTGAGGTGATGGATGTGTTAGTTAACTGAGTGGGAGGGTCCTTTTACAATGCAGACATACAGCAAACCCAGACAATGTATGCTTAAAATGCCTTACAATTCTATGTCAATTATACCTCAGTAAGCTGAAATTAAATGAAGAAAGAGGTGATGACTGCCCCCTGGTGCATCGTCATAACGATATGGCTTTGAGACGATGAAAAAAATTAGTTCCACTCCAGCTGGCTAACGGATTTTTTTCCAATCTGTTGGCAAGGTCATGAAGTCCCGCAGGATCACTTAAGTGAGGTAGTCAGCGTCCGCTCCTCCTCCTTTTCCATTTCATAATAAGGTGACTATGTGGAAAGGGCTTTGAAACTGCCAGGTGCTGTGTATGCGTTGGTCAGGAGAAGTTACTATCCCTTTGGTCCCAGGACAAAAATCCCTCTTCCTGAGCTCCCTCTGGCTTCCAGAGCCAACTCCCCCAAAAGCTGAGTGGACGAATCAGGGGCTAGATCTGAAGAAGCAGAGGACAAGGAGACCCCATTATTAAAGGGGATGCGGGCCCTGGCTGGTGTCGCTCGGTGGTTAGAGTGTCAGCCCACACATGGAAGGTCAGGCATTCGATTCCAAGTCAAGAGAATGTACCCGTGTTGTAGCTTCAACCCTGCCCTGCTTGGGGTGCCAATCAATGTGTCTCTCTCACATTGATGTCTCTCTCTCTCTCTCTCTCTCTCTCTCTCTCTCTCTCTCTCTCTATCTTTCTCCCACTCCCCACCACCCACCCTTCCACTATTTCTAAAAATCAATAGAAAAAGATCCTCAGGTGAGGATTTTTTAAAATTCTATAAATAAATAAATAAAGGGGCTGCTGCCTTACCCTTTCCAATGGCCTGCCAGAGACCCGTCTGAGCAATAACTCAGATGGACTGGACTGATAGGAACTGTGGGTTCACCCTGAGGCCTCGTCCTTGCTCCCCGTGCCCTCCTCCTGGACCTGCCATCGTGCTGCGTGTGGTGCCACCTGCTCTGTCTGCCTCACAGGGAGTCGGAGCACGTGGCGGACATGGCCTTCCTGGGCACCCGGGCCGGCCTCCTCAGAAGCAGCTTGTTCGTGGGCTCTGAGAAGGTCTCCAACAAGTGAGTGTGCCGGGGCGGGAGTGGGGTCCCTGTAGGGTGCTCCTGGGCGTGTGTGCTGGCAGGGCATGTGTGAACCCCTGAAGTGCGAGGAGGGTGGAAGGTTGGGGCTTACAGAGTGAGAGGTCAGAAAAGTAACCCTTCCCTGCAGGCTCGGACTCATCCTGAAGGTGCCCCCGGAGAGGAGGGAGGCCAGGCCAGTGGGGCAAGAGAGCCCCTGAGACTGTGAAGTCGGGAGGGTTAGCCAGAGGTTCACTTCTGCAGAAGGAAACCCAGAAATTGTTTTCCCCCTGGGGCAGGCCTCCCTGTGACAAGCTAACTCTTCTGGCTGCGTCACCTTCTTTCTTGACACTTTCCCCATCCCCTAAGCCAGCAGGTCTCAACTGCAGGCAATTTGCACCCGCCCGACCCCAGGGCCATTGGGTAATGTCTAGAGACCTTTGGGTTGCAGTAGCTGGAGGGGTGTTGTCACTGGCATCTAGTGGTGGAGGCCAGGGATGCTGCTAACCCTCCTGCAAAGCGCAGGGCAGCCCCTGGCAGCGTGTCAGTCGTGCTGAGGCTGGGAAGCCCTGCTCCAAGCGAAGCCCAGCTTTGCTGCCAGGGACCAGCCAGCCCACTGTCCTCCCTGCCGAGTGCTGCAAAGGGGGAGTGGGAGCCCAGGGAGGGGTCTGGAAGGGAGGGGGCTGAGCAGAGCCACCTGAGCTCTGCAAACCACCAGGCTCAAGTAGGAAGGGGGGCCTCCAAGCACCCGGAGGAGAAGAACCCAGGGGCTCCTGAGCAGACTTGACCCCGTCCTCACCTCCCACCCACTGGCTGTTCCTCTCGCTAAACCCAAGCGCACTCAGCTATGGCGCGCCATCTTGAGCCTCCTCCCGCACTCTGTGTCAGGTCCATGCTTGCTGGAAAGCTGAGGTTTTCTAGGAAAACAAATGAAGTTGCTCTCCCCTCTCCCTACCTCCCCTTACTCCCTCAAAAGTGGAGACAGAGGGAAGCATGCTGCCTTCTACCCTTTCCCATGGCTGTCAGAGACGTAGCAGATAACTCAGATGAAGGACTGATAGGTAAACGGTGGGTTCACTCTGAGGCCTCAAACAGCATGGGAAGCTTTCCTCCCAAGCTTACTCCCCTCTCACACTTCCTCATCCCTTAAACTTTATCCCAATCGAAAATCACACGGGTCTTTGGCCAAGGTTGGACAAGTGAACCCTGTCTGAGAGTGTGAAGGGAGGAAGCATCCTGGCACTCCCTGAGCCTCCTTCTACGTCTCCTGGGAACAGAACGGCAGGGGGAGACCTCACACAGAGAGGCCTTCCTGAGTGACAAGCCAGCCACCATGACCGGCCTCACATGCACTGCATCCCAGGGGCTCCCCGCACCCAAGCCCTGATGTGACTGGCAGCTAGGAATTGGGCAACAAGGCAGGGCTGCTTCTGGAACATGTGAGCCAGGCAGTCTTAAGGTCCGCCTCAGCTCTCCACCTCACGGGTTAGCCACAGTGACGTTTTTAAGCCCCACGGCTTCTCCCTGCCTCCCACTCTGCTTCTGGACCAATGCACCCTTCTGCTGGCTGGTGTGTGCTCAGGGAATGCTAAGCCATAATTAGCAAGATAAAGCTGCTCAAAAAGAGAAACCTCATAATGCATTCTAAAACCTAGAGGCAAGAGCTTTTGAAGTAACCATTTGGGGGGAATTTATGCTCCTGTATTAGCTCAGCGATGAGGTGACTATACAATTTCCATTCAGAAACGCTAATTAGTCAGACAAAAAGAAATTAGACTATATCCAAAAGAAATAAACCCTGCAGGCAAAGCAGTTAAAATAAAAAATGGAAAGTATTCTTTCAAAATACAGGCGTCATACCTCTTCTAGCTCCTAATGTGCCATCAGATACAACACATTTGACTCTGGAAGAGGCAAGAATTGCTGAGGACATCGTCTGGGGCGCCACCAATTAGGAGCTCATATTTTCTACCATGAAAACAGAGGGGAGTTGCTCTCTTGGCCCAGCCAAGATAACTGTGTGTGAAAGGAAAGGGATAAACATGTTCCCAGGTATGAAGGGAGGAACCAAATCTCTCTCCTTGCAGGAAGTTCCTGACCCCTGAGGACAAGGCCAGCGTGTTCACCATGGACCACTTCCCCCTGTGGTACCGCCAGGCCGCTGAGCAGCCTGCTGGCAGCTTTGTCTTCAATCTCCGTACCCCAGAGGGGCCAGGTAATCCACACCCCATGCTCCCGGCCGGGCGGGACCAGGGCATCCCTCTCCCTCCTCTGATATAAAGCAGAATGCCCAGACTACCGGCTTCCTCCCTGTTTTCCTCCTGGTGCACAGTAGCGACTTGAGGAAGCTCGCTGGGCCTTGCCACACAGCTGGTCCCTGCGCTGTGTATAGGACGGGCCGTCGCATTCTCTGACCAGCAGTCAAAGATGGCGGTTAAAAATCTAGCATGGAACAGAGGAAAGAGATTTGACCAAAAATCTAGAGGAGATGAATTTTAGCCCAAATTCCAAATAGAAGGGTATTGGATGAGTTTCTCTCTAAGATTCTTCTGTTTTTCTAAACATCTGAGTATCTGAAAATTCCTTAAACCTCCAGGTGAAAGTAGCACTTTACTTGCTGACGCCACTGCCCCCCAAGGCTCTTCCCAAGCAGGGAAAGCAGCCTGGGCGCCACTCCCTGGGGTGGCCCATGGCAGCAACACTGAGCTCCTGGCCTGCTCCTCAGAGACACCCCATAAAAAGGGGCGCCTCTCCCTGGCAGGCCACTGGGGGCTTTAAGGGTCGGAGTCAGGGCAGCCAAGGTTGGGCCCCATGGACCAAGCCAGCAACCCCCGCTAGTCCAAGGACCAGGAAGGAGCTCAGAGCTGCAGGCACCCAACTCCACCCAGCCCCCACTCTGAAAAATGGCTGCAAAAGGAAAAATGAAGTGACTTTAACAGAGCACCAAGAAAATAGTAGAATGTTTCAACAGAAAGGGACCTTGGAAGGCGCACAGCCTCACACTCTTGGTTTCCACGTGAAGAGACTGTGGCCTACAGAGGCAGAAGGACTGGTCCCGGGCTCCAAGAGTGTGGGCAGAGCTAGCGCTCCACTGGGTCACCTCTGGGGCAGCCTAAGCCCAGAGGTGGAGCAAGAGGGCCTAGGAAGATCCATCTCCCCACCCCCACCCCCCCAACCACCCCACCCCCACCCCGGGTCAGAGTGAGCCCATGAGGAGGGGGAACAGAAGGAGGAAGAGGGCGGAGGACGGAGACATCTGAAAGGAAGGGGCGGGCTGGGAGTCAGTTGGAATGAAGACTTGCATTTCCGCTTCAAGATGTCCCCCACCAAACCCTTCCAGCCACCACTTCCATTTCTGGTGGAGAAATGCTGAGGAGACCCAGGTGCCCTCAGGCTTCCCTGGGGCTGTGCCCTCTGGATGGCATCTTCACCTTGTGCTTCAGCCCACCCTCCGTCCTATGCCTGTTCCTCCCACCTGATGCATCACTACTGTGCTTTACAAACTGCTTCTCCACATGGAACACTCTTACCTGTACAGCCCTCTATGGTGAATGCTGTTAGCTCCTCCTGCCCAGGCCCCTCCCACACACACACACCCCTCCGCTCACACAGGGAGAAGCTGAGGCTCAGAAAGGTTCTGTGTCTTGCCCGGGATCACACAGAGAGGGAGCCACAGAGCCATCCTAAAACCAAGGTCTGCCCCCGAATTCAGGGCCTTGCACTGCGCACTGCGTGGAAGGCAGGAAGGGAAGCGCCAGGGAGTGCGGTCACTCCTGGCAAAAGCTCAGAGGGAGGTGCTCAAAGCCGAGGTGAAGTCCCTCCTCACACTGTCCACTCAGAGCCGGAGTGAGCAGCTCTTCCTCTCTGGCACCAGCTCCAGCAGCACCAAGGGCTCCCAAGGAGGGGCTCCCACCCGAGGAGGTTCTCTGGCCCTGCCCCCAGCCCAGGATGATGCTCCCTCCTGCCCGCATTGTCACTGGGACTTGCCTGCTGGTTGCTGGGGAGCTTTTTGTGGCGGTGAGGTAGGAGGTGGGTGGGTGGGAACTGAGCTGAAAGAAGAGAGGGAAGCTGGCAACCCAAAAAGAGGGAAGGCTGAGTTGGGAGGCAGGAACTCACTCCTTTTTCACACCCTCGCTCATGCATATGCTTAGAGACACATAGACACCTCTGCACACTCCCATTCTCCCCGAAGACAACAGCAACAAATTTATTTTAAGGGGAAGGGGGAGTCTCAAGGAGGCAAAGGAGTCAGCTGCGGTGAGTGGAGGCTTCCCTCTGCCTCTCTGGGCTGACTCCCTTGCCCTTGGCCTGGGCCTAGGGGGCTGAGCTCTGCTCACAGCTCTGTCTTTTGTCAGCGCCCCGAGAAACCCACCAGCACAGAGCAGTCTCCCCGGTGCCCAGGCAGCTCTAGCCCGTTACTGGTCCTTCCACAGTCCACCTCTTCCTGGGCCAGCCCCAGGCCTGGCCCCCCTGCTCAGTCACCCCAGGTGCGAGGTGACCCAGGAGCTGAAATTCCTGATGTCCCCACCGACTGTGTTATTAGGGCCCCCACACCTTCACTTGGGTGTTTCCCACAAGCCTATGGAGCACACGTACAGGAGAAGGTCTGTCTGGGAAAGCAGCCTGTGGGCCCGGAGAGCCGCAGGGGGTCAGCCACAGCAGCGCCTTCCAGACATTCCTAGAAGCAAGGTGAGGAAGCCAACTTCTCTATGTGGTCCCTGTGGCTTTATCATGGCAAATTCCTACAAACAAGGACAACCTCACCACTGTAAGTTCCTAGAATCTGAGTAATTTTACATTTCTGTGGGTTACTTGATTACAGCAAGGTGGGATGGGTAATCTTAGCTAAATAGCAGGTGAGACAATCCAGTGTTCATTTAAGTACCATTTCAACTGTAATAACAATCACCGCACAACAAGGTCCTCATGGCCCGTTTGTTTCAACATGTCTCACAATGACGTTCTAATTAGAGAGCACGTGGCAAAATTTCCCCTTCCTTGGGATGCTTAATAATGGAACCTGACCCATAGATAAGAGCACTTCTGAAAGCTAAGCCAGGTCCATGGACGGATGAAAAAAAATAAGCCCAAAGCCATGCACCAGCCTGCACCAGCTCAGAGTCAGACAGCTCTGTTTTAATGGGGAGCTGAAGCCGCCACCTGCACTCTGCACCTCTGGGGGCCTGGCTCCTAAAAGAGGAGGGAGAGCAACTCAAGGGAAGGCCTGGCCCTGCAGGAGCCTGGCAGAGTCCTAGAAGTGCAGTGACCAGCCGCACAGCCAGTGAAGGGCCTGGCTGATGATGGTGTGGTGGTGGGCGGGCCACCACGGCCAGGATTTATGGAGTGCCTCGGACCTCAGCCTCAGCCAGCCTTCTGTGCCCAAATGCAGCCCCGGTGTCTGGCTTCCTGGAAGGGCTGTCAAGGTCACTCTGACTCGTGTGACGGATGAAGGACCATTCAGGATCTGCAACCACTGAGACCTGGAATGCAGCCTTCCTTCTGCTAGAAAGAGTCATTTGATGCAACACAACTCTTCTGGGTGGAACGCGTGTCAAGAGGACGGTTGCAACAGGCTCCCTGAGTTCAAATGAGACTGCTCCTTAGTGACACTGACAGCACTGCATTGTCTCCGCGGCCAGGCCCACGACGTATGACCTGGCAGGTTCAGGTCTGCACAGAAAGGGGGCAGCGTCTGGGCCTCAGGAGGCGCTCTGCCCTGGCCAGTGGTTGGTGGTAACAGTCTTCACAGCAACAGCTTTCTCAAATACCCCCTCAGCTTTTCAAGGAATGTCCTCACCTGCTATTTATACTTGTCTTCTTGGTCTCCCCCAACCCCTGCTCTTCCCCGGCTGCTGAGAAAGTGGCTTGCCATTTTTGTTTCCCCAGAAGGTCCGGGTGAGCCTGGAGTCGTGACAGTGAGCACAGCTGTAGCCGTGACAGTGGATGAGAAGACAGCCATTGCTGCAGGTAGGCGCTGCCCTTTGTGCCGCCGAGGCCGGGAAGGTGTGAGTCGATGTCACGGATAAGGCACACGGTAATAGCAGGAGGACCCCTGCCTATCAGCTGTGAGTTTCCCCGGTGACATGTGGAACTGAGGGTAGTGGAGTCTTCCCAGGCCATTTTACTTATCAAACAGTATCACCTGGAATCTTAAAGAATTTATGAAGTGAGTAAAATGAAGCCCAGAGAGGTTAAGAGATCTGCTGAAGGTCACACAGGACGGAGACTGCAACCCAGACCTGCTTCCCACCCCTCAGCGGCTGCTTCCCTCTTCCACCACCTCGGGTCTAGTGACCCTCTGAAGAGAAACGGGGCTGTGACTCAAATCCTAAAGTAGGAGCTCGCTGTGTGCTCGGCATGTGCCCAGCCCCTGGGAATCTGCTTCCCAGGCGCACTCCCGTTCAGCCCTCAGGGTACCCGGTGAAGCCAAGGCTTTGGGCTCCATTTTACAGATCAGGAAACTGAGACACAGAAAAGTTATTTGCCCAAAGTCTCACAGCGAATAAATAATGAAGCTAGAATTTGAACTCAGATCACCTCTCTTTAAGGCCCAGGTTCACTATCCTGTGTTGCAATTTGCCTCAAATGTGATGAATGGCTCTCCCAAGCGCCCTTGACTTCGCAGTTTCTTGGTGCCTAAAAAAGCCCCGGGCACCTGTCTCGTTATCCGACAACCACCATGTCCTGGAACGCGGCCTGTGTTCAGCTTCCATGTCTTAACTTCAGCTGGGTTCTGAAAAGTTGCACGATCAATGGCCACTCGAGCATCAGCCATCATGCCTCCTTGAATCAGGCACCTGTCCTGCTTCCCCGGGGACCCCTTAGCCACGAGGAAGCACTCAGCAGCTGCAGTGGGGTGAGGCAGGCAGGACCTGTGCCCCTTCTCCCCTCAGGCTGAATTCAAGGCAAAGGGGATGGAGGAGTAGGCTGGGGTCAGGCAGCGAAGGTCTAACCCTGTCTTCCTGGCTAAGGAGGGCACAGGTCAGGCTCCTGGCTGCTTTCCACCCTGGGACAAGGGGTGGGGGAGAGTGACTTGGCCTGATGTAGTTCAGCACCCACGTTAGGAACACTTGCATATGGACCATCTTTAGGATGCGCCAGCCCGGGGTTTGAAAGGCACCAGGCTGTCTCAGGCACCTCTTTTTTCTTAGTCCAAAGCTAATTCTAAATCCATTTCTAGGCCAAATTTTTACCCCAAACTTGTCTCCCTAAAGCAGTGGTTCTCAACCTTCTGGCCCTTTAAATACAGTTCCTCATGTTGTGACCCAACCATAAAATTATTTTCGTTGCTACTTCGTAACTGTAATGTTGCTACTGTTATGAATCGTAATGTAAATATCTGATTATGCAGGATGGTCTTAGGCGACCCCTGTGAAAGGGTCGTTCGACCGCCAAAGGGGTCGCGACCCACAGGTTGAGAACCGCTGCCCTAAAGACTGTCCTGTGGTCCCAGTTGAGTCTGTGCCTGTCCTGCTCCCTCCATATCCTGGGCCTTCTCCGCTCCTGCACACCTGGGAGCTGAGGAAAGAGAAGGGACACAGGGTCAGGCTGCTGGCTGGGCTCTCCTGCACTCTCCAATTATTTGAAATCATTTTTAACACAGAGCTGATTTGGAGCTGCGAGGGGTTGTCATAGAAACTGTGTCCTGGTGCCTCTGGCTTAACACACTGCAGGCAGTCGCTCTGACGCTCTGGGTGCCTAGATGTGACAGGAAAAGGATGAGGCTCTGGAGACCTTCAATTAGCTGGGGCTCTTCTCTTTTAATTTCCTCTCTCTGGCCTATGGCTCCGCCTCCCTGATCCTGGCCCGGTGGGGGCCTCTAGCTCCAGGCAGGGTAGGCAGCTTGTTTGCTGACCTGGCAGTTTCATCCCTTGGAAACTGGTGGCAGTGTGTGATGTGAGCTCCAGGAAGGATGAGCATGTGTGGTTCTGTGCCCTGGGAGAAGGGCACTCAGACCAGCCAAAGAGGCCAGCCCCGCGCCCGGCAAAGGTGTGTCTAGTGCCACAGGTTCGTACAGAGGGCAGATGAATGAGGAGGGATTCTTTTCATCTCTAAGCAGGTGATTTAGCAACAGTTATTGCAAAATTTCTATAAACCTAACTTTTTAGTCAGGATCTATTTTCAATTCTCCAAGCCCTAGTTAGGGAATATTGACAAACATAATGCCGGTGGGCACCATACTCTGCAAGTGTGTTTGTCTACCACACGTTCTGCAAGTCACACGTGCCCCTGACAGCCTGTGTGCTGGGCCTGCTGCCTGGAGCTGCACGGGGCTCCTCTCCTTAGGGCCCTGCCCACAGGTGAGTGAGCCTAACCAGAGACCTGTGCGCACTCAGGATGGGACTTGGATAATGCATCTACGTGTTGCCCAGACTTGCGCCACACTTGTGAGGGGCCCTGTCCTCACTGCTGCTGTGGGGCCCAGGGCTGCTACAAGCGTTATGGCTCCAGGAAGGAGGGAAACGCCCCACAGTTATCACCACTGGAAAGGGGAACAGCCCAGTTCTATCAGGAGCCCTGCTGAGCTCCAAAAATGGGGTCCCTGATGGTTCGCTTCTCCCTGGGGTTTGCTCCTGGCTCATTGGAGTAGCATCCAAAGGAAAGCTGGGAGGGAGAACACTCCATCTTGGTCTCTGAAGACTAATGAACCATGCAGTCCAGGCCCATTCAGCCAGAGGACAGTCCAGGCCTAGAGGAGGGCCACTAGGGCTTGGGATGGACGAGCAACCCCAGAGGCCTCACTCTCTCCCTCATCTCCTCTCCTGGTCCCCCCATCCCAGGCCCCCAGTCCATAATCCTGATTCCCTGCCTGCTGAGCCCTGTGGAGAGATCATATTTGTAAGCCCAGAGTATCATCTGCCTGCCCCTGAGGTCAGTCTTGAAAGTGCAAGATGGTATTAGGTGAAACAGGCTCCTCCTTCATGTCAGCAAACCTCACCAACTCACAGAAGCTGATAAAACCCAGTCAGCAAGAAGTCCTCTAACTGATCTTAGGGAGCCCCTCACCTTCCATTACACAGTGGGGTCCTCTGGGCAGATGTATGCCTTCCTGCCACATGGGCCTATCTGCCCTGGACTCTCAGGGTGGGTTCACTCAAGCCAGAGTAGATGAGCACCCACCGGGCATGGAGCAGTGATGGGTCTCACTCCATAAGCCACGCAGCTGCCCAGTGAAACCAGCCTGAGGCTCATGCACCCTCCTGTCAGGCCAGCACATGGCCGAGCTTGCTGCACTTGGCCCCCACTCCTCCCGGTTGCACCCCAAGGCGAGGCCATGGGAGGCTCCCACTGTCTGACAGCGCTCTGGACATCAGGGTGACATTTGACAGCACTGTGTGCAGCTGCTTGGGGGTGGGGAGCAGGAAGCCACTCTCCCAGCACTCACATCCCCTCCCCACCCAAAGAAACCAGGAAGTACATAGGAAAATACAGTCTTTATTGGTCTTCTGAAACAACAAACCAGAAATATAATTTGCCTTTAAAAATCTTCTGTCTCAAGGTGAAGATACCACTATTGACCATGTCCACCCCTGCCCCATTCCCTTTAGGAAATCCCCACATCTGGTTTCAGCTGGCAAACCAAAAGGAGGAAGCCTGTGCCCCACACGGGGGAGGGCATTTAGCAGCCTTGCTGGGGCGCCCTCGGCACCCCGTGCTGGAGAATGGCCTTTCCAAAGGCAAGTTGGCCTCTCCTCCAAGCCCTCTCCCCGACTATGCTCTTCTGTGAGATACAAGGGTTGAGGGGTGCAAGCTGAGCTGGGCCTGCCCTGTCCTTCCTCAAACCCAGGCCTCGTGTTCTGGCAACCTCTTCCTGGGCCACCACTGAGCGACCTGAACCCTACGCAGCCCTCTTCTCTGCCATTCCCACAACTCTGCAAGCAGGCGTCTCTGCCCCTTTGGTGTAGGTTCAAGCAAGGAACAAACAGGAGCCCTGGCCCTTGCTCTGGTTTGGAGCCCAGTCCAGGTGCAATGGAGAACTCTGGGGAGCCAGACTGAGCAGACCAACCCGTGGGAGAGGGAGCCCCATCACGGGAGCCTCTGAGCAGAGTGCGGTAGTCTCTGTGTGGGAGATGTGAGCAGGCAGCGAGCTTCACGGAGGCCACCTGCTTTCCCAAGATGTCACCAGGCACAGAGCATGGCCCAGTCCCCACCCGAGGTCATGGGCCCAGAAGTGCTGAAGAAGGAGGGAGGGGTGCAGAGCAATGGTTCTCGGGCTGCGGGCTGCGGGCTGCGGGCCGCAGGAGGGGAATCGGTGGGTGTCCCCACGGGGCTGGCAGTGATGGTGCACTTTGGCCCCTGGGCGCTCAGGAGGCTGCCATCCACAGGCGCGACAGCCTCAAGGCCTCTGGGCTGCTTCCCTGGAAAACCCAGCAGGACAGGTGACAGGGTTACCATGGTGACGGGCAGGCTCATCCACTTGGCCCACTTTAGAGGATCTCAAAGGCATCTGTGCTGTCAGTTTGGGTTTCTCTCCTTGTTGACTTGAGAAGACGGCGATAAGCAAGCGGAAGTTTCAGTGCTGAGGGCTAGACACCCAAGGGGAAGCACGCTCTGCTCCCCGAGTTCTCCTGACTCTGTCTCCATGTGACTGTGTGTGCACGTGTGTGGGGTTTTCTCAGTTGATGTGATTTCGCTGGTGATGCTATGAGTTAGTGTGAGAGTAAATTAGTGAATCCAGGAGCAACGCGGTCGGCGTGGTCTCTAGCAGATACAGGGGCATAATGGCTTCAGCCGAGGGAGTGTGTTGCAATCACAGCGTGGTGTTTCTAAGTGCTAGATGCCGATGACGGGACTGCTGGGCTTGCACGTTAGTACCAGCTTCTGAAAGCTGGACCCAACTTTCACACTGAAGGGTGGTTAAGAATATCTTCCTGGCTTAAAAGAGAGCCACAGAAATGAACCCCTTGCCCTCATATTGCTTCCTCCCCAGCCCCTAAATGCGGATGAGAGAGGTTGAGCAAGAGGTAGGGAGAGGCACCTAGCTGTGGACTACACCCAGCGCAGGAAGGGGATTGGGAGTGCTCAGTCAGAAGCTCCACTTGCACACATATTCCTTCTTCTCACCGACCAGCGGCTCAAGGAGAGCCAAAGGTTTGGTGGCCCCGGGAGGAGCATCAGCCGGAGCCTTCAGCCTAATGGCAGCTTCCAGAGACTGGAAGTCCCACTGTGGCTGGTTTGCTGGAGGGCTGGGCTGGGACAGGGGGAAGGAGTGGAGCTGGGGACTGTGGCAGAGAGAAGGCCAGCTCTTCCAGAAGCAGTCTCCACGCGCTCTCCTTGCCCTTCCTTCCTGAGCCAGGTAGGGCCGGGCTGTCATGCCACAGAGGAGATCTGCTTCTGGTCTTCATGCTCACCCTCTGGGTCCCCCATGAGCGGTTGGCGCTTCTTGAGCTCCCGGTGGTATTTCGCCATGAGGGAGGCATAGATGCAGCCGTAGGCAGCAGCCACCACCATCATGATGCAGACGATGCCACAGACCACCCCGGCGATGATCACGGTGCCGATGGCCCGGCGCACGCTCACAGGCCGGTACCTCTGCTTCTGGGGGCAGGCTGTACTGGACTCCGGCTCGGGCTCAGCCCCTGGCTTGGGCTTGGCAGGTTCTGGGCTGGCCTTGGTGCAGGGTGGCCCAGGACTATCCAGCCCGGCCGAGCTATTCTCGCCCTCCAACTGGGAGCAGTAGTTGAACATCTCCATGGGGACCACGCGCATGTCCTTTCCTCTCAGCTCCTTGGGTAGGGTGCAGGCAAGTTGGTCCAGGCGCCCCCCTGCATTGGGCGAGAAAAAAGGAGGAGCTGACCAGGCATCCAGACGCTGGACTCCCTCTTCCCATCCCCAGGTCCCAGAAACGGAAGGCCCAGAAGTTCTAGTTTCTATGAGCAATGTGGTCAGTCCTGGGGTCATGTGGATAGGAGAGGAAGGGAAGAGGAAGCTAGCATCTATTGAGCCAAGTACCATGGTGGGTGAGGCACATATATCGCATCATTTGATCCATGCAGAAGCCACGTAAAATGGGTATGATTCCCGTTTTATGGAGAAGCACACAACCATTTCAGTCATCCTACTTGCTCCAGTCCATCTGACCCACCAGGCAAGGCAATGCCGACAGGTGGGGCACTCAGGAAAGAGCTGTCAGTGCAAAGAGAGGGCCAAGAGCCCGGCCAGACTGCAGTTCCCTCCTCTCCCGGAACCTGCCCGCCGCCCACCTGCTGTGAGCCCGGGCACTGTGCTCCACATGACATCCTGTCCCTCTGGGCCTCTCTCCTCACAAAAAGGACAAAAGCCAAAAGTCACTGCCAAAGCCACCACTCTTCCATGCAGGACCTTTTCGTTGCCTAGGAGTACCTCCTTGGAGTACAGAGAAAAAGGGGTTGGGCGAGAATGTTTCTCTATTCCCCTTTAGAGCAATCTAATGGCCCATCAGCACCCCAACCTCAGCATCTCTGAGTGCAGAGGCATCTTGGGAGGAAATCCTGAAGACCTATGAGAGCAAAGGTGCTAATGGGGTGGGGGGAGGGAAGAGGAGGGGGCAGCGATGGGTGCACAGGTTCACCATGACAATGGTGAAGCTGCTCCACCATGGGGAGATGGAGAAGCAGAGCACAGAGAGGGCGAGAGAGAGGGCAGCTGAGGAGAACGAGTTGCCCGAATATGCCCCGGGAGCCAGTCAGATCCAGTGAAATCTAGTTGCAAGCAACAGTGCCTGTGCAAGGACTTGGCTGCTGCCACCCGCCGCTGCCAGTTCCCTCTCCCACCCCAGCTGCTGTGCACAATAGGCATCAATCTTTCCCCAGGATGCTGATGAAAACAACCCAGGATTTTTTTTTTGAGGGAGTGCAACGTTGACAACAACTCTACTATTGAAAATTTCTGAAAATATACATTCCCATTCCTTGCCCGTTTGTGCTGAGAGTTTAGTTTCTGATGACTGTGTGAAAGGGCAAGAATGTTCCCTAGGGACAGCACATCGGTCTGGGTCTGAAGACACTTGGCCTCTAGTCCCCACCCCCATCCCCGATGCTGACTGCCTGGGTGGCCTTAGCAAGTCTTCCATGCAGTGAATGTGTCCAGGGCAGCCTTTCCACGGGCAGGAGCTGGGTGCGGACAGGGGGCAACCTCATCTTCCTGCTCCAAAGACCTGAGGGTGAATCCAGCCTGTCGTCTTGTACAATATGATGTATTTAATTGCTTATGAGTCTTACCTTTCTTGGCTATAAAATAAGGCCATCTCAATTAGATATGAGGATTAAAACAGATAATGTACATGGAATGATGCTTGTAAACTAGGTACTATGCAAGGACTATTTCCCCAATCACAAAAATGGGAACTGTTATCATAGTGACTAACATGTTATGGCACTTTACAGCATGTAAAATGCTTTTAATAATTAACACATGAGACTGTCTTGCAAATAATTGAGATTGTGGCTGCGTATGAAATGAAGGAGTGAGACTTTGATGAAAAATGTTAGCATTCCTTTCACAAAGATTTTTTTATGTTGATTCATTCATTCAGCAAATATTCATTGAGCTTCTACTTTGTGCTGTGCACCAAATTGTGTCTTATTAAGTCCATTTCATATAATGACTACTACTAGCAAATGAACAAAACTACATGCATTTTATTGAGGACTTACTTTGTTTTCCAGACACTTTACATGTATTACCTATTTAATCCTCACAGCAATTCTATGAGATAGACACGTTATTCACCCCCCATTTTACAGATGAGTGTGCCGACACAGGAATTAATCACTTTCTCAAGATCATACAGCTTGTCAGTGGCAGAGCCACAAATCAAGCCCAGATCTGGCACCTTTAGCCACTGTGCTTGATTCTTTGCCCTCCTGTCCCATTCCATCTCATCACTTCATAGGTCATTATAGAACTTCGTCAGTAATGAAAGCGGGAAGGGAAAGAAAGTAAAACCATTTGGCTTCTTATTAAAGCTTTGATAACAAACGTTCTTGGAAGAGAGAGTTGAGATCATCATCAAAACAAAAATTTGGTTTTATCTGTGGATTTACATTACATTCCACCATCCAGAAATGATGGATATTTAAGAGGTTGCTGTATTCAGAAAAGCAAGGGTGGTTTTCTTTCTCCTTCTACCATTCTAGGGAATCCCAGAGCCATATCTAGTGGGATGCAGAGAAAAAGTATACTGTGTCTTTAAGTTCCCTCATGAAACCTATGAAAGTAAGATCAAGTTACCATGAGTCCATCTAAAAGAAAAAGAGAAGAGAAAGGCAGGGAGTGGGGAGAGGGCACAGAGAAGAAGGGGGTCAGTGGGGGAGGAGGGAGAGCAGCACCCCAGCCTCCCTGCCCTGCTGATCTTTTGGAGCTGCAGGCGGCTGGGACTTTCAGTGTGGCTGGTGAAGAGGCGGGGCCACCCCTTCTCCCCTGACCTTAGCCCAGCCTCCAGGAAATGCGTTGGATCAGGGGTGACCCTCCCAATTCCTCACACCCAGGCAGGACTGGCTGTGCTCACCTCGGTAAGAGAACCACTCCATCCAGTGCTTGAAATCACGCAAGTTACAGTCACACTCCCAGGGGTTGTCCCCAATCTGCAGTAGCTGCAGACTTGCTAGGGGTTCAAATGTCAGCCGATCCAGGCTCTGCAGGCGGTTGGAGCGTAGCGACAGGGAGCGCAGGGCAGGGAGTCCGTCAAAAAGGCCAGGGGGCAGCTGGGCCAGGCCGTTGATGGACAGGTCTAGGTGGCGGAGCAGGGGCGAGTGCTGCAGCAGGTCCCTGTCCAGGGTCCTGATGCTGTTATTGCGCAGCTGCAGCTCAGTCAGATTGGTCAGGTCCTCGAAAATGGAGCGGGGTAGCTGGTCCAGGAAGTTGTTGGATAGGTCCAACCGCTGCAGACTGGACAGATTGGCGAATGCCCAGCTTGGTAGGGCACTCAGCTTATTGTTCAAGAGCAAGAGAGTTCGGGTGGCAGCAGGCAAGTCTGGGGGCACCACGGTGAGGCCTAGGCCACTGCAATCCACCTCCAGGCTGCGGGTGTCACACTTACAGGAGAAAGGGCAGGTGGGGAGGGCCTCCACAGCATACAGGGCGATCCAGCAGGTGACCCCTGGTGGGGAAACAGGGAGGTGGGCGGACGGGGAGAAAGAAAGTGTCAGGTGGGAGTTACCTCCTCCTGCCTCTATTCCCTCCTAATTAGTTCATACCACAATGGCCCAAGCCACAACCAGTGCACAAACACTTACTGGCCACATAAAAAGATAATTTAAAAATCCCAAATACTTCCATGTTAATGGACTTCGCATGGTGTCAGCAGGGCTCCTTGCCCACAGCACATCTGGCCAAAGAATCCCTGCCATGCAGTATGACCCTGCAGAATTGCAGGCCTGAGCCCAGAGGGTAAGCAACGCTGGTCCACAAAGATGCCTCAGCTCATGTGGCCTCCCACGGCTGATCTCCTGGGAGCTGGGGCCCACTGACACCACAGATGTTGACAAAATGAAGAGCATAAGGATGCTTGAGAAACCTGCCCCCAGGTTCCTCTCCCAGAGTCACTGCCAGGAGAACGTTCTCTTTCCAAAAGAAAATGGCCACACTGCTGCTTCCTTCCCCCTCCGCACCGCACCCCCAACCTGCACCTGCACTAGGCTGAGACATGCCACACAGAAGGGAGGGCACAAAGGGGCGCTCCAAGCCTGCCCCCCAAACCTCCCAGTGTGTCAGATCTGCATGAGCCCACATCCAAGACGGGGCCCTCAACTTAGCGTGAGAACCAGCCAGGAGTCCAGCACACCCAGGGTTCACTCCAGAGATGGCTGTGCAAATGACAAGGATACAATGTGCAGTTCCAGTTCACACTGAAGAGTACGTGTGCCCAAGCCACTGAAAATCATGGGGCCTAGGACAAGCTCCATATTTATTCTCATTCTGAAGGCACCCGTGCCCAGAGCCTGAACTCCTGTCCCTAAGGGTTGCAGGGCAGCATTTCTGCAGAAAGGATCCATTAACATAATTCTTTTCATGGTCCCATGTTTTGCCCAGGCCCCCTCTGAGTAGAAAGCAAAGGGCCGGGCCTGTGGAAAGCCTGGGGGGCCTCAGAGAACAATCACAACAGGGTAGGTCATTCCATTGTCCAGCAACCCTTTCTAAGAGTGACTGAAAAAACCCTTAACTGTCATCCTGAATAGTCAGAGAAGTCTGCGCATTATAAAAGGGAAAAGGGATGAGCTCAAACTAGCTCAACCAAACTAAGGCAGCCCCAAGAAGCCAGAGGAAAGGCCCAGCTGGAGAGGCGCTGGAGATGCCCAGGCCCAGGCCATGGCCCAGTTGGCCCCAGCTAGAGAAGCAGCAGCCACCCTGACCAGCGTGCCTGCATGGGGTGGTCTTGAGTCTGTGTCTGGTGGGTGTCTGGTTGTCTGGTTTTCCAAAGGGCAGACGTGGAAGGAACAGGATGGGGCTGTATCCCTCCCCTGCCTGGGGGATCAATGACAGCTGAGAGACACACTGCAAGGCTGACACCTGAGCCTCTTTTTTCCCGAGGGGAGGTGAGCACAGGCATGGCCATGGAAGCCAACTGGAGACCCTTTCTGGCCACATGGGGGCCCCTGCTGCTACCTCTCACCTTGTCACCCCTCTGAGCCCATCTGCTGCCAGGTCAGCCCCCGCCAACCCCCGGACACTGCCCCACCATGCCATGTAAAAATCTCCTTCCTCAGGCTTCACTTTCCCAACCCATTCAGCTTCCCTCTCAAAAAGTTCCACATACTCAGCAGCCACTGTTTCCCCACCCCCAAGAAATTCAGAGTGGCATGAACGTCCTGGTGACAAGAAAACGGGATCCTGTATTGCGAAGTGTTGAGTGATTCCAGAATGAGGCTGAAAGGGGAGCTGATGGCTCGGGGATCAGCCACGCGTGTGTAGTGAATAATTCAGGCTGCTGTGTGAGGCAGATGCATGACAGGCTGCCGTGCGAGAGGAGAAGTCTGGCAGTGTATGTCCTCAGGGCCTTCTCTTACCTCTCACCATGGGCAACCCGGTCCTCGCCAACCATGTCCCTCTACCGCACCTGAAGAGAATTCTCGGGGCTTCTTGCACTCTGACAACTTTGTAAGCTTCCTTATGGGAAACAGAGGGCCTGATTCCTTATACACAGGACCGGTCCCTAATGCCCTTTCCAGCACCACATTCCAAGAGCCCACTAGTCCTCCATTTCAGAGTTGGGAAAACTGAGGCATAAGAGGGTCTCCACGGTCACCCAGCAGGCGAGACAAGAGGGAGGCTCACATTAGAGCATCGGGGCCACAGGAGCTGGAAACTCTGGGCCTGGGGTGGACTTCCTGGTTCCGGAGCAGACTGACG
This sequence comes from Myotis daubentonii, assembly GCF_963259705.1. Lineage (NCBI taxonomy): Eukaryota > Metazoa > Chordata > Mammalia > Chiroptera > Vespertilionidae > Myotis > Myotis daubentonii. The sequence continues at coordinate 98,747,874 of NC_081841.1, read as the reverse complement.
TGGGGAGACAGGACTCCAGCTCCTGATCCAACCACTGAGGCTCTCAGCAGCGACTCTTTCTTTATCCCTCACAGATGCCAAAAGCATGGCAGGTTGCACACGGTGATTCCTGGGTTCCCAGAGCCAAGCCTGGGGCCTCCCGGAAAGAGATAGACCTCCAGGCAGTCCAAACGCATCACTACAGGCCATGCTAGCCCTGCGCCCAGCCCCCACCCCTCCATACTCACAGGAGACCTGCCTCCACGGCAGGGCCAGCCTGGTCCTCTGCTTGGAGCCACTGCCGGGGGCCAGCATGGTGACGCGGCAGCTCTCGCAGCCCTGCACGGCTGGGACAGAGGATCCCTTGTAGGCACTACCTGTCAGTCCTGAGAGAGAGAAAGAGGACGCGCTGAGCAGAGCAGGCACTTGAGGCCCAGGCCCATCCAGCCCAGGGGTTAGGGAGAGGGCCCGGTGTCTCTTTACACTGCGAGTCATTCCCTCTCCTGTTCCAGCTCTGATCCCTGGGTGGGGGAAGGAGAGGCCTGAGGGGCAGAGAAACCAGGAAAACGTCAACCTCCCGGGGTGATCAGGGGTGGTGTCGGGGCTCAGGCGACCCAGGGGCCCTCAGTCTTAGATGCAGTGCTGAGCTCTGGGCTGTGGGGCTCAGGAACTGCCCAGGTTCTCCCCAGGGTCCCCTCCTCCAGCCTCTTCGTGCTGCCTCTCTGGTGTGTTGGTCTCTAAAATGTTTTCAGAGCCATACGGCCTCCTCGGTCTGGGCCTTTCTGTGACACGAGTGTGGAAACTAAGGGACATCTCTGCCAGGTGCAGAGGGAGGCCACAGGAAAACACCGGTCACGGTCCCACTGCCACTCTTACCATGGCCCCCAAGGAGGCAGAGAGCGGGCCCCCGGCGCACCCCGGCGCACCCCGCCGCTGCATCAGGCGTGCGGCCCAGGTCCCACTCTTGCTGCTGGGGGGGGCCCTGCTTCCCCTCCACCTTCGCCTGTGAGGTGAGTCGCAGTGTGTGTCTTCCTCGCCGGCTATAATAAGACTCAGCGGCTCAGGGGTTCGGGCTGCTGCAGCAGCTGCTCCAGCAGGAGACAGGGACACAGAGACAGGGGCACGGAGACAGGGACACGGAGGAGAGGGTGAGATTGCGAACCAGAAGGAGCAGGGAGCAGGCTTCCCTTCCAGAGAGGACAGAAGAGGGGACTCGCCCTTTCTAGGGTCTCAAGGGCCTGCCCTGCCCCCACCCAGTGACGCATGAAGCGGACACAGGCCCTCCTCTGGTCCCCACTTCCTGCCGGGTATGGCAAGGGCCCTGAGACAGGCCCCCAGCCCCATCAGGTGGGCACAGGACTGTGGTGGTTGCCACAACAGCACACGCAGAGTGAGGTGGGAAATGGGGTGGAGGGAGACTGCTAACAGCCCCACCTCTTGCTGCTCCCAAAGGCACAGCCCTGTCACCTATTGCCCTGGGTGCTCCTAGAGTTCGATCTTTCTTGGTTGCCAAGTTCATCCCTGGGTGATAGCTGGTTGCAATCCTCCCCCCCTTCCCCCCCCCCCAACAGGCCTAGTTAATTCTGGGAGCCCGAGAAGCCAGTGGCAGAGCTAAGCAGACAGCTGAGGAGGTGGAGAGAGCTGCTGAGAAGCTAGCATGTTCAGCTCTGAAATCTTGAGTGAAGCAGAGTTTCCCTCAGGCATCTAGGGCCCTGCTGCAGCTCTTGGTGTCTCGTTGAGCCTCTCCCCCACCCCCTGGGTTACAGCTGCCTCCTGGAGAGTGGCAGAACCCCCTTAGAACACAGCGACCCCCACAGAGCCTTCAGCTGTGCTCCCAGCAAGGGCAGCCCTCTCAGGGGGGGAGGGGCCCCTCCTGCTCTTGCCTTTGTCTTTCCTCCCCGCTCTGCCACATCAGGAAGACTCGGGGTGTGAAGGCCTCACAGGGGCTGGCAGATTGCGTCTCAACAACTGGACAGTCCCAAGCTCCTGGGCTGAGGCATGGGGTAGATGCTCAGGGCAGGGCCGGTGTTGTCCCCGGCAGGATCCTGGTTCGAATGCCCAGGTCAGGCAGGGCTCTGTTCAAACCCTTGCCAGGTCATTCCTTCGCTGCATCACCTTAAGCCAACAGCAAAACTCTATGGACCTCAGTTATCTTAGCTCTAAAAGTGATGACAGTAGTACTCAATGGGTGGAATTTCCGTGAGAATCAATCTAAATCAGGGAGGAGAGTTAACAATTACTCTGTTTAACACAAAAATTACCTTAGAAGGTAATTCAGGTGAATGTTGAGCCCCTGGCAGATGTGAAGAAACCCCAGCAGCCTGCAGCAGGCCGATGAGGCATCTCCTTCCTGAACCACCAACCTCACACGTGGCCCTGCTGCTCTACTCTGAGCACGTGCTGCATCCTGAGCCTGCGCCAGGCTGTGGCATCACGTGGTACGCACTGCAGGGCGTGCTTACACACACACACACACACACACACACACACACACACACACACACACACGGTGTTCGCACCCCTCCACCACAGACAGCAGGGCCACCCTCTCTCTGCCCCTCAGGCCCTGATCCTCAGAACAATCGCTTACTCCAGCAAGATCCCTCATAGCAAAAGCTCACAGCACCCACACATATTAGGCAGGCCAACGGCCCCTCAAGGCAAGAAGACAATGACCAACTTGCCCAAGGTCACACATTAGGTCAGGAATGGAGTTGCAGCTTCTGAGCCTGGCTGCTCATCCACTGCCTGGTGCCTGTCACCTGGCATGGCCCCTGTGGGGAGACACTTAAGTGTGCTCAGAGGGGGGCGCCCAGGCTCCCAGACACATGCTTGGAGCTCCCAGCACGTGGTACAAACACACACCCACAGAAAGCCGTGCAGTTAGGCATGTGCACGCGCACACACACACACACACACACACACACACACACACACGTGCGCGCCCTGCCGGCAGCCCGTCTGCACTCCTCCTCACATGCAGCATGCGGGCAGCGGAGTGAGATGCCTGGCGGCTCCTGAGATCCCCCAGCAGGCAGGTGTACAGGGACACCTCCGGCCCAGAAGTAAGGTAAAGCAAGCCCTACGCCACATGTGTTCTCTGCTCAGACCAACACAGGGATGGGGACCCAATCCAACCTTCTGCCCCCACTCTCTCCAGCTTCCTGCAGGGCAGCAGGTGGTGGAGAACCCCCTTGCCCAAGCCCAGGCCCGATTTCCACCAGAGCCCCTCTCCTCCCTCTTTCTTTTGTTGTTGTTGTTTGTTAGGGTTTTTTATGTTAATCTTCACCCAAGGATGTTTTTCCCATTGACTTTTAGGGAGAATGGAAGGGATGGGGAGAGACAGAGAGAAACATCCATCTGAGAGAGACACATTGATTGGTTGCCTCCCCGGAGGGGCTGGAGATTAAGCCTGCAACCGAGGTACATGCCCTTGACTGGAATTGAACACATAACCCTTCAGTCCATGGCTGACTCTCTAACCACTGAGTCAAACCAGCTAGGGCTCCTCTTTCAAGTAGACGCCCTTTCCTATAGACTCCTCATCGACCCATCCCTGGTCTGCGTCCTCCCAGAAAGGAGCCCAGCAAGCAGCACTCGGTGGAGGCGGTGGCCTCGAGTGCAGGTCCTGCTGCCCCATCCCCAGAATGCTGTCCCATACGAAGCAAGGCAGGCAGGTCTCCACGATGCAGACCCACAGGCGGTGTGTTGCAAGGCGGCAGGACCCTGCTGGCCCTTGTACTCTAGAGAATTGTGACGGGAATGTTCCCTGGGGACCTGACTCTGCCTCCTTGGGCACCAGAGAAGTGGCCCTTCAGGAACTATGGGCTTGGGCCCAGCACTTTCCAGCTCCTCGGCCCTCTGCCCACCGGCACACCTCCAACCAAAGGGCTCCTTCCTGCCTCCGAAGGCCCCCCGGCCTACATTAGGAAGCTGGGGAGCACGGCTGCAGCAAGCATGGCCAGCTGCTGGGTAAATTAATGCCACCCAGGAGGGCAGTCCCCACCCAGGGTGGAGAATGAGGGTGGAAAGAGTCAGGGGGTCCTGCCAGAAAGATCTCCTGCCTCCAAGTCCCACCGCCTTGGAGCTCTGGGTGCTGGACTTGCTCCCAGTCTTCATAGGACTTTCTGTCCCAGTCCCAAGACAAAGAGACCAGGGTCCTCCTTGACCGGGCTTGTCTGGGAGAACTTGGACTGGATGACAGGGTTCATGAGCTGCAAGCAGTCAAATGGGGACGTCCCTGAGAACACAGGGCTGTGTGCTCCAACCCTTTGCCGCTCACAGTGTGGCCCATGGACCGGCAGCATGGGCCGACCTAGGAACTTCTTAGAAATGCAGAATCTCAGGCCCCACCCCAGGCCTGAATGAGCATTTTATGTCTTGGCTGGTGTGGCTCGGTGGCTAGAGTGTTGGCCCATGCACCAAAGAGTAGAGGGTGCAATTCTCAGTCAAGGGCACTTACCTGGATTGCAGGTTTGATCCCCTGCCCCAGCTGGGGTATGTGGGGGAAGCAACCAATCAATGTGTTTCACCTCTCTCTCTCTCTCTCTCTCTCTCTCTCTCTTTCCATCCCTCCTACCCTCCCTCCCTTCCACTCTCTCTAAAGATCAATAGAAAAAATATCCTCGGGTGAGGATTTTTAAAAAATCAGAATCAGCATTTTCACAAGATCCAGACAATTTGTATGTGTATCTAAGTTTGAGAAGACTGGGCTCGATCACATCTCTCCCAGCCAATCCTGCACCTCCCAGGAGGTCATGCTGGTCAGTCTCTGGAAGTCAGTCGCCAGGCAGGAAGTGGCAGGGACCTGGGCAGAGAGGTGAGGGTATTCACATTAGCACCTCCTTCCAGAAGCCTCTGGATGGGGAGAAGCTATCACCATAGCTGCAAACGCCTGTGTTCTTAGTCCTCATAACAACTCCCTGAGGTTACTGGTACTATTAACACCATGTTATAGAGGGGGAAACTGAGGCATGGGAAGTTAGGTAACTTCCCTCAGGTTAGGTAATGGAAGAATACAGCTTTGGGCCCGAGTGGTCGGTGGCAAAGCTCCTAACTCAGCTGCCTTTACAGGTCTAGGTCTGTTCTGCCCTGATCTGCCCACACACCGAGGTTCCCGATGTAGGAAGGAAAGGGCAGGGCAGGGCAGATGCAACCTTCCGCTTGTGCAGAATCTCACAGTAACGGCGTCTCCTCATTTGCTCTCTCACTGGAGCTGAGGAGACATGGGTCCTTACCCCTCCTACTGATGGGGACGCGAGCTCTGTGCCCTGCTGCACTGAGATGCCACCGGGCCTCCCCCAGCTGCCCTCTGTCCGGAAATATCACAGATGCAGCAGGGATAACCCCAGGGGCCAAGATCTGGTCAAGGGAGTGGAGGGGGCTTTCTAGAAACCCTTCCGGTGGAGGGTTGAGTGCTGAGGTGAGGAGGGTGAGCTGGGAGCTCAGGAAGCCAGGTCTGGGAAGGTAGCGATGGAACAGGAGGCAGCAGTGAGAGCAGAAGGTTCCTTGTGCTCCTGCCGAGCTGAGTGAGTGTGGTGTCCCCTGGAGACGGGGGTGGGACCTGCCTCCCCAGGGGTCACCTCACCTCAGCCCCATGGCGAGGAGCAGCCTGCCTGCTCTCATTCCCGGCAGATGCTGGGGTTAGGACTGGGAGCCTGACCTCTCCGTGCCTGGGCCCCAGCCATCTCTCCCCCAGGTGGAGGGTAATCCTCCAAGTGGAGTGGGCTCAGACTCCAGCTGGCAACCACCAAGAAACCCGCCACAGGCCTGGCACCCGGGCCCTTCCTCTGATGTTTCTGCCTGTCCATCCCCCAAGTCAAGTGTCCGAACCACGCAGCCGGCAAATGCCCATTGTGCCTGGACCTGGGGTTCCTGGCCCCTGAGACGGCGCACTGGCCCTGCAGTGTGCACGCTGCCTGCTCTCTCCCTTTGGTCAAGGCTCCTAGACTCAGGTTAAGGGTCCCCCTCAGCACCAGACTCACGGAACCTAGAAGCAAAGGGGCCTTTGCTGCCTCCTCTGCACCGCCTTTGTTCTGCAGAGAGGTGAAGGCCACCGGCTAGTGAGAGGCAGGGTCGGGGTTGGAGCCACTTCACAGGGTCCTCCCCACCCCAGGAGGGCAGAGAGAGACCTGGGTGGTGGGATGCCCCAGGCTGAGCCCTGTGTGGCAGGGGCCGTACAGAGCTGGGCTCTCCTCCTGCTGCCTCCAGCCTGGCGGTCAGGCCCTTTCAGGAAACATTCTCAATCTTTCCCTGCCGGTCATCCCCAAACACATGCTGCCAGCAGCACGGAAGCAGGCTTTCCATCTCTATATTTGTACTTGGAACAGACAAACCCTCCTGGTTCATTTTCAAATGCACTCCCCCTTCTCACCCCTGGCTTCCTGCACCTGGTTTCCTTGTGCAACGTTCCCAATCCCAGACAGACCCTCAGGGAAGCAGAACAGAAAAACCCCTCGTCACTCCTCATGAATGAGCTACGTGCTCACTGAGGCCCTGGATTTGGGCTCAGGGCCGGGCTGGCAGGGCCAGAGGAGGCCTGATCTGGGAGTTAGGAGGGAGGCCCTGAGAGGGGAGAGACTGCCTCTGCTTACACTCCTTCTCCTCTCCCCACCCCAGAGGTCCCCAGATACCCCAACGTTACATAAATCCCTGCCCCCTCAGCATGCTGCCCACCCAGCCCAAAGCAGCCTCCCACCCAGGCTTTGGTACCTAGGAAATGGGACAGTTTGCCTATCTGAGCCCCAGACACAGCTTCCAGCCAAACCCCAAAGAAACCAGATCGGTTTCTTTAAAAACCTTCCTCTTTCTCCTGCCACCCCCGGCTGGCTTTCCTGGTCTCCCTCTTTGGCAGCGCCAGGGACTGTGCCGATGGGGAGGTGGGGTGGGAAGTGCAGGAAGCTGCTGTGGGTTTCCCTTCAGGCTGGACTTCCCCCGCCCATCTCCACGTGCTCAGCTGCCCTCCCCTCCCCCAGCTGGTGTAGTTATCTAAGCTGCAGAGTGTCAATCTGAGTCACAGCGAGGTGATGCCCAACATGCCATGACAGCCAGGAGCCAGCCTCCCCACCATCACCCCTGAAACACAGACTGCACAGCTCAGGGGAAGACAAAGCAGCCGACCTGGAACTGAGTGGGAGCTCGGGACTCCTAGTCAGGCCCCCTATCTCTGCATCATCAAATGGGGCCTCGGGGCTGCGGAGAGCGGCTGTCCTGATCCCACTCGGGGACCCATGCCCCACTGGGTCGGGAAGCCAGGTCGGCAAGCCTGGCTGCAGACCACCGACCCCCCCTAAGCTAGGTCCACAGCCCCCACTAAGCCTCAGGACCACTAGGAACCAGGCCTGGGGTTTGCCAAGGAAGAGCTGCAAGGCTCTTCTCCCCCATCCACTCCCAGCCACGCCCCCACCAGGTGGCTTCCCCACAGCCCTATGGACCCATGTCCAGCGAGGGAAGGGCTCCTCCACAGCTTTGTCCAAGGACAGCTGCCCGAAGGCCCCAGCCCCACGCTGAGGGCGTCCTGAAAAGAGGCTGGGACTAGGAGGTCAATTCCTGTGCCCCAGACAGCTCAGCGCTCCAGCCTGCCACCCCCATGCTGAGCCACCGCGCTCTGTCCCAGCCCTGTCGCCAGCACCTCCTTCCCACAGAACCCAACTTCCTCAGGCCGTCTGCTGAGCCAGGCGTGCAGACGGCACAGGGCTGTTGGCTGTCTGTCCCCTTGCCGCAGGGACTGGTTTCTATGCCACACGGGCCTGTCATCTGGCACTGGCACTGCCCTCCTCACCCCTGGGCCTTTCCCTAGCTTCCCCCTCCCCAGCAGAATCCTAGCTCATGTCCTCAACACTGTGAGGTCAGTTCCCTGTGGCCTGCCCAGATGCCCAAGCCTGAGCACTGCCCCAGCCCCAGCAACTGCCCCCAGGCAGGAGGCGGCAGCAGCTCTCCATGTGTGCAGGGCAGAGACCCAGCAAAGACAGGACCCAAGTCCCCATGCCCCAGCCACCCTGTACCCATGAATCCTTTATTTCTTCCCACCAGCGCACAGCACTCACCTTTCTCCACCCTGACCTCAAGCTCCTTAAACCAAGTAGCTGTGAGCCGTTCAATGAGCCCCTCCTGGGATTCCTGGAGAAATCCAGACAGCACAGCCAAGTGGAGCGCAGTGGGAGTCTCCAATCCACCGCGAGCGGGGACCTGGCACGCAGCAAACAGCCTGGGGAGGAGGAATGCCTGCCGCCGCCGCTGCCAAGGGGACGGGGCTGCTGGGTCAATAACAAACTGAGAGGGGAAGAGGGAGGGACAGAGGTAGACAGATCGAGAGGGGAAGCCAGGGGAGAGGAGGAGAGAGCACGCGCGAGCACAGAGACGGAGCAATGGAGTGACAGCTGGGGGTACATCTGTGATGACAGCGACAGTAGCACACACAGGCTAAGGCGCACGCACACGGGCGCACACACACCACAGGCGCTCGCGGCGGCGGGGAGGGCAGCGCTCACCCTTGAAACGCTCACATTTCAGTGGAAAAAAAGGCCTGTGGATTAATCGCTCCCAACTCCAGGGAGGAGAAAGCTGTTTTCCCGTGTACCTCCATCTTCCTTCCCCGCGCTGTCCCCACTCTCCCCACCCCTGGCCGCGCCCCTTCTCAGCCTCTCCCCCTCTCTCCCTTCCCCTTTGGGGAAAGGGTGTGGTCAGGACCCAGCGGCAGAGAGGTCCCTGGGAAGCTAGGTCTGTCTCAGGTCAGAGACAGGTGGGGCGGCATCTCCCTTCCTGCCTGTGGAGAAGGAAAAACCCTTCTCTAGGTCCAGGGGGCATTTATTTCAGGCAGGGTAATTGGAGGGCTCAGCGGGGGGCAACTGCCTGCTGTCCTCAGGAGGAGCCAGGAGCCTCCCAGCCAGGGTCACATCCCCGGCTGGGATCACCGAGCCTCAGCAACCACAGAGCCAGGCTGTTCAGTGGAGCAAAATGTCAGACCTGCTGGCGCGGGTGGCAGGTGTCTGTGTGCCCTGGGGGAGGGAAGTGTGGTGTTCAGAGCTCAGCAGCCTCTTTACTAACCAGTCAGGACGATGACGTTGGAGAAGCTGATATTCCAAGAGATGGCCAGTGTCCTGTCCAAAGGCAAAGGAAGCTGAGCCAGGGAGGAGCCTGGCCTGGGAACTGACCCCTAACTGACCCTTCCCTGCAGTTCTTAACACTGGCCTGACAAGCAGATGGCAGACAGTGTGGCATGTTGGCAATGCCAGGGGTATGCTAGTGTGCCTCTTCCATTCTGCATGCTTTCCTGGGGGACTCGCCATCAGAACTGAGGGTGGGGTTGAGAAACGCCCCTTAACTCAGGACACTCCTGATAGGGCGCTTCTGCACCCTCCTTTCAGTCTGCTCTTCTGGGCAACACGGCAGTGGGGGGTCGGGCTGCTGTTGCAGGAGGAGAGAGCGTCTTTTACCTCCTGAAAAGTCCCCTCTCACCTACTCTGATGTCAGATGCCTTCAAGCTAAACGCCCGCATCTACCCCTAAACAGCTTCCCAATTCACAGCCCCAGAAAGTGTTTCCTTCCCTGAGGCTGGAATGAGCTCCTGAAAAACTCATCCTGAGCATGACCTCTGTGAAGTGTCCCTGCTTAGTCCACAGCCTTGACCTTCTCCTCTGATCGATGGCCTTTCTTGGGGCCACCCTGTTGTTACCACAGAAAACGTATGGCAGCTTTCTGCGATTGGTTTGCCCACTTCCCCATGCTGTGAGCAGTTCTAGAAGAGAGCCTCTGCCTCACCCAGCCCAGAGCTGATGGGGGATGGAAGGGAAGAGCCCAAGCCCGCGTCCCAGAGGACGGGCACAGAGTCAAACTCCGCTGCTCAGTAACTAGCTCAGGGGTTTTCAACCTTTTTCATGGCACACATTAACTACTAAAACAAACTAATTACTAAAATTCTGAGGCACACCAAAAAAATATGGCTTTCGTTGATCTGACCAAAAAATAGGTATAATTTTGATTCATTCATACTGGACAGCTACTGTTGTGTTGGCTGCCATCATTTTTTATTTGACAATCTAAAGGAAAATAGGTCGGTGCCCCTGACTAAACAGCTAGGTATTGCATGTTTTACATATTTTTGTGGCACACCAGTGTGCCTCGTGTGCCTCTTGTGGCACACTGGTTAAAAATGGCTGAACTGGCTAATAACTGGTTAATTAATTGACAGCCCTGAGCCTCAGTTTCCTGCCTATAGAATGGGAGCAGAGTGATTGAGATGTCTGGTTTCCCTTCTGGCAATGGCGCTCTATCATCCAAGATTTCACGGAGCAGCTGCAGACTTCCCAGCCTGTATCAGGAGAGGTGGCCCCTCCTCACCCCAATGTCTGCAGGCTCGGTTATCTCTAGGCAGAGGAGAAGGGAGGACAAAATAGATATGAGAGCTAGTGGGTAAAAGCTGAGTTTCTGACTCCTTGGGTGTCGGGCCCCTGACAGGGATCATTTGGGGGGGGCGGTGCATGAGTGTGTGTGTGCACAGCTGTTTTGTTTTGCTTTCTGTGATGACAAAGCAGACCGAGGTGACAGCCAGGATAAAGAGCAAAGAGGTTCATCTTGATAAGCCTTCTGCCGTCTGTGTCCTTATTGAGGCTCTTTGTTAGGTTGTCTGCCAGCCAAGGGGATCTTAAAGCAATGCTGCTTTGGAACAGAGCAGGAGATTGTGGAGAAGCAGATGAGAGAAAGGAGGGAGAGGGCAGGCTGGGCTAAGGCAAGGAGAAAGTAGTCTGATTTCTCCTCCATCAGGGGATCAAGGTCAGGGTCTAAAACAAGGGCCCACATAGAGAGGCATGAGGTGGGGGTGGTCTCTCTCTCTCTCTTTTTTAATCTTTATTGTTGAAAGTATTACAGATGTCCTTCTTTCTCCCATTGTCCCCCTCCACCAGTTCCTGCCCCACCCCAGGTCTTCACCACCCATAGGTTATGCATATATGCATATAAGATCCTTGTTTATTCTCTTCCCACACCCCCCTCACCCCTTCTTTCTGAGATTCATCCGTCTGTTCCACGTTTCCATGCCTCTGATTCTATTTTATTCATCCATTTATTCTGTTCAATAGATTTCTTATTCATTTATTTTTATTTTTAGATTCAATTGTTGATAGATGTGTATTTATTGCCATTTTATTGTTCATATTTTTTATCTTTTTTTTCTTCTTCTTCCTCTTCTTAAAGAATACCCTTCAACATTTCATGTAATACTGGTTTGATGGTGATGAACTCCTTTAGCTTTTTCTTATCTGTAAAGCTGACTCTCAATTCTAAATGATAACTTTGCTGGGTAGAGTAATCTTGGTTGTAGGTCCTTGCTATTCATCACTGAATGTTTCTTGCCACTCCCTTCTGGCCTGCATCGTTTCTGTTGAGAAATCAGCTGACAGTCATATGGGCATTCCCTTGTAGGTAACTAACTGCTTTTCTCTTGCTGCTTTTAAGATCTTTGTCTTTTGCCCTTGGCATTTTAATTATGATGTGTCTTGGTGTAGGCCTCTTTGGGTTCCTCTTGTTTGGGACTCTCTGTGCTTCCTGGACTTATAAGTCTATTTCTTTCACCAGGTAGGGGAAGTTTTCTGTCATTATTTCTTTAAATAAGTTTTTAATATCTTGTTCTCTCTCTTCTTCTTCTGGCACCCCCCATAATGCAAATGTTGGTGCACTTGAAATTGTTCTAGAGGCTCCTTATATTATCTTCATATTCTTAAATTCTTATTTCTTTTTCCTCTTCTGATTGGGTGTTTTTTGCTTTCTCATATTCCAAATCATTGATTTGATTCTCAGAATCCTCTGCTGTTGAATCCCTGTAAATTATTTTTTTAGTTAGTGTATGCTTAATTTCTGAAACGTCCTTTTTCATGCCTTTGACATTCTCACTAACATCCTTAAAAGTCTCACTAAGTCCCTTGAAGCTCTCTTGAATTCCTTGAAGCTCTGATTAAGTCCCTTGAATCTCTCAGTAAGATCCTTGATTAACCTTATAACCATGTATTTGAACTCTGTATTCAATAGTTTGCTTGCTTCCATTTCTTTCATTGGTGACATGTTTCTTTTTCTCCTAATTTTGGCTGCTTCCCTGTGTTTGTTTCTATGTATTAGGTAGAGCTGTTATGTCTCCTGGAATTGCTAAAATGGTTTGTGTAGTAGGTGTCCTGTAGGGCCCAGTGGCTCAGCCTCCCCATTAACCTGAGCTGGACACTCTAGGTGCGCCCCTGTGTGGTCTGTGTGCATAGTCTTATTGTAGTTGAGTCTTTTTTTTAAAAAATTTTGTTGTATTGCTTAAAGTATTACAAAGAGTATTATATATGTCTCCTTTTGTAGTTCAGTCTTGATTGCTATTGGCATCACTGGGAGGAATTGATCTCCAGGCCAGTTGGCTGTGAGGACCAGCTGCAACTACAGTGGAAGAGCAGCTGTACAGGACACCCCTATGGAGCAGGATTTGCTTCAGTGGGGCTTTGGTGCTCACTGAGTCTGTCGAGTGTGTTGCTTGTGGATGTGTAGAGTTGTAATATGTTATGGTCTGAAGCTATCCACCAGGTACACTGGCTCTGAGGCCTCTTGGGAGTGCAAAGTCAGCCACTGCCTGGGGCCACCTGGTAGGAGCTACAGAGAGATCTAAAGATGGCTGCCACTTGTATTGGGCTAAGAAGTGCCCAGGTGAGGCCCAGCTGTGCAGCAAGGCAGGCTGGTGGTAGTGCCAGGCATGAGCATATTATTGATAAGTTTGGGGCATGCTGATACCAGATGCTGCTTGTTTGAGAGATTTTAGGAAAGTCTGAAGCATGAATCAGGACAGGCCATTCATATGGCAAAGCCATTGCAAACAGCTTGTGTGGGGGTGCAAATTGGATGGGGCAGGTTCTCGGGGAATCACCAGGGCGAAACGAACGATGTGGGCCATGCTGGTGAAAACTCAGACATGGCTGCCAGTTAGCTCTATGATGGAGGAGGTCCCAGCACAGGAAGAATAACCCCTGTGAGCACCCCTGTCTGGGAGAAAGCCATCCCTGAGTTCCTGCCACATGCCAGACAGTCCAGTTCCTCCATATATCCCTGGATTCCTTCAAAGCCACCAGGCACTGGAGCTCAGAGGACGTGGGCCTTTTAAGAGGAACACCTGGGTCTCCAGCAGCCTCCATGTCACTCAGCCACAATGCCTGCTGGTTTTTACAGCCCGAAGTTATGAGGAATTCTCTTCCCAGCTCTGGAACCCTGGGCTGGAGGTCTGGCGTGGGGCTGGGACTCCCTGCTTCTCATGGCAGGCCTTGGAGATATCCCTCCCGATTAAAGAAACACCACACATGGGTGTCGGAACAGCCCGTTCTACAAATTCCATAGGTCTCAATGTGCTTTATTCTTTACTTCTCTAGTTGTAGGACTTCCATTCAGCCAGATTTCAGGTGGTTCTGAATGATAGTTGTTCTGTATTTTAGCTGTAATTTTGATGTGGTTGTGGAAGGCAGCGTGTACCAGCATTTAACTACGCCACCATCTTGGTTCTCTTGGGGGTGGTCTCTTAATAATCCATGAGGGTTGGGGGGGAAGCCACCCTAAAAGGCTAAGTGCCACTCATTCCCTGTGCCCTTTTGCTTGGATTTCTCTCTTCACCATGAGTTAGTTCTGAGCCTGCCTGTGAACAGTGTCATCAGGTATTACCTCCTGCACACAGTAGGCTTATTAGGAAGTGCTGGGAGGAGGGCAGCCAGCCTAGTGCTCCCCCAGGTGAAGGTCCACTGAGGCTCTGACAATAGCCAACCACCCAAGGTAGCAATCAAATGGACCATAACAAGAACCCAAGCTGCCCTGGTGAGTCTCCCAAGGGAGAAGGCTGGGCTTTCTCAGTGTCTGGGGTGGAAAAGCAGGATTCCTTCTGGAGTTGAACAGAAGATTTGAAATGATTAAAGCCAAGGGCACAGCTGTTGGGCATGGCAGGACACAGTCGATTTGTTGTTAAGGATGTGCCCATGCTCATCCTTCACAACAGCTCAGTCTCTAGGACCTCAAGCCCAGCATCTGTGAGAGGGCAGGGCTCAGCATGGCAAAAGGTTGTTCAGCAAGATCTTGAACCCCAGAGGCAAGGGACAAAGAGATCTCGTAGAATTTGCTTCCCATTCAAGTGGCTGACACATAGAATTCACAAGTACTTCTTTATTTCACCCCATTGTGTGCTAGGTACTATTTATTTTAGGTGCTAGGGATCAGATCTCAACCCCCTTGCCTGCTACTAAACATTCTAATGGTGTGAGACTGACAATAAATGAGAATATAAATAAACCATCTTGCTTAGACAATAAAGAGTAGCCCTGGCTGGGTGGCTCAGTTGATTGGAGAGTCGTGCCATACACCAAAAGATTGCATATTCCACTCCTGGTCGAGGCACATACCTAGGTTTTGGATTTGATTCCCCAGTTGGGCATGTAAGGGAGGCAACTGATCGATGTTTCTCTTTCACATCAATGTTTTCTTTCTCTCTCCCTCTCTCTCCTCCTCCTCTCTCAAATCAGTAAACATATCCTTGGGTGACAATTTAAAAAAAGAAATAAAGAAAAAGAAAAAGAGTGATGAGGTAGAGAATGAATGGCAAAGGGGAGGAATGCTCTATCCTGGGAGGTCAGGGAAGGCCTCTCTAAGACATGATGTTTGGGCTGAGATCCGATGAAAGAAGGAACTAGCCATGTAAAGGGGAAGAGCATTCCAAGGAGACAGAACAGCTGATACAATGCCCCGAGTGGGACAAGCTTAGCATGTTTCAGGGAGAAGTGATTCCCATTGAAATCAGAGACATCAGCAGGGCCAGCTTCTTAAGAGTCTTGTAGGCAATATCAGAGGAGTTTAGATATCGTTTAAAGAGCAGTGGGAAGGCATTGGAAGGTTTTAAGCAAGGGAGTGACATGATTTGATCTTCAGAAAGAGCACTCTCGTGACTTTGTGAAGAACAGGCTCATGAAGGAAGGGAAACCACTTAGGGGTTAATTACATTAATCCAAGTGAGAGAGATGATGGTTAGGCCCAGACTGGTAGCAGGGGAGGGGGAGAGAAATGGACAGACAGACTAAGGAAGTTTTGGAATGAGATCTACAGAACTCAGATGGGATGGGGAAACAGGGTAACAATCAGGTGGAGAATGTGCCCTCCAAATGGGGAAATCTCAAGGAGGGTCAAGTTTTAGGAGGAAACCCCAGACATGCAAAGTTTCAAGTGACTCCAGGGGAGATGTCAGGAGGCTGTTGGAATGTCCTAGATTCTGCAAAGGATACCCAGATGTGCAGGACCCAGAGCCTACTTTGGAGGAGCTTATTGTCCAGCTGTGAGATGAAACCTAGTGGGGGAGAATCTGCCCTGTGCCCCACTCCTGCCTTTTCTACCCAAGAGCCTCAAAGACCTGTTTCATTAGGGAAAAATTAACCCCACCCTCTGACACTCCCTCTGTTAGAATCATGGAATTTCTTCCAGCTCAGAAATGTCATGATTCTATGAGACCTGGCACTGACCAATGGGTAGAGAGGCAGTCTCGTTCTAGGAATAGTCTGAGAGTTCTTTGACCACAAGGGCCAAGGGCCAGGGTAAATAAGCTTTCCTAAATTCCCAAGATCCTGTTATTCTAAGTATTAGGCACTCCCCTCTGAGAATTTTTAGAGGAGGTTCCTCTTGTTTCACTCAGCCTTTTTCTTCAGGTGAAAGAAAATCTATCTAAATGAGTATCAAGAGTGGTCTTAAAAGGAAGAATAAGGGGGGGGAGTGATTGAGGTCCACCTGCAGCCTCAAAGGAGAGAAAGATGTGAGAGGGAGGAGGGGCATGGCAACCAGGGCTGCTGATCACACCTGCTGTGTCTGTCCCTCTCATGAACCAGGAAGTGGGTCTACCGTCCCCTTCATTTCTATGTCTTCCAACCACCTGGGCCTTGAAGCAACAAAGCAGCCCCCATAGAATTCAAATGTTCCCACATCATAGGACCTGTTCAAGCAGGCTGGCCAGAGCTCCAGCCTCAGAATTGCCATGGGAGTTGCAGGGAGGGGAGGGGCTCACAGGGCTTGGTGCCTTCATCTGTAAACGCAGAGCCCTGGAATCACACTGTCCAATATGATGGCCACCAGCTATGTAGCTATTTCCATTTAAATTAATTAAAATTAAATAAAAAATTTAAGACTCAGGTCCTCAATCACGGTAGCCACATTTCAAGGGCTCAAAAGCCACATGTGACAAGTGGCTACTGTGTGGAACAATTCAGATCTAGAACAGCTTCATCATCTCCAAAAGTGCAGCCAGACAGTGATGGTTTACAACAGTGGTTCCCAGGATATGGTCCCTGGGCAGCAGCGACAGCCCTGGGAGCACTTTAGAAATGCAAATGCTCAGGCCCCACCCGAATGAGAGACTCTGGGGATGGGTTTTAACAAACCTTCCAGGTGATTCTGATGCTGAAGCCAGAAAATCAAGGCTCCAGTGCAACCCAGGGCTGGGATCTGGCCCCCTGCTCTCTCCCTTTCCCCCCATCACATTTCTCCAGGATTATTTCATATTGAAAAAACAAAAGGATACGATTCTGTATCTGTGCTATATTGGAAGTCCAGTCCACTTCAGAAGAGCCCCCTGAGTCTCCGGGGGTCAGAATGGTTGTAATGGAAAATCGCTCCAATGAATGTCACTGGGGTGACTGCAGAATGTCTCATGAAAACAGCCTATGGCTAGGAACCCAGGTGTGTTCCCATTTTGCAGATGAGGGAACCGAAGCCTCTCACTCTTCCTGACCACCAGGACTGAGTCAGGCCTAGGGAATATCCAGGTTAAGAGCCTCAGAGACAGACGTGTCCTGGTTCTGTACCTAGGGGCCAGGTGATTGGGTGAGCGTGTACTCTCTGCAAGCCTGTTTCCTCCACTGTGAAGCCTGAATAATAATAGAACTGGTCTGCCGTGCGGATGAAACAAGCTCACGGACATAAGCGTCCCTGGCACTCAACACGTTTTCGATATTATTATACCAGGCAGTAGGAAGTCGGCCTAGTTTTCAAATTCTTTTTCAATATAAGCTGCTTTTCTTTTATTCTGTGGCCCCGAATTTCTCTTAGGATGTGAGCACCAGCTTGTGTTCCCTACACTTATTTGGGAACCAAAGAGGTATGGTGGCCCTTGTAAGTGGCACCATCAAAAGAGTAGTTTTTGCAGATTGGACGGTCTCTAGCTTTCTGGGTACAAGAGAGGTTGTTAGGTCAGGCTGGGAACTAGGAGGCCCCGTGAGCTACCCAACCCACAGTGGCCCAGAGTTCCACCACTTTGGGTCACATGACCTGAGCCAATGGCTCAGTCTCTCAGCCTCTACCTTTCCATCTGTGGGAAAGGGGGAATGGTCTGCCCAGTGCACCTGCCCTGAGTCCCCGAGATCCGAGGATGAATGCCATCCTCACCGTTCTCTAGAACCCAGGCCTCATCTTTCTCTTAGACCGTTTTCTGGCATCGTCCTCTGCGGAGAGACAGAAGCCACCAGTCTCTTCCTTTCTCCCTCCCCCACACCCAGGAACCTCAGTCCGCATGCTGCCGTCTGACTCAGCTCTCTCCACCCCTTCTCTGCCCTGGTGCTCCCTCTCCCCTCAGTTCCTACGGATGCACCCCCTCTCTCTAACTGTAATCTATTTTTCCTCTCACTGCCTCTTCCCTCCTACCACCCCCTCCTCCCAAAACAGCGGTGGGCATCCAAATGAGGCTGGACTTCCTGCAGCGCACGTTCTGGGCAGCCACGCAGCAGGTGGGTGTGATGGAGGTCAGTTCAGGGTCAGAAGGCTCCCCAACATTTCCACGCTGATGAGGGGCTGGCACTGTCAGACCCACTCCCCCGGCTGCCCCACTGCCTCTCAGCCCGCCTGCTAGGCCTCTGTCAGCCCTCCTGGATCTCTCCTCTGCCTTCCTCAGCTCCTGGAGGTCTGCCTGCGGCCTCAGTCTCTGGTCCCAGCCTTCCCCACCCAGTGCTCTCTCTCAGCTTAGGCCTGGGGCAAAGGGCAGGACACCACATCCCCTGAACTGTCGGTCACTAGTCTCTGCTGCTCAGATCCCCCACACAGCAAAGTAAGGAAACTGCCCTCCTCAGTGCCCCCCGCCCCCCACCAAGAACCAAGCCCAGTCTGTGGCCCACCCGCTCTGAGCTGGGCCTTTCCACAGCCCCTCCCACCCAACCCTTCCTCTCCTGCCTCTGCTCCCAGAGCCCTCAGACCTGGCTCCCCCTGGGCTGCACAGGGCTCCTCACTATCCTCCACAAGCTCCTCCAGCCCCGAATCTGCCCCTGGCTCTGAGCCTCCTCTGCTCCATGGCCCCCCTTCACTTGTTGCTGCGTCCCCACTTTGAGCAAGTGTAGGGACCAGAGAAAGAAGGTGGAAGGAATGGGAGGGGTTAGGAGCACCAGCCCAGTAGCCTGGGATCAGCCACCACATCGAGCAGGATGACAAAGAGCAGTAGGCGGCCACCCATGAGGCCTCCAGCAATAGGGCTCCCTTCTCCTCAGCCACAGCTGCAGGCCATGGCTCCCTCCGGGAAGGTGACCCAGCCGCAAGGATCCTGCTTCAGTGCCCTGCCCACTACCGTGCACGGCCACACACACACACACACACACACACCCCAAATACATGCACACATACACACACCACACATATACCACACATGGACACACACACCAAACATAGATACCATAGACACACATGTGCATGTACCACTAGTATACCGTAAACACACATCCGCCAGTCCCCACACATCAACACACAACACAGATGTACAACGCACATAGCACTCCCACACTCACGCGCCAAATACCCACCACACACACACAAGGGCATACCCGACTGACAATTTCTCTTCCTTCCAGTGCAGTGCGGGGGATGGGCCGTGCCCAAAGAGCTGCCAGGACAGTGTAAGTTCTTCCAGTGTGAAGAGGGGGGAGTGGGAGCCCTGGGCCCCGCACCCCAGTCCTCTGGATGAGCCAGCTCCCTCCCTCCCCAGTGCCCTTCTTTCCTGCAGTGCTGGGCTCCACGAGGGGACCTTCTCACTAGTCATGGCAGCCTGCCTTCCCAAATGCCAGGCCAGGCAGAGGACCCAGGGGGCCGGGGCAGGGCCAGAGCTCACCTCCCTCTGGGTTTCTCCTCAGGACCTGGACTGCTTCATCGTGGACAGCAACGGCTTCATTCTGATCTCAGAGCGACCCCAGGAGGTAAGATGCTGGGAAGTGGGGTAGGAGTAAGCCAAGTCCTCCAGTAGCCATGTCTTCGGAGAAAGGGCTGATGGCCCCAGGAAGCAATCTTGCTTTAGAGCCCATTAGAGTGAAAGGCCTGCAAAACTGGGATCGCCTCTTGAACCCAAAGTTAACATAGCAAGATTACAAAACTCAAGCTCCTTTCAACTCAGATGGTCATAGAAAATATTCTTGATTTTGTAACGATTCAGGCCTTCTCCCAGAGTTGGTTGGAAATTGTCCACATAATGAGGAGAGGCTCAGCCCAGCTACCCCTCGGGCCCGTGGCTGTCATTGAGAGCATGGCCTCGGAGGGGCCTCCTCCCAGAGTCCTCCGCTCTCTCCCAATGCTCATTACTCACCCCTTTGTCGCATTCCCCTCCCCGCTTGTCCACTCAGGCTGCTATAACAATTACAGGCTAGGGCTTATAAACAGGGAACTTGTTGCTCACAGTCCTGGAGGCAGAAATCCAAGGTCGGGAGCCAGGATGATTGAATGAGGGCCCTCGTCTGGGTCGTGAACTTCTCATCGCATCCTCATGTGGAAGAAGGGACAAGGGAGCTCTCCGGCTCTCCTTCGCAGGGCGCTGAAACCATTTCTGAGGGCTCTGCCCTCATGGCCGAATCGCCTCCCAAAGGTTCCACCTTTGACCATCACCTTGGAGGTTAGGTTTCAACATGTGAATTTGGGGGAGACATTCACACCATAGACCCTCCCCTTCTACCTTCCTGGGGCCCAGAGGGCCAGACCTCCCCCATGTTGTGCTGTCTTCCTGCCTGGACCTCCCTCGTGGACAGTTCTATTCCAGCCCCGCGCCTCGGTTTGCTAGCAGGGAAACAGGAATGGCGGTGACCCTTCTCGCGTCGCAGCCCGGCTCACAGGTACAACCTCCCCCGGCCTGTGATGGCTCCTCGGACCCTGCTTGTGCTCACAAAGGCGAAAGGAGAAGGTGCAATCACAATTTCGTTTTGCCAAGCCCAAAACTGGGCCCCGATATTAATTATGTAACCAGGAATCAAACTAAAAGGAAGCCTATTCAAACCTGAGCCCAACCTGAATAGCTTCACATGAAATATTTCCTTGAAACAAGCCAGAAGCATTGAAAAATCCTCCAAGCTGAACCTCAATGGAAGGGAAATAGTATTGGGTCCAGAGTGAGCTTCGCCCCTGACTAGCTATGTGATTGGGTGAAGCGGCTTCCATTAGCCGTGCCTCAGTTTCCCCCTCTCTAAGATGAGGGGGCCGCACCACACGATGTCTAAGGCCCCAGATCCTCAGTGCCTGGGCTATCAGCAGAGCTGGGCAAGCAGGCGGGGCTGCCGAGGCCATGGCCATGGCTATGTCTGTGCTCTGGCCTCAGAGTCCAAAGAAGTCGTGAGAACATGGCAGGAACCAGGGCATAGGAAGGAGATGTGGGAAAGAGGGCAGCTGAGGAAGGGGCACCCGTGGGTGACGGAATCCAACTCCTTGAGGAGAGATTTTGAATGGCCCGCTCCTGCGGAGCCTGTCTCGGCAGCAGGAGTGAAGAAGCAGATGGTTATGTCCGTTTTCCTCTTTCAGGAGTTGAGGGCCGGCTGACATCATGGCGTCTCTTGCCAGGCGCGAACTGCCAACCATCCCTTTCGCTGTCTTTCCGCCTGTCCCTTTCATGCCCCCTATTGGCCTTGCCACTCTTCCCTGGACAGAGCCCAGTTTATTCAGTATTTCTCAATTGCTCTGAGGGGAATGGGTGATGACAGAAATGAAACCAGTGGTTGGAAAGAGGCTTTGGGCCTAGCTTAGTGCTCTCAATCATTCATGCCCTGACCCCTGCGCCCTGGGGGACTGAGACGGCACCTCTGCAGGTCCCCGTGGTGTTGGCTTTCAAGCTCCAGAGTTTCAGAGAGAGTGCAGAAGGCTGGACACTTGGGGAGGGGCAGCCACGCCTGAGAGGCCGGGCTCTGGAGCAGTTGAAAGCAATGGCTCCTGTGGGGCCAGAGAGTGCGGGTTAGGCGTTTTAGACCAGAGCGCCACACTGCCCAGCGCCGCCTGCAGACAGCATGCAAGGGATGAGCATGGCTTTGTTCCAACAAAGCTTAATTACAGATACCGAAATTTGAATTTCACATAATCTTCATGTGTCATGAAGAATTATTAATCTTTTGATTTTTTTTCCCCAACCATTTGAAAATAGAAACACATTCTTAGCTCAAGAGCCAGATTTGGCCTGCGGGCCAGCATTTGCTGACCCGGCCTGAGAGGCAGCAGGACAGACTTGCAGGGAGTGGGGCGGTGGCAGGCACTCCCAAGGGGCCCTTGGTGTAGCTCACGGTGGTCCTGTTGTACACTCGCTCACATGTCTTCTCAAACCATGACATCAGTGGGCACAACTGTGGATAATATGTGGTAGCAAACAGCTATTTAGACGCTTCTATTTTACTATAAAGGATGTGCTTTCTTAGCTTATTTACCCCTGTCTTCTCAACTATTGTATTATTTTATAACATTATCCTTTGTATAATGAAGCAGAGCACAAGTGAGATCTTCATTAATAGGGTGTGACCTCTCAGGACTCTTCCAGAGCCCCAGCTCCCACTGTGCCTGGTCACCCTGGCTTCCCACAGCCCATGCTCCCCTCCTCCTCTCCCAACACTGGGAGGCCCCAGGAAAGGAGAGGTGGGGGACGGGGCGGGGGGGGAAGGATGGCTCTGGTGATGTTATTAGTTTCATTTTATACCAGAGGAAAACAGGCTCTGCAAGGTTTGGGAGGAAAGTCAAGCTGGAGAGCCTGGGTCCTGGAGGAAATGGAGGATTTGCTGGGCGAGGCGAGTGAGCCCAGGGAGAGCGGCCTTCTCCGGAGAGTGTGGCGGGCTGCAGGCCCGGGGCCGCTGAGCAGTGCTGCTGCCCGGTCCTACCCTCCCTCACGCTGTCCATGCTCAGGGCAGAGTTTATTCACTGAGTCAAACTGGTGTGAGTCTCACAGAATTAGGACCAATGCTCTAGGACCCTGAACTCCAGGCCAGGAATCCAGGCTCCTGGGTAAGTCCGAGGCTAGTGCCCAGGCTCTGGAAGCAGCAGCATCACCACAGGGCTCCGCTTTCCTCACTCTGGACCCCCTGCCCCGCGGCCTGCGCAGTGTCGGTGATAAGAGGGCACGAGGGAAATAGCACCCAAGCCGGAGACACCAATGATATAAGCAGCACCTGGCAGGTATCCAGGCTCAGCCATCTATCCACCCATTTTTGGTTTTGTGGGTTTTTTATTAAACTCATTCATTCAGTAACTCTGTAGCAGTTACCTATTGCTGCATAACAAATTATCCCAAAATGTAATGTCTTAAAACCACAAGACTTACCATCTCCCAGTTTCTGGGGTAAGCATCTGGGTATGGCTAGGTGGGGTGAGTCTGGCCCAGGGTCTCTCATGGGGCTGAATTAAGGGGTCAGCCAGGGCTGCTCCATTCAAGTCATTTCAAGCCTCAACTAGAGGCGGCTCAGCTTCCAAACTCGCTCACATGGTTGCTGGCCAGATTGGTTGCCAGGTGGGCTTCTCCAGGGGGCAGCTCTCAACACAGCAGCCGGCCTCTTCAGAGCAAGAGAGCCAAGACGAGCAGAGAGAAGAGAGCAAGACAGAGGTCAAAATCTTGGGAACCTAACTTCAGAAGGGACATCTGGTCACTTTGACCTTATTCCATTCACTAGGAGCAAGTTACTAGGTCCAGCTCCAGCCTATACTGGACCTAGTATAGGGGATGGGCTTACACAGGGCATGACTCGAAGAGGCTAGAGCCATTGTGACCATTTCAGGATCATTCCACCACACACTCCTACCCACCCACCCAAACCTGCCCCTCCCTAAGCACACCCAGGGGCCACCAAGGGCCACAAGCCTGGGCCCTCCCAACTCAACCCTCCCCCCTACCCCCTTTATCCTTAGGCCTCACAGTGTGGTGGGAGGACCAGCAGCATCAGCAGCATCTGGGAGTTTGGTAGAAACACATGTTCCCAGGCCCCACTGCAGGCCTAGGGAATCAGCAGCTCTGGGGATGGCCCACCCAGTGACTCCGGTGTGTGGTGGAGCCTGAGGCCCGCTACCTCGGCCTTCACACCAGTTGCTGTGGATCTGGGTGTACTTCTGGGCTGGGCTCTGTGCCGAAAGGTCCAGGCCACTTCCTGGCCCTGCCAGGGTCCAGCAGGGGTCTGGGAGAGAAGCCTGTCACTGTACCAGGTGCAGGATTCTTCCCAAAGTCCTCCCCAGCCCTTCCTCACAGGCCTCCTGCCCAGCAAACATCCGTGTAGAAGCCCCAGGGCCCCCCTGCGCCTGCCAGAGGGAGGGGTGCTCGGCTCTCTCCTGGTCCTGGCCTTGTTCCAGCTTGAGGGTTAGATAGTTGGCCCCATTGCGCCTCTCTTCCAGCTTAGGACTCCGTCTTATAATAAAGAGCCACAAAGGACGGATCCTAGCAGAGCTACAATCAGACACCCCATTGTGGTGTCTCCTTAAGGTTTAAGTCTCCCAGAAGCCATAGCACCTCCTCCCTCCCTGGCTGCAGCCCACAGAGCCAGTGCCTGCAAGCCCCTCAGACCAGGGCAACCCCTCTGTCCGCACAGGGCCTCTGACAGGCCTGTGCTGGGCCTCGCTGTTTTCCTTGCTCCCTTCCTCCTTCCCTACCTCCCCAAGCCCTCCTTCCTCCCTGCCCACGTGGCAGGGCAGGCTTCAAGTCCTGTTCCACGGGTGCAGGGTGAAGTGGGCGCAGGAGAAACCTCGACTTCCCTGCTCTGCATGTGCTCCTGCACTTGCCTCTCCAGCCCCCCACTCCTCACCGCCTGCCTCAGCATGTCTCTGGCTTCCCCGGGCTCAACCTTCTGGGGGCCAGGGCACCCTCATTTGGGCAACTTGAGCTGGTCACCTGACCTGAGACAGCTGATGGCAGCAGAGCCCCCCAGGAGTGAAGAGCCCTGATCCCCACACTCTTCCAGGCCCACTGTGGGCCCAAAGCACCTGCCAAGGGACGGGGCAGCTCAGGGACTCGGGGGCCATACAGCAGGAATGAAAGGATTGGTCCCCACGAGGAGCCGTGCGCAGTGGCTTCACTCTGGTAATTCATGTTCTCCTCACATCCCTCAGAGGATGGACTTCCCACTTTTAGAGAAGAAACTGAGGCTGTCCTAGGTGAGGAGGCCGTATGACATTGCTCCATTCCAATACCCGAGTGAATCTTTGCTTTAATTCACCCTCTGGTCCCCCTTCTCTCTGGGGACAGCAGGCTCACACGTGCATGCACATCAGCCCATGCCGAGGGGATGTTGCTGGCCAGGGGGCTGCTCATCAGTTCTGGGTCCTTGGCTGCCACCTGCCCCATCTGCTTCCTGCTCCGGCTCCTGGGTGTGCCCCACAGGACCTCACCTCACTCCCACCTCAGTACAGACTGGAAACTCGGGGAGCCCCAGGCCCTTGGCTCAGCAGCCCAGGGGACGGTTGCTTGTGTGGGGGTGTCCTCAGTGAACGTGGAGCCTGCCCTGTGTCAGCACACCTAGCTGGCAGGTAGAGCCAGCTCCCAGAGCCCCTTCAGAGTGCCGTGGCTGTAAAGCAGCCATGGTCCCCCTGCCGTGCTGTGCTGGGTGCCCCCCCTCCCGCCCCCACCTTCAGTCTGAGGGCCCTACATTGACAGGGCACCCAAAATTGAATGGTTGGACCTTGGCTTTGCTGATTCAGAAAATTCTATCAACTTACCTATTTGAGTCACTGATTCACTCTAAGTTCAAATGAAACTGTATCGGCCAGGAATTGCATTCTACTGTGAGGAATGGAGTCCCCACTACAGTGACTTAAGCAACGTAAAGGCTTATTCTCTCATATAAGGAATGGCTGAAGGCAGCCCCGGCCTGGTGTGGGTCACCAGCTGCCCCGTCCTCAGGACCACCTGGATACAGGAGCTCCTGCCTGCGTGTCCACCTTCCAGACAAGGGGGAGTGCAGCAGCCCTGGACGTGGTGCCCTTCCTGCAGAGGCATCTCCCTTTTAACAGATTCCTGGAAGGCCCACCAGGACTTTGCTCACATTTCATTGGCCAGCCCCAGCCGCAGGGGAGTCTGGGAAATGTAGTCTTTTAGTTGAGGCTCTTAATCCCTACCAAAGAAGGGGAGGATGGATAGTCTCTGCCAGAGTGGCATATCCTCCAAGTCAAGTTGCTTATTTACAGAGGAGGATACATTGCTTCCCGTGTCTAGCAGCTTGTCTTACTCTCATGGACCTCCCTTCTCAGAATCAAGTGTCTAAACAACAGGGTTTGGGGTAAATAAGCCTAGAATTACGGAGGAGAAGAGGAGCCTCAATTCCACCTCACTGCATGCACTTTCCCGGGGAGCAGAATACTCACACCACTCCTTCCTTCCCTGTCTGTTCCCTCGCACCTTCCTTCCACAGATATGCACTGAGTAATACCATGAGCAGGACACTGTGTTCTGTGGGGGCAGAGGAGGATGGCGCTGGGTGGTGATGCAGGAGCACACACGCAGTAACTGGAACAGCAGAGAGAATGCCCCACCTGAGCAGGAGCCCTGGACCCAAAGGAACTGCAGGTGGCTTCAGGGCTGCACCTGGAGGCACAGGCAGGATTGGCGGCCTCACACCTCCCTGCTTGCCATCCTGTCCCTGGAATGCCCTCAGCTCCACGCTCTCCCCTTGCTGTCCGCTGCCCTCTCGGGCCTCCCAGGCAGAGCACATGGGCCTTCCGGGCACAGAGAGAGCAGAGCTGACCCGCCTGCTCCGTTTCCCCTGGGGGCTTCTGTGGTGAGCCTGTCAGTGTCTCAGTCAGAGGAAGGAGGATTCGTTCTGCTGGCAAAGTGAGAAGCGGACTCCTGAGAGGAGGATGGGAAGGAGCGCTCCTTGGAGTGAGGCCTGGGGAAGGGTAACCAAGGCAGGGAGAAGAGCCCTCGTGTCTCCTTGTCAGACTGGCCGCCACTTGCCCAG
Source organism: Myotis daubentonii (assembly GCF_963259705.1). Taxonomy (NCBI): domain Eukaryota; kingdom Metazoa; phylum Chordata; class Mammalia; order Chiroptera; family Vespertilionidae; genus Myotis; species Myotis daubentonii. The sequence continues at coordinate 98,721,724 of NC_081841.1, read as the reverse complement.
CACTTTCTGTGGGCGAGATACTTGGCACGCATTATCCCCAATCTTCCTAATGGCCTGCCCATGGCCACACCGCAGGCAGGGGCAGAGCCAGGATTTGAATCAAAATCCAACCCCTTGGTCCCAGCACCCTGCGCCCTGCTGAGGACCAGCAGCAGCAAAGGCAGGCAATGGGAGGCAATGGGAGGGGTGCAGCAGCAAGGCTGGGGCACGGGGCGGCACAGCAGGCGTGAAGGTGAGCTGACCTTGTTGGCTTGGAGGATGCCCAGCACACAGGTGCTCACCTTGTGTTGGTTTGTTGGGTGATGGAGAGATGGTGAGAGAGGTGAGCAGAATACTCAAAGAGAGTGATCAAATCCCAGCAGGGGCTGGGGCCTCGGGAGCCCAGTTACGAGGGCAAAGTGTCTGTGGAGAGGACACGGGTTTAGGTTAAGTCGCTATTCATGGAGTCGGGATGGTGAGTGACAGATCCACAGGAAACACTGATTAATTGGAAAAGAGGGGAGGGCAGGAGAGAGGGAAATCAAAGGCAGCTCTGGAGTTCTCAGACCTGGTTTAGCTGGGTGATAAGGATGCCCTTGAACCTCCTGTGACCATGACTCACAGAAGCACATTTTGCATCTGACCCATCACAGACACACACACACACACACACACACACACACACACACACTCTCGCGTGCGTGTGCGCAATCAAGTTTCACAAAACCCTGTTTAACCTGCTGCAGGTGATTCCCACTGATTTGTTCAAAGGAACTCTACCTTAAAAAAATGTGATTGCAACCCCCAGATTGATTTCATAGACAATTAATAGATTACAACTTAGAGTTTTAAAAGCACTGAGATGAGACTATGGCAAGGGGGGGGGGGGGCGGGCAGGGGTGCAAATTAAAGGGAGGGGCGTGGCATGGATCCCCCTGTGATTACGTTGAAGGGCATCTGCAGGGAAAACCCACACAGGCAGCTAAAGTCTGGAGCTCAGAAATGAAAGTCCTCACCCATCTCTCTCTCTCTCTCTCTCTCTCTCTCTCTCCCCTCCTCCCTCCCTCCCAGGTGGGAAGATTTCTAGGGGAGGTGGACGGTGCTCTCCTGACCCAGCTGCTCAGCATGGGGGTGTTCAGCCAGTAAGTGGGACCCGCTTCTTCCCCATCTGACAAAAAGGCAGGATCTGATGCTAAATGGGCCAGACAGAGCTGGTGGTCCTGACCTCAGAACCCATCGTGAGAGCCCCCACGTGCTCCAAAAGCAACCGTTCTGAAGCCCGGGACTTGAGAAGAGGCGGGGAGTGGCATGAGGACTGTGGGCCCCTAGAAGGAAAACCAAATTTACTATCTGTTTTCTTTAAAACCAAGTACAGAACTGTAATTTTTGGCATGGCTTGCTTCTGATCTGCCATCCTAACTCCTCAACTGTCGGGCATCTGGGTGAATGAAACTGCAGCGACTGCCTGGGGCGGAGCAGGGGCGGGCAGGGTCCGGACTCACCAGCTCCTGTCTCTGGCTTTCAGGGTGACCATGTACGACTACCAGGCCATGTGCACACCCCCCAGCCACCACCACAGCGCCGCCCGGCCCCTGGTCAGCGTGAGTGTCACCGCAGACCTCCCCTCCGCCAGGTGGCAAGCCCTCCACCTAAAATGAGGTTACCTGGTCCCTGGTCTCCCCCAGTCTCAGGCATCTGGCCCAGGGCCCCTCTTGACTCTGACCAAGAAGTCCTCCCCCACTTCTGCCTCACCCGCCCCCCCCCCAGCCCCCCAGCCCTGCAGGGATTGTCTGCGGGCCTCTGTGAGTAGTGTGGTCACACAGGCCATCAGGGACCCTGAAGCGTCACCAAGAGGCTCATCAGGACGAGGCCCTGCCTGGCCTTCTTGATGGGCTTGTCGAACCCGCTGCCGGCCCTGCACAGGAGTCTCTCGGATAACCAGCTTCCCAGGCTTCCCAGCTGGGAAGGGGTGGGTGGTGGCAGCAGGACTGGTGTCCCGGGGTGTGGTCTGTCCCCCAGCCCAGGGTTAACTGGTTGTCTCCCTTCTTCCCAGCCTATCTCAGCCCTCCTGACTGTGACCAGATGGCTGGTGAATGAGCTCTTGCTGTGAGTGGGGGTGGGGGGGGGGTGAGGTGGGGGCAGCTGGGGACTTCATGCAGGTGTGTCTTCTGAGGGATCCAGAGGAGGGGGAAGGTCTGGGGAGGAACTGTCCTGTGTGTATGGGGCCTCCTCCCTGCTGCTGCCAGGGGCACCTTTCTGCTCATTCGGGGACCCTCGGGCAGGGAAGAGGATGTCCAGGAGAACAGGGCTGGGCCGGAGAGCAGCGGGGAGCGCCAGCGCCCCGGCCGCTCAGTCGGATTCGGTGCCGTGTCTGACAGGTTCCTGCTGGAGTGGAGTGCCTGGGGCTCCCGGAGAGCCGGCCACGGGGCCCAGGGTGAGCACCTGTGACTGCATGACCTTGTGTTTGCTACCAGTGCCATTTCAGTCAGCTAACTGGAAACCTCCCCCTCTGGGGGGTGACAGAGGGGAAGGGGCTCTGGGCGGCTCACTGTTCATATCTCATCCTGCTTGGCCTTCTCTTGTCACCTTCCCCTCCTGGCTCCCCACCTCTATGTGACATCACGCCATCTCCGGACACCACTGCTCCATGTGACATCACTCATCCCATGTGACATCACCACCTTGTGACATCCTGACCTCGTGTGACATTATGCCCACCCTGTGCTGGGCCTCATGTCCTGGGCAGCCAAAGCTGTCTTCCATCACTGTAAGTAGCACCCACCGTGGAGCCGGGTCAGGGGAGCGGGAGGCAGCTTGGGGCTGCAAAGGGCCCCCTCAGCTCTCCCTTAAAGGGGTGCATTCATCCCGGGGCACCCCGACTCGGGATCTCCCCCAGTGTAAAGCCCCATGGCTTAGCGGGGGGTGCAGCCCAGACCTCATCCCACACAAGCACAGTCCGACCCGGGCGAGATGGAGCCCAGCCGTCTCCTCGGGGAGGACGCTGACCCATCACGGTGACCCATCCCAGAGGAAAGGGGGATGCGGTCCGGTGGCTGCGGCCACATGCAGGTGAGCGGCCACCAGGTCACCCTGCGGCACGAACAGTGCGGCCTCCAGCTCAGGGCTGCGGGGTGGCCGGCAGAGGCCTCATCTGATCACGGGGACACTCCTGGGATAATGCAATTCCCAAAGGCTGACCACAAATCAAAGCCATGTCCTGTCAGCCAGTTGGGACTCTGACCACATTCCCGGGAGGGTGAGGCTACCTGGTCTTTACCTGCAAAGGGACATGGACCGCTTCCACTCCCTGGGTGGCCCGGGCTCCTGTACCACGCAACACTGTCGCACCTGAGCAGGTTTTGCTCCGCCCCTGCTTGCTATAGAGCCTTTCCCTGGTGTTCTGCGACTTCTCCACCGTTGGGGCTGCACCCCTTCTTTTGCTTCCTGATGGAAAAACCGCTCGCACTGCCGTCCCTGCCTGGCCTGCTTCACTCCCCCTCTGCCTGCTCTCACCACTGGCCTGCTGGTGTGACCGCCGACCCTCAGCTCACGTGGCCAACCCCTGCCATGTTTCCAGACTCCTTTTGGAAATCACACCCGGCAGTCTTCACAGGACCGCCCGGGGACATTCAGTCACGGGGTGTTTGTGACAGGAACCAGGAACCATGTGTCACCGCCCATCTAGAAACAGGCCCCTCCTCCCGGCGGCTCGGGAACAGGCGGGCGGAGCGCCCCTCTGTCCTCTGCCAGCATCTGCGCCTACAAGGCTGAGCGTGAGCTCCCTCATCCTGCTTGTCTAGAACTTCCCATCTCAGGCCGCTGTCCCCCAGCAGGCCTGGCCCGGCAGGTCAGCCGTGTCCTCTGGGCTTGGAGTCCAAGGGCCTGGGCAGAGGGCAGCTGTGTGCCCTTGGGGAAGCCACTCGCCTATTGTTGTTGGCATGTGGCTCTTGTTATCTCTGCGATGACCTACCACACAAGGTGTCTCAGCTGACAGCGGGGACAGGCCAGCCTGAGCCAGCCCCCTGGGTGCGAGGCCCGTGCAACGGGGCCTGGAAGGAGAGGAGCCAGGCCCTGAGCCTCTGCAGGCTGCAGCCAGAGCACCCCCTCTCGAACCCCAGGGGCCGGAGAGCGGCGCTGCTCAGCAACACCCTTAGAGGCCAGTGTGGCCCTGGCTGACCCTCAGCAGGGCTGTGCGGGGACATTTCTGGGTCTGGGGATTGAGGAGACCTGTAACTCCCTGTTAACCTTTGTGTGACCCTGCCATAGGTCATGTCTACACAATGGGGGAATGCGGCCTGTCCTGCCTGTTTCACAGAGAGCTCTGGAAACAAAAGGAAAGGCGTGGAAAGTGGCATGCAGAAAGAGGGGTACTGCAGCACCGAAACGACACTGCTATTTTGAACGAAACCATGTCCCTCTGCCTGGGAGCTGACCTTGTTTGCTTTTTGCTCACCTCGGGAGCGAGCATGGCCATCCAGAGTAGGACGCCGGGGACCTACTCTCCCGTGTGCTGAGTCCTTTCTGAATGGCTCAAGTGCACCACAGACACGCACTGAGGGCCCCTGCCCAGCCATCCCCCAGCCCCGCGGCCGGGCGCCGGCCCTCACTGCTCTGCTCTCACCAGCAGCAGGGACGGAGGGCACACCTGGGGCTTGCCCAGGCCCTGCACTCGCAGAGCGCCTCAGCTGGCTGAGGAGATGTCACCTGTCCATACTGAACTGGAAGGGTGGTGGGGTGAAGGGCTGAAGTCTCCCCAAGCCACCCCTGGGCACTCTGACCAGCTCTGCTTTCCTCTCAGACTCTGCACATCAACAATGAAGGAGCCTTTAAGAAGGTGCTCTCCCCCTCCCAGCCCAGCTTACAGTAGGGATGCAGGCTTCCACAGGCAGGAAGAGGCTTTCACCAGGTCATGAGGCTAGTGTGTCAGTCACACACAACTGAACCCGAGGCGCCCTGAGGCCCAGCCTGCTGCCCTGTCCACTGCGATCCACTCCACTGCTTTGATTCTGTTCCTTTGCCTTCCCCCTTTCTCCCGGCCTACCCCTCCTTTACGTGTTCTGAGAGCTTTCTGACAAAGGAGCCACCTGCAAATGGACTAGGGCCTGGAGGTGTTGAAGCTGAGATCCCTCCAGGAATGACTCTGCAGGCCCTTCCAATTCGATGATGCGCTTTCTCCCATCGCACCTGTCTCCCCACAGCCCACAAGCACAGGAAGCAGGACATGCTGCAGCCCTGCGACACGGAGTACCCCGTGTTTGTGCACCAGAGGGCCATCCAGGAGGTCAACGGGATCATCGATTGTGGGGCCTGCCAGAAGTAAGACCTGAGGCAGCTCTTCCTGCCCCCAGCCTCGGGGCAGGGCCTGGTCACTCACAGGAAGGGGAGGGGCGGGGAGGGGGCCGTGGGGGGGGGGGGGCGCATCTGTAAATGGGGAGGAAGGCGAGGGTGCTCTAAGTGAAAGGGCATGCTCCGGGTCTTTGTTTCCCAGTCCCCTTAGTGAAGGAAACAGGCTGAGGCAGAGGGTGTGTGGGAGGAGGCCAGCTGGGGGCTAAGGAATGGCGGTCCCGAGGCCAGGCCCTTGTGAACAAGTCACCTCCACGCCAGGCCCCAAAGCCATCCCAGATAGAAATGATCCCACGATTCAATGTCTATCTCACTCACACCTGCATCGAAGCTCAGTGTCAGGGCCACATGAGCTGAACTCCACCGAGAGATCTTGGAAGGCAAGGGTAGATTTGAGGAAAGGACAAGCCAGCTCCCCCTTAGAAATCTGTCTGTGCAGAGAAAGGGGAAAGCATAAGGATGTTCTTAGGAGCACGTGGGCCCAGTCTAGACTCAGCCTTCCCCCATGGAGAGTCCATTAGATCCAACTCGCTCTGCCAGCCTGGCCCAGGGAGGCCTGAATGAAAGTTCCCTCCTGCTGACCCCACCCCTGGCCTCAGGGGCCATGCTCCCTGGAACTTCTCTCCTGGCCCAGGAGGCTGAGATCCCTCCAGGATGTCCCCTTGGTCAGCCTTGCCGTTCACCAAGGGCTTCCCAGGATGTCCTTGAGAGACCCCAGACTTCGAGCGAATTCTTTCATAGTGTAGCGCCTCAGACTTCTGCGTCAGACAGGTTTCCATCTCTCACCCTTGTGTAATGCCAGTGGGGTTTTAACTTTAGCACAGCAGTTCTCTTGGACTATTGATATTTGTGCACTTAGCTCAAAGGCTTGTTGTAAGGATGAAGTAAATGCTATGGTGCAAAGCCAAGACTTTAGGGTAGACAGACTTGAGTTTAAAAAGTGGCTCTGCTACTTCCTAGCTGTGTATCCTTGGGCAAGTTACTTAGCCAATTCTAGCCTCTATGTTCTCATCTACAAAAGGGTAATACTAACTTCATGTAGTGTAGTAAAGGTTATGTACGTGTGTGTGTGTGTGTGTGTGTGTGTGTGTGTGTGTGTGCATGTAAAAAACCCGGAGGACATGGTCAGTAAGGGGCAGCTGTTATGTAATACACCAGGCCTTTTGCATAATAGGCTCTCCATAACCCTTTACTCACTCCCTCTTCACAGGACTCCTGGGCAGTATGCAGGGGCACTGTGCCACCTCGTGGCCAAGACTGAGCACTGCATCTTCCCCATATGGCCTGCCCCCACCACATTAAAGCAAGGAGAGCCACATATCCCTATTTGCTTGGTGCAGTCCTGATTTATACCTGTTGTCCTGCATATATTAATAACTTTAATTCTCATATATGTTCCAGTTAGGACTTCCTCGCCTTCTCCAATCTGCTAGGAAAGGAGCATTTCTAAAGGCTTGTGGGTAAAATAAGCCAATAGGACTGAGTCAGTTGCCCAGGGCTGTTCCTGTAGCTGCCCTGATCTGACCTGCCTCATGGCTCCATTTCTTCCCCTGCCACCCTAACTCTACACTAGAAGTTTGGGGGTTTCCCCCCCTAGAAGCCCTATGTCAAGCCTTCCATGGATTCCAGGGCCCCGCCTCTCTCTTTGCTGCAGGATATTTGTGATGCAACAGATTCCCAATAGTAACCTTCTCCTCCTGGTGACAGACCCCACCTGTGACTGTAGCATCTTCCCACCAGTCCTTCAGGAGGCTACAGAAGTCAAATATATCCTTCTGATCTGCCACAATGTGCAAGGTGAGGGAGGGGTGTCGGTGCAGGAGAGATTGAGGGGCTTAGATTTTGAGGCTGAGGCCAGTCTCCCTCACCACCACCATCCCACTCTCCCACGCAGAGCATCATTACTGGTTCTCCAACCCTTCCCCCAGGCCCCTGGGTACTGCCTCCTGACCCTGGAAGCCACTTGTAAGGCAGTTGGTCCTACCAGGGGCAGGCTCTTCCAGAACTGAGTCTCCAGAATCAGCTCTTGTCATGAGGCGTTTGCCTTGACAGTGACTCCTGCACATAATGCCTCTACCAAGTGTGACAGAATGCGCTCCCAGAAGCTCCGTCGGCGACCGGATTCCTGTCATGCCTTCCACCCAGAGGTGGGCTGGAGGGGGTTCAGGGGTGGGGCTTGGACTTCATCCCCAAATCCTCAGCGCTGTGGCTGTGCCTGCGCATGGAAGACATGAGTGCATCTGGGCACAGGATGCAACTGCACGTGGAAACCTTCAGACACGTGCAGCAAATACTAAGTCAACCAGGATCTGAGGGGCCTTCTACAAACAGAGCCACACAGTTCCCAGGGTTTGGGCCCTCAGTGAATCAAAACACAGCATCCCCATATTGTCCTCATTGCTGCTGCACTTAGCTGCAAATGACCTAAGCAAACAGGAAATCATTATGTGCAAAACACTAATGGTGACCGACATGTATTGAGCACCCTCCCTGTGGCAAGCCCTGAGCTGGGCGCTTACACTCGGGATCGTCTTGGCTGGAAATGGCTGCCACAATAATCCACATCAAAGATGCTCCCAGAGTCAATGGCTTCCCTGAAGTCATTCTAAGAGGATGACCCCGCAGCCACTCCAAGAGGGGGCAAGCAGAGAATTCATGAGCCCAGTTCTGGGGCTGAGTGTACAGCCTCTGCTTCCTCCTAAAAGGTAGGGGGTCTGAGAGAGGGGACAGTGCTTCCTCCACTTTCAGAAACCCCCCCCTTCCCCCAGGCTTTTGGATCCTATTAGTCCAGAGACCCCTGCCCTACTTCCTACCTCCTCTGGCTGGTACGTCACCCTGAATGCTGCCCTTTCATCTCTGCTCTGCGTTCCAGGAGAACGCCCAGGACTGTGGCGGCTCCTCGGAAACCTGCGCCTCGCTCCCCCTGCTCCTGCTGCCTCTGTGTGCCTGGCTGCTGCCACCCCAGCTGCTGCGATGACACCCACCCCGTCTGACCTCTGTTTTGACAAGGTAGTCCTTCTAGAGACATTTTAAGGAGTCAGCAACTGACGGGGAACCCAGCTCATTACAGCTGGGTTAACACCCAGGTCAATGCTTATCTCAATGACCCTGCCTCCTGAAATTGCTGGGTGGAACCAGAAACCACTTCCCCAAGACCTTCCAGGATGCCTGCAACCACCCAACCCACCTTGAGGGGCATTCTCCCATCCTTCCTATCTCCTCTTCAGGAGCCTAGCATGAGCTCAACTTGGACCAAGACAAAAGGATTTCATTCCATCTATTCTCCAGAAGTCCAGACCCAACCAAAAATAGGGTCAGCTGTTCTAATGAACCTGGCTGGTCTTCAGTAGAACAAAGGACTTAAAGATACTGAGAAAGAGAGGCAGAATGAGACCAACAATAGCAACAACTGAAATGAGACAAGGGCAAGAACAATCCCCCCAGGAAACATAGCTGCCTCAAAGTGAGATGCACGGTGGGAGCAGCTCAATTTCCTTCTGCGGCTCAAAAAATTCTAACTCTGTTTGAGACAGAGAGGGGAGGGGAAAGAAGGGGAGGGGAGGGGAGGGGAGAGGAGGGGAGGGGAAGGGAAGGGAGGGGAGAGGAGGGGAGACAATAGTAATGGAAAAGACCCCAAATCCTTTTATCCAACATAGCTACATGTGATGTCTGCAAACTATTGCTATTAAAAAAACTTCTAAAAACATCTTTGCAGTCCCTCCAGTGTGGCTCAGTGGTTGAGTGTCAACCTATGAACCAGGAGGTCATGATTCAATTCCCAGTCTGGGCACATGCCTCGGTTGCAGGCTCGATCCCCAGTAGAGGCAGCCAATCAATTATTCTCTCATCGTTGATGTTTCTATCTCTCTCCCTCTCCCTTCCCCTCTGAAATCAATGAAAACATATATTTTTAAAATTTTTTGCAAAGCCCTGATGTAAAGGAACCTTTGCATCTAAGAAAAGCATGAGACGCCCAGCAGCCATGTTGGGAGATACTGGGGTTCTGCAGAGGCGGCAGGAGTGGCTGTAGTGGAACAAGATCCCAAGAGCGAGCAGTGGCATGGGGAGGGTCTCCAGAGGGCTGACTCCACACTCCCCAGGAGGTCCAGGCCCCCTGGTCCACAAAGAGACTACCTGGCTCTGTTCCTGGGGTTAGAACTTTGGGGAACATTTCAATTTGCCAGGCAGAGCCCACGGTAAGGGAGCTATGTTTGGGAATTCACTCTCCACATACACATTCCTCCAGGATCTTGAGGCCCTGGAATTCCTGCGGCCCGCCCTCTCAGACCTGGCTCCTAAGAGACAGCCATCTCCATTAAAGGCAGAACTGGGCGGGAATTCTGGAGTGGCCTCAGATCTTTCCGTTTAACCAACCTCCAATGAGGAGGTCTAGCCACACCCCATAGTCACAGGCAACGACAGTGCACAGGGCCTTGGGGGGCCCTTCTCAGCCCTCCACTCTTCAAAGTACAAGTTTCCCACCAGTAATTGGTCCCCTTCTCCCCCAACTCAATAAAACACATTCATTATATTTGTAAAATGCCTTATGCTATCCATTATACAACATTACTTTCATTACCACTTAAGTCTCACAACAATCCTGTGAGGTGAGCATTAACAGCCTGTTTACAGATGAAGAAATCGAACCTCAGAGAAGATAAGGGATTCACTTAGCTAGTTTAAGTGGCAGAATAATGGTAGTAATAGCTAAGGTTCATTTGTGCCAGATAAAAGCAGTTATTAACCCATTCAACCCTTGCAACATCCCTCTGAAGTAGGTACTAGCATTAGCCCCACATCATAGACCAGGAAACTGAAACACAGAGTTGAAAACTGACTCCAAATTATTAGAAGAATGTTGTGAGGTTTGAATACCATATTCGTAATAATGTGCCTAGCTACTATTACCTTGTTTCATGGAGGGACAGAGAAATTACAGTTTGGATGCCAGGGACAGTAGGTAAAGGTCACAGTTGCCTACCTGGTGCGGGTGGGTGAGAAGCAGCAAGGAGACCTTTTTCCAACCCAGTGGCTATCATGGCTCAGAGCTTCCCCATTACCATGTCGCAATGACCTCATTGTGATCAGCATGGCAGCATGAGCACTTCCTAGCCACGGGCCATGGCCACCCACATGCCTTTCTTCAGCATTGGTCCTGGCCTCCAACAGCATCTGACCTCAACTACCGCCTCCCAGACACAAACTGCCAGTCTCTCTATAGGAAAATTCAGTGTTGTCTTTTGAAAGGCTTATCTTCCCCACCCAACCAGAGCAAACATTTTTAGGCAAATCTAACAACTATTTTAGCCATATAATTTTAAAACCAAGCTTAGGAAGTGCTGTGGCAGATCCTGGCCTCATTTTGTCCACTTAAACCCCATGCCGTGCCTGGCCTGCAGTGGACTTTAAGATCTGGAAATCTCTTTCAGAACCAATGATCAAAAGACCATTTCTGATCAACTAGTTTGCTCCTTACCTGGAAGAACAGAACATTCTCCTGAGTTTGCCTTTCTTCAGAGGTCAGAACTACCGTTCCTCTTTCTACTGTTAACAAAATCACTAAAGGACAGCAGGTGGCAACCTGGCTCAAGCTAAAGAGCCATCATCTTTATTTCAGAGGGACAAAGTTCAAACCAAAGTAATTTAATAAATGACAAGAGTCTGGGGTACAGAATCTTTTTTTTTTTTTTTTAAGATTTAACTTTGTGTGTTAATCCTCACCTGAGGATATTTTTCCATTGATTTTTTAGGGAGAGTTGGAAGAGAGAGGGAAAGACAAAGACATATCGATGTGAGAGAAACACATCAATTGGTTGCCTCCTGCACATGCCCTGACCAGGGCCCGGGCCAGGGAGAAGCCTGCAACCAAGGTACATGCCCTTGACCGGAATCGAACCCAGGGCCATTTGGCACACAGGCTGATGCTCTATCCACTGAGCAAAACCGGCTAGGGCTGGGGTACAGAATCTTGAAACCCTTTCCCTATAAATGCTGCACATCTTTGGGGGACCCAGAATTCAAGGCTGCTGTGAGAGCCTCCTTCCACAGTACAGAGATATATTAACTTCTAAATTCACTTAATAATTTTGTGTATTTTAATAGAAGTGCTTTCAGGTAAAATGCTTCTATAGTCATTTAATGTGAAGTTTTGGTTCAGGAGAGCAAAGGAGTGGACATATCTTAAAGTCAGAAAAGTAAATATGGGGAGTCACAGACCACAAAAGGGAGAAATTAGAGCAAGAGTTTGGCAGAAACACCAGCCCATCACAATGGAAAATTAGAGAAATGTTGATCCGTGAGAGCACTTCACAGAAAGATGCAAAGGATGTTAGAAACCCCATTTTAACAGGTGAGAAAACAGGGCTGGGGAAAGGACTTCTCGCCTGTCACGTGGCAAATGGCAGAGCTGCACTCTGAACCTACAGCTGTTTCTAGGTCAGTGTAGCTAGCAGGGGTGGTGGGTGAGCAGTAATGAGAGGCTTTCGTGTTCACGCAGCTGGATCCCCTGCTTCCTTGGGTCCCTGAGCCCCCTCCATGCCATCACAAGCAGAAGTTACAAGAGCCAGGCTGACTTTGTTTCACCAAATCAAATAGTTGAAGCAGGAAATGTTTGCATATTAGGATACAGGGAGTGGCAGTCCATAGTTCATGCCCATGAGAATACAGAATGTGCTGTAACTGAAGCAAAATACTCAAGATGATATTATTTCTGGGGTAATTTTAAAGCAACAATGGCCAAAGGTTTCTCTAGACTACCCAGAGCCCTAGCGATCTATAGTCGAAATGCAAACTTGCCCGCATCTACTTCCTTTACAATACCCAGAGGATACTGAGGAGGACATACTAGTAGACAGCTTGGGAAAAGCTGGGAAAAATGAAGTGAATTATCTGTAGGCTTCACCTTATTTTTCAAGAGCAGAATGCAACCCAGCGTTCTCTATGTAGATGATATGGAAAACCTTTAACATTTATCTACACCTTAAAATGAAAACTCAGAGTGGACATATTATCCCAATACTGGAAATTCTCCTGCAAAACTAAAAATACCTAAGACAAAACTTAAGAGTCTTCTTTAGTTACATACTAGTAAAAGGGTTAAAAAATCCTCAAAACTTTTATGTCAATATACATAAAACTGTCTAATCTGAATTTTCTTCTTAAAGAACACCCGCAGTCAGCCTTAGCTTTTCTGATTTAGTTTTTGCACCAATGTAATGTGAGCTGATCAGTTCAGAGGGTTGTAGTTGGGTTATGTGAGATAGCAAGAGTCCTTTGGATAACGTGTTCATTATATATTAGTTTCATAAACTTTAATAATTAAGGAGTTGGCCCTCTCCTCTATTCTAAACCTGGTCAAAGGTCAGAGTTCAATTCCCAGTCAGGACACATGCCCAGGTTGCAGGCTCAATCCCCTGTAGGGGACATGCAAGAGGCAGCCGATGGATGATTCTCTCATCATTGATGTCTCTCTCTCTCTCTTCCCCCCCCCCTTCGTCTCTCTGCAATCAATAAAAACCTATTTTAAAAAATAAAATAAACTTGGTCAGAAAGGTTGAGAAGCGAGCTGGGCATGCGAATTTTGGCTTGTGAATTCAGATTAGAAAGTTTCTGAAAATTCCTTAAGCTTCAGTGTCGAAATTAACACTTCAAGTCAGAAATGCCAAAAGCTCTGGGGTGGTAAGCTGAGACAGTGAAAAAAATACACAACAAAAGTTCATTTTCCACTTGGTTCCTTTTATTAGAAGTTGAGTATACAGCAAATAGGGAAATCCCATGGTGAATGAACCATCGCACAGATGCCTTTCCGAAACCCCAAATTTCTATGATCCCCAAAACATGTGCTTTGTGGCTTCAGCAATTTTTAAAGGGTAAGGAAAAAAATACTGAAAAAGGCCACTATTTAATGGTGATAGTATGAAGCTGTAGAGGTCCTAATCAGCCTAGGGCCAAAAAAGAAAATTAAAAATCTGCACAGAGCAAGCAAGCCTCAGACTGCTGAGAGTAAGGCATTCAGGCGCCAACCTGGTGAGAGTTCTCAGCGAGCACTGTAAGACCAAGTGCAGTGAGGCTGTTGGTAGTCAGTTGCACAGACACACACTTATAAATGGGCACGCACACACCCACACACACCCTAAGGGGAGATTTCACTGGATTATACATCATTGATGTTAAATTTCATGTTTGCTAAGGGTTTGTGCTATGTTGAACCAGATTGGGCTCCTCTTTGGGGTGTGGGGTGACTGGGCCCAGAGACAGGTACCTCTGTTGGTGTTGTTTCAAGGCTGCATCTTACACCCCGCACCTCAAAGAGCATGACCGAAGAGCAAGTCTGGCTTCTGATATGTGCTGTTGCTTCCACGGAGCTAAGTGAGCTTCCTTTCACATGGCACCGCCCTGCTGGGCTGTCCCCTCAGAGGGAGTAATACTGCTCTTTATTCTGTCAGGCACTGAACTGGTTCACCCACTGAGTCTTTTGCTGGGTCCACCTAGCAACCAGGGTAATGACCTTATCCAGAACCAAAATACTATTAAGTTCCTTCCAAGTTCTACAATGGATTCTTTCTTCCTGGATCCCAGCTTTTGCTGGAGATTAGAAGGGAGAGAGGAGAAAAAGAACCGAGAAAACCCCATATGGAATAAATAGGAGACCCTTCCCACATTTGCAAACACCCAGTGGAGGATGCCAGCCCCCATGCTTAGGGCCTCAGTGTTTATTTTAATGCGCACAATCCCAGGATGTAACGATCATCTGCAGCCTTGGATGACAGCAAGTAACCTAAGATTCTAGTGCTATCTGGGTGGTTTGCCTATGAGCCATGTGAGGATTATATGAACCAGAGCTTCCCCTAACACTCTCCCTGATGCCATAACAGGGTAACCTTGAAGACATAAGTAATTTTTTTTTTTTTAACACTTCTGGCAACTCTTCAAAGATACAGCTTTCAAGATTCTCCCAGACTCCTTGGCAATAACATACAATTTCCTTTTAAAACTTCCCACCACACTATCCCTTAAAATTGGGATTCAGACTGCTGCTATTCCATGGTGGGTATTAGACCCTGCTTTACAAGAGTTCTAGTGGCTTTTTTGTTCAAGGAGAGCAGATATGTCTGCCACACTGAGGTTCACCAAGACACTCGTTACCAGGGGACACTCGTCTTTCCTAATCCTAAGGAAGCGGTCTCCCAACCTTGGTAAAGGAGCTCAAGAGGCACCTGGGCAAGGCAGACTCTCTTGATTGGCTCCATGCCAAGAATGATGATGCTGGAAAAGGTCAATTTTTATTTCCAAGAGGAGGAAGGGTAGTTGGGGCAGGGATTTTATCAGAGGGACATTTCCAGGATATTCCAAAAGCTCCTTAACAAGGATATGGAAAACTGTCACATCCCTGCAATCAGATGAAAATCACCCCAAAATGAACAGGATGCCAGGAAGCACCCAGACCAGCCCTGTGCTAACATTCCAGAGCTCCTAGTCTCCTCTACCCTCCTGCAAGCATTAACTGACTTTCTGCAGCAGGTGGCTCTGCTCCTCAGAAAGGATCATCGGCATAAAAAAGAAGTGGGTCTCTCAAAGGACACCTGAACTAGAGCTTTTACCTAACACCCTGTCAGCCATTCACTTGCTGCTTCCTTAGAAAACAAATACAACCTCCCTCTCCCTCAGGACTCCCCAAGGCTCTCAGGCATGAAAGTGGCGATGTGGTCACTGGGCAGGGTCTGTGCTCTCTGCCCCATGGGTCCAGGGATGACAGCCTTCAGAAGGCAGCATGGTGCACCAAGGCATTATACACTCTGGGGCTATCACCTGATCCTCCTCCGGTCACTTTGTGCAAAATTGAAACAGTGTGTGGTACTTGCATGTTTCATTCTATACAAAAATTCTCCCTCCCTCCCCTACCCCTATGTTTTAAACATTTATATAAATTCTTATTTAAACAGTAAGTTAGAAATCTTATTTACATTAACTTGTTTGTTCTCCCGAAAGAGCATCTAAAATCACATTCCCACCCCTTGATAGGATATAAATGTTTACCTAAATTGGTTTGAATTATTGTTTTAAGGAGAAAGGGAGAGAAGAATGAACTGCCAGCTAAACTGTTTCCCCATCAAATAAATATGATATGGATCAGAAGCCAGTTTGCCAAGGGTCTTGCAGAGCCCTCAATCAGTACATCCCAACAATACATCAGGGTTTAGACCATGTCTCCTTTTCCCCAAATTGATGCACTCCATCCTTTGAGGTATGATTTATTTTTGTTTTTCTCTTCTCAGTCATGTACCACATGGAGCCTCTGGTGTGTCACCAAGCGCACGAAGCTGTCAAAGTTTTGGGGCTCCTCTGGAACTGGCATAATGGCCAGGAAGGGAAAAGCCTGCAGGTGCAGCAGGCCCTGGTTCAGGGTCCCAGCCCTGGTTACTGCAGGTGTCACAGTGCATCCTCTTCACTGCAGCCTCCGCCGATCATGAAGCGGAACTCCTGGAGGTTTGAGACTCCATGGAAGTGAACAAAAGCGCCAGCAACCACAAAGATGTGGAAGAGCTGATGAGAGTGAAACTGGAGGCAAAAAAAGAGAGGGGGTGGAGAAACCCATGCATTATTAAAAGTCTGCTAATGATTCTTAAGATCACTTATGCTGAGCAGAGGGCAAGGAAAGGATGTGACAGAGCTCAAATTCGAGATGCCCACAGATGTTGGGATATGCATTAGGCATATCATATTCTGCTAAACTGAAGGCCAGCTGTCCCCACAGAAATCAAGGTGCTGCCGCTAAATTCTAGACATGAAACTCTGCACACTTAACAGTGGAGTATCTGGTGAACTCAGGGGCAAATGATGGGCAAAGACAGACCACAAAGGCCCCAAGGACCCCCTAATGCCTAGCAGTGGGCTCCGCATAGACAGAAGGGCATTTCCTCATTGTTGATGGATATTTTTATCATGGACTAAAGCACTTGAGCTCTGGTCATTCAAATGTTACAAAAATGCTCTCTGTTAGAAAAACTAAAGGGATTTCCAGGATTGGGTACAAGGTCAAAACATATGGTGGCTAGAGTTTTCCAGCTTGAAGACTCTGGAATTACATGAATAACATACGGTATCGAAAAGACTAGGAAAGCAGGGCCTTTTATTTCCTTCTCAAGTCAGAAGCTGGTCTACAAACATGTGATATTATTTCTGATTTGACCTGTTCTGTTGAATGCTCAAAAGGGATTATCAAATTCTCAGTGTACCAAAAATTACTTCAAAATTACACTATCCTCTCATTATAGTCTCAAAATTAACAAGTACAGAGGAAAAAAAAAAAGTATAGCAGCAAAACAGTATTTATCAAGGGAAAGACACTGATTTTAGAGTGTAAACTAGATTTTTAAGTCACATCCATAGAGATTGTTTCCTAGGAAACCAAAGGGGCTCATTCTTCCCCAAAAGAAGGAAGGGGGGAAATCCATATCAATGCCAAAATTATGAGGAGGCAATCTCAGAGAGATAAATTAGCTAAGGATGTGAGGGCGATCTGGCTGCGACATCTGTCACCTCATTGATCGCCAGGGTTGATTCGGCTGATCTGGCTGGCTAGGCAGGTGTCCCCCTCCTCCCTCACCAATCCATGTGCGTCCCTCCCGAAGCTGCGCGCTAGGTTGGTCGAAGGGACCGACCTCTCCTCCCCCGCCACCCCCGCCCCGAGAGGACCGGTCTTCGGTCAAGGATATACGAGTAGCTGTGCTCCCTGCTAGAACCTCCAAACAAGCTCTCAGAGAGATAAATTAGCTAATCTGAAGGTCAAAAGATTGCCTAAATTAGCATTATCTTCATTTTACAGATAGCTAAATTAAACTTTAAAGAGACTAGACGATCAACTTAGTCTAAAAAATTGACAGGTTAAGGAAAAGAATTCCAAAGGTCAGACTTCATATCAAACAACACTCCACTTCTACTGTTGAAAACATTTCAGGCCATCTTCTGTTTTAAAATTTTCCATCTATTGGTCTTTTGTATTTTATTTGCCCTTCCTCTTTCCTCCATTAACTGCAATCTAGTTATCTCTATCTCCTGTTCCAACCAAATATATATATATTCAATCTCTCATTACAAATCACTAAATTTGGTGATCAAAAATGACCTAGGCAAAAATCTGGTCCATCATTCTCGTTTCATAAATGAGGAAGCTGCGACGAAGAACGACTAAAGGACTTGCCAGTACAGTGCAGTGTACAGGACTCACACTCTGTTTTCAGACTAGCCTGATTCCAATTCTACCCCTACCACTGAAGAGCCAGGCACACTGGACAAGTTACTGATCTCTTTAAACCTCATTTCCTAATCTTCAAAATGAACACATTAGTAACAGTTATTATACCTGATAGGACTAATATGTTAAATGAGGTAATCCATGTGAAGTGCTCACTCAGTCATGTGCCAGGCATCCAGTAAGTACTCAATAAATACAGCTATTATTGTACTTATCATCCAGAGAAACATAAGTGATGAGGGGGAGTTAGGCTTAGAGTACAGATCTGTTGGTTTTGAGTCTAAAACGTTTTCATTTATTTCACTTCCCAGTCTGCCAATAACCCACTAAAAGATAAGTATATATACACAATAGCTACCTCTGATCACACTTACCCAGATGTCACACTTGCCAGGAAAGAAGCGCTCAGGAATGCGGGCAGCATACAGGGCAGCCCCCGTGATATAGAGACTGGCCATCAGCATCAACCAGCCGATCTGTCCTATGGTGGCAGCCTTCAGGAACCCCTCCGAGATGATATAGTGCAAGGCAGGAATGATTCCACTCAGGCCAAGTCCCAAAAACACTCCTAGAAATCACAAGAAAAAGGCAAAAATGCAGAAGAGAAATAAGGAACAAGAAATAAATATTATAAATTGAATACTTCAAAGTAGAATGCAACATTAGCTTCTTGTTTGAACAGAAAAAGAAGGTACTTCAAACTCGGATACTGCCACACGAGACAGCACAGCTATGTTCTAAAAGACAGATCTATTTACAGATGCAAGGAGCCTCCTGCTGAAAGAGGCTTAGCTTAAGGACTCAGCAGTCCTCAAAGCACATTGCAAAGTGTTTTAGAAATAGACAGCTCTAGGAGTTGGTTTAAAATTCCCTAAATTCTGCCTCTTTATAGACACAGGTTGCAATATAAAGCAATTTTACATATTTTATCTTCACTTTAAAGCAACAGATATTCCTGAGATGGAAAGGGGAGGGGATGAGAGAGTAGAGGTGGAGGCGAGGAAAGAAAAGGCAATTATTGGTTCTGATGAATCCCCAAAGTATTTTTGGAAACCACAGCTAGAACTACACTCAGCTAGAGGTTCATCCCTCCAAGCCTAAGCCATGTGTTCATTTCCAAGATAGAGAGAGAGACAGAGATAGAGACACAGATGCTTCTGAAAATTCTCAGGCCCAAAAGCATCAATGAGGTACAAAAGTCTACAGAAGTATCAGAACACTCCCCCAAGCCCCAATGCCTTCAAAATCATCTACAGCAGTGTTTTTCAAACTTCTGGATATGACCAACTAAGTTGAGTCTGGATCAGAATTTTTTAAATGAACTAGGCTAAAATAACAAAAATCAGACTGTGTCACAAGTGGAAAGTTAAAAGCTAGTTTATAAAAGTTTTGTAACTATTGTTTCTGTCA
Source organism: Myotis daubentonii (assembly GCF_963259705.1). Classification (NCBI taxonomy): domain Eukaryota; kingdom Metazoa; phylum Chordata; class Mammalia; order Chiroptera; family Vespertilionidae; genus Myotis; species Myotis daubentonii. The sequence goes on along the minus strand of NC_081841.1, from coordinate 98,702,739 downwards.
GTGTGTGTGTGTGTGTGTGTGTGTGTGTTCAGGCTTGTAAGAGAAAATGTCATGATCAAAAAATTTTGAAGGCAACTGTTGTAAAACCACTTTGAAATCTGTTAACCAAGCACTACACGAATACTCCATACAAGAGTAGTAATTGTTTTACATTTTTGACACAAAGACTTAAGAATGACCCTTATAAAACAATCATTTGGTAAGCTTTCTCAAAAGAAAGGGGCATACTGCTTGCTTTGGACATTACTATATAAGCTACTGGTATACAACAGCAGATGTAAGTACAATGCCTATTCCTAAATAAAATGGACATCAACAGAGAAGAGGAAAAGGACAATGCTCATCTCAGAAAAGAAATCAAGTAGGCCTAAATAAGAACTACTTCCTACCTCCTCTCCTCACTAAAAAAAAAAAAAAAAAAAAAAAAAAATCACCATGACCTTCTACTTTCACTTGTTCTGTGCCTCTACATGCTAAGCAAAGGCTGCCAGTGGTCATGCCTGTCACTGTCTCAGTCAAAGCTCAGGAACTTGGTTCTTCTGATGTGTATAATAGGCAGGATGTGCAGCTCTACTCAGCAAAGACATTCTTATTTTTTGTGCTCCCAAGCAGGCTTAACACCACAGTCAAGTACTACAGAAAGCCAACCCTGACCACTGTTCATTTGCTCACATAAACACTGAAAGAAGGAATAGGGTAGAGTGTTATAACATAAAGTTAATTTTAACTCCTAACCTTCTAGGTAACTGCAGATAAATCATGGCTTAAATGTTAATACCAAACAGTTGTTTTCTTTCAAAAAATTTTTTTAAAGGCTGAAAGGAAAAATTCTTTTTCTTTTTCTTTTTTTTAATCCTCACCTGAGGATATTTTTCCATTGATTTTTAGAGAGAATGGAAGAGAGAGGGAAAGACACAGAGAAATATCTATGTGAGAGAAACACATCGACTGGTTGCCTGTTGCATGCTCCCCGACCAGAGCCCGGGCCAAGGAGGAGCCTGCAACCAAGGTACGTGCCCTTGACCAGAATCGAACCCAGGACCACTTGGTTCACAAGCCAATGCTCTACCCACTGGGAAAACCGGCTAGGGTGGAAAAATACTCCTTTTAATACTTGTGGTTCATTCTCAGTGGGCACTGGGTTTGATACTGGGAAGAGAAAATTCAAGACACAGCCTTGGCTATAAGGAGTCTCCAGGCCAGTGGGAAATAAAAACCTATCTCTGTTAACCTGTAACTTCTGTACGTCCTTGGTTGAGGACGGCTCAACCAAGGTACTCAAAGACTTCTGGCTTTCCATATGAACTCCAGCTCAACAGATATTACCCTAAAAATAAAAGGCCTCTTTATCCCTATATCAGAAGAGATGTATGATGCCTACAGTAATATAATACAATCAGTAGGCCGATTACGTATTTTAAAATAAAAATAACAAAAATGATAACTACAAAAAGTACACTTCATACTGAGAGTAAAAGGAATTGTTTATTTTACAAAAGTTACAGAGCCCCTGTCTTATCAACAGTGTATGGCCATAAACTCAAGTAAACCACATTGCCCCAAGTACATCAGCTCACATAGCTAACCACTGTCCCTCAGCTCTAATGAAGACTACATTAAAAGCCCCTCAAACAGGAACTATGATCTATTCATCACAAGTACATAGCACAATGCTTAGACAATGGTAAACCTTTAGTAAATGGCTGACAAATAAGTAACTGTTCAATGTAAAACCTCCACATGCTCTTACCTGCTCGTACTCCTCGATACTGGGGGGTGGCAAACATGTCCCACTGGGAGACTATAATGGCTGCGATGCCCAGCACACAGATGATAATCAAGTAGATGAAGCAAGGTTGTGGGTTACAGTAGAACGAATAATAAAGCCAAGGAACAAAACTTCCCATAATCAGAAGAGCAATACCAGAGTAATCCAGTCTAGAATAGGAAAAGAAACGCATTTAATGTTAAAAATCACTGCTTACTGATGTTCACATTCATCCCCCATGACATGAGCTAGCAATGACAGCTAAGAGGCATACTGGAGTGCTTGCTTTAATATTTTTTAAAGTTCCTATGAGGTGGTATTAAGAATTCTGCCAGCTCTGCTAGATGTTTATCACTAACCCACTGACTCTAAACCATTGATCAAAATATGGACTTCACAGATACTTACTTAGAGAAGAGTCGGGAGACCCCTTCTGAGTGGCAGTAGACTGTGTGGAAGAGCCATGAAAAAGAAAGGCAGAGAATGGCCCCCAAGAAGAATAACCCAAAGACCACCTTTTCTTGCAGAGGGGCCACAAAGAAGATGTTTGGGCGAAACATATAAAAGATCCCCAGGCACAGGAAGAATACACAACCTAGGAAAAGAGTGCAGGGGAGAGAGAAAAAATTATCCTTTTGAAGACAAAAAGTTATATGCTAATTATGTTTTCAAACCTTCACAATCACAATGATATCTGGATCGAAAGTTCCGTAAGAAAAATTTTCTAAATAACTGAAGCCTAACCAAAATTTTGGCTACTTCAAACATTGTTGGCATCATATACTTCTCAGCTTCATAAACTGAGTATTCAAAATATTACCACTTATTTGTCTAAGAGCATAATCAAAAAATAAACCACACCATCCTGCTACTCTTTAGAAGACTGTATCAGTCTACTTCTACCTCTAGATTTAGTATGAAATTCCATTTATACCATTTTGGGCACATTATGCTATTGTCCAGCTTTCAAAGGTCCACTTTGCGTTTGCTTTGCAATAAATTCCAATACCTCCAAACCCTATCAAGAAAGACAGCTTTCCTCCACCAATAGTTGTCAAGGAACACTATGCTTCTCTGGTCTTCACCAATTGGTCCAAGTGGTCCAATAGATTCAAGAATTAAGGACAGTAAATGCCTATTCAAGCTATTTCATAACCAATTTTTGAACTGTTCTTCATCATAAGATGTCATGTTCTTACTGCCTAGGGAAGGGCCACTTAACAAAAGGAAGGCACAGATATTAAGAATTTAAACATTTGCTAAGTGAATCACTTTGATCCATTTAATAAAACATTTACCCTGGAGTTAGACATCAGTAATGAACTTGATTTCATACTCTGTTCTATTCTCACTATACTAGCAAGGTAGGAACATGGGGACACAGTGGAAATAAAATGTGACAAGAAATACAAGTCAAATGGGGAAAGGCCAGAAACTAATTAGTATATAATAGTTCCCCCATGTCTAGTTCTCTTTCCATGGTTCAGTTACCCATGGTCAACAGTGGTCTGAAACTATTAAATAAAAAATTCCTAAAGGAAACAATCCATGTTTTGAATTGCACACGACTCTGAGTAGTGTGATGAAATCTCGAGCCATCCCGCCCCAGGTCATGAATCATCCCTTTGTCCAGAATGTATACATTTCCCAGCCCTTAGTCCCTTAGTAGCAGTCTCAGTTATCTGATTTATTACTGGGGGTGGGGGTGTCAGCACACAGATACCACATTCACATAACTTTCATTACAATATAGTGTTATAATTGTTATATTTTATTGCTAGTTATTGTTGTTAATTCCTTACTGTGCCTAATTTTACATAAATTAAACTTATCAGATAAGCCTGCGTAGAAATAAAAACATCCTAATAAAAGAGAAACATGGTAATTAGCCATAACTTTGCTACCCTTCCCATTGGCTAATCAGCGAGATATGCAAATTAACTGCCAACCAAGATGGCGGCAGGCAGCCAGGCAGCTGACGCGAACATGGAGGCTTGCTTGCTCCAGTGACGGAGGAAGCCAGGTTCCCCGCCTGCCTGCTGGGCTCTGAGCTGCTCTCCAAGAAACATTGTTACAAATATAGAAGCTAAACAAAACCCCAGAAACCTGCTTTCAGGCAGCCGGGATCTCAGAGCTGGAATCGCAACAAAGTTTCAAATACAGAAGGTGAACAAAGTCCAGAAACCTGCTTTCAGCAGCTGAGGTCTCAGAGCTGGAGCCGAGCCTCAGAGCTAAAGACGGCTCTCAGCTCCAGTGACAGCCATAGAAGGTAAATAAAATCCCAGAATAAAAAAGAAAAAAGAAATAAAAGAGAGGTTGGGAGATTCAGTCACCCGCCAGTCCGAAAACAGCCCTCAGCCCCTCACCCAGACTGGCCAGGTACCCCAGTGGAGACCCCCACCCTGAAGGGGGTGTGACCAGCTGCAAACAGCCATCATCCCCTCATCCAGGCTGGCCAGGCACCCCAGTGGGGACCCCCACCCTGAAGGGGGTGTGACTAGCTGCAAACAGCCATCATCCCCTCATCCAGGCTGGCCAGGCACCCAAGCGGGACCCCCACCCTGATCCAGGACACCCTTCAGGGCAAACCAGCCGGCCCCCACCCGTGCACCAGGCCTCTATCCTATATAGTAAAAGGGTAATATGCCTCCCAGCACCAGGATCAGCGGAGCCACAAGGCCTCCTGAACCCGGGATCAGCGGAGCTGAGAGGCCTCCCGGCACCGGGATCAGCGAAACAGCGAGGCCTCCCAGCACCAGGATCAGCGGAGCCGCAAGGCCTCCCAGCATCAGGATCAGTGGAGCCACGAGGCCTCCCGGCCTGTGATCAGCAGAGCCACAGGCCTCCCAAACCCAGGATCAGTGGAGCCGCAAGGCCTCCCGGCACCGGGATCAGTGGAGCTGCGAGACCTCCTGGCACCGGAATCAGCGGAGCTGTGAGGCCTCCCAGCACCGGGATCAGCTGAGCAGCAAGGCCTCACTGCCCTGGTGTCAAGCGGAGCCGTGAGGCCTCCCAGCACTGGGATCAGCGGAGCCGCGAGGCCTCCTGGCCCCTGGAGCGTGACAGGGGGCAGCGCCCAAACCCCCTGATCGCCCTGCGGCTCTGTGTGTGACAGAATGTGGGGTCACAACCTCCTTATCCGCCCAGCTCTGTTTGTGACAGGAGAAGGCGCCCCAACCCCCTGATCGGCCCTCCTCTGTGCCTGATAGGGGGGAGCTCCCCAACCCCCTGATCAGCCCTGCTCTGTGTGTGACAGGGTGGAGCTGCAACCTCCCCATCGGCCCTGCCTTGAGTGTGACGGGGGTGGCGCCCCAACCCCCCAATCGGCCCTACCCTGAGTGTGACAGGGTGGCATCGCAACTTCCTGATCCGCCCTGCTCTGTGCATGGCAGGCGGATCTCCCCAACCCCCTGATCGGCCCTGCTCTGTGGGTGACAGGGGCGAGCTCCCCAACCCGTTGATCAACCCTGCTCTGTGTGTGACAGTGTACAGAGCCCCAACCCCCCTGATGGGCCCTGCTCTGTGCGTGACAGGGGGCAGCACCCCAACCCCCTGACCGGCCGGCTCTGTATGTGACAGGGGTGGCGCCACAACCCCCCAATCAGCCCTACCCTGAGCGTGACTGAGGGTGGCATCGCAACCACCTGATCCGCCCTGCTCTGTGCATGACAGGGGGTGGTGCCCCAACTCCCCAATCGGCCCTGCTCTGAACCTGACCAGGGGCTGCAGGGCAGGCACCTAGGGATTGGGCCTGCCCTCTGCCACCCGGGAGCGGGCCTAAGCCAGCAGGTCGTTATCTCCCGAAGGGTCCCCAGACTGTGAGAGGGCACAAGTGGGGCTGAGGGATACGCCCCCCCTGCCAGCGCACAAATTTTTGTGCACTGGGCCTCTAGTCCTATATAATAAAGAGGTGATATGCAAATTAACCCTCACGCCCTCACAAGATGGCTGCCTACGACCAGGCCGGCAAGGGAGTTAGTGAGGGACGACCAAACGCGACTGAACAGCAGGCTGCGTGGGGCAACCAGGCCAGCGGGAGGGCCGTGAGGGGTGACCAGGCCAGCAAGGCGGGGGGGGGGGGGGGGGGGCAGTTGGGGGCAACCAGGCTGGCAGGGGCGCAGCAGTTGGGGGCGATTAGGCTGGCGGGGGTGAGGGCAGTTGGGGGGGACCAGGCTGGCAGAGGGGGCAGGTGGGGGCAACCAGGTTGGCATGAGGGGGACAGTAAGGGGTGACCCGGCCAGCGGGGGGGGGGGGGCACTTAGGAGCGACCAGGCTGGCAGGGAGGGGGCTGCTGGGGGCAACCTGGCCAGCAGCAGGGGGGCAGTTAAGGGCAACTAGGCCAGCGGGGGTTGGGGGGTGGGGGGGGCAGTTAAGAGCGATTAGGCCAGCATGCAGAGGCAGTGAGGGGCGATCAGGCCGGCAGGTGAGGGGGGGTGACCAGGCAGGCAGGCAAGTGAGCAATTAGGAGCAAGTGGTCAAGGATTGTGAGAGGAATGTCGAACTACTGGTTTAGGCCCTGGGGATTGGGCCTAAACCGGCAGTTGGACATCCCCCAAGGGGTCCCGGATTGGAGAGGGTGCAGGCTGGGCTGAGGGGGGGAACCCCCCCACCCCTGGCATGAATTTCGTGCACTGGGCCTCTAGTAGTATATATAGAGTTTGGTCCGATCTGTGATTTCAGGCATTCACTGGGAGTTTTGGAATGTATCTCCCTTGGATAACGGGACTGCTGTATTCACAAGGTTATGAAATTATCACTATTATTACCTCCAAAAGAAGTCCTATACCTGTTATGAGTCATAGCTCATTCCCGAATCTCAATCCCAGACAGCCCTAACCTACTTTCTGATTCTGGATTTTCCCATTCTAGGCATTTCAAGTATATGAATCACATAATAAGTGGCCTTTTATGTCTGGCTTCTTCCACTTAGCATGTTTTCAAGGCTCACTTGTGTTGTAGGATGTATCAATATCAAGTAATATTTCATTGTATGGATATACCACATTTTATTTATCCATTCATCAGTTGAAAGATTTGGGCTGTTTCCACTTTTTAGCTATTATGAATAATGTTGCTAAAAATATTCATGTCCTCATTGTTTTAACATGTTTTCAATTCTCTTGAGTATATGCCTAAGGAGTAGAATTTGTCAGGAACTCTGTTTAGCTATCTGTATTCCATAGAGGCTGCACCCTTCTTATATTCCCACCAGCAATATATGTGAGTTCTAATTTTTCTATATCCTTGCCAGACTTGTTATTTCCCATTTTTTATTACAGCTATTCTAGTAAGAATTTCATTGAGTTTCTCAAAGTATTTGATTTGCATTCCCCAAAATGATGTTGAGCCTCTTTTCATGTGTTTGTCGGCCATTTTTAGAACTTATTGAAGAAATTACTACTCAGATGCTTTCCTCATTTCTTAAACTGAGTTGACTTCCTATTGTTTAGTTGTAAGAGTACTAGAGCAATCATCAGATATTTTGCAAATATTTTCTCCTATTCTGTGGGTTACTTTTTCACTTTCTTGATAATGTCCTTTGACATACAAGTTTTAATTATGATGAAGTCCAATTTATCCATTTTTTTTCTTTGGTTGTGCATGCTTTAGGTGCAATTCTAAGAAACTGTCACCTAACCCAAAGTCACAAAGATTTGCATCAATGTTTTCTCTTAATGATTTTATAGTTTCATGGTTAAGTCTTCAATCCATTTTGAGTTAATTTTTATATATGGTATGAAGTAGGGGTCCAACTTTATTCTTTCACATGTAGTTACACAGTTATCACCAATACCATTCTATTCCTTCTTTAATATACAATCATGATGGGAAAAAATATCATACATCACATTCTACTTTAAGGCAAAATGAAATGTGAATATTCTAAGTAATGACTTTGAAATACCAGGTTACTTTTATTCAATAACTACCTTCCTCTCAGTGTTCATTAAAATATTATACCACATTTTGAATAGTATCTTTCTCTTGGCATGGTTCGATTGGGGGGGGCCAATCGGGGAAAAAGGAGTCATATGTAATACTTTAAACAATAAATATATATATAACTTAGCTGTAATAAAATCATAGTGCAAACCACAGAGCAAATCACTGCAAAACTGCATCATCAGAAATCCAGAAAACAAAATGGCAAATCCCAAATACATTTTTTAAGTTCCGTCCTTACCATCAAATAAATGAAAAAAGAATATAGATCACCAATTCATTACACCACTGATATTACATACCTAAGAGATGTGTCCAGATGTTGCCTGTCTCTGTGTGTATTCTGAAAATGCTCTTAAAACAGGCCCGGAAAGAAGGCATAGGGGGCCGGTGTCCATGTAAAAGGTAATCATTATCCTTGAGCCAGTCTGGTAGGACATCATGAGGGATTACTCGCCATCGACCTTCCCAAACCTGGAAGAAAAATATTATCAAATATTTGGGGGGGGGGGGGGGGGGTTTAATTGTAACTTTAGCAGCACTGATCCCAAATAACAATCTCTTACAGTTTCTTATGAGAAAAATAACTTATTTTTAGAAAGACAAACACATTCAAATGTCCTATATTCTGAGTTTCTAAAAAACTGATGAAAAAGATATTTTTTAAATGGAGCAGAAAGGCTTTTCTTAAGAAAGGGGAAGAGTAAATGCACTTATAGAATATGTCCTAAAGAGTGGTTACAAACTTTGTTTCAATATGGCTAAAAGTAGGATGAAGGGTCCAAAGTCCCACTCATACAGATTCCCCTCCATTCTCCACAATAGACTTTACCTCTGAGAAATCCCTGTGATATTAAACATGATCATTTTTACACTTAACTAGAGGCCTGGTGCACGAAATTCCCTCAGCCCAGCCTGCGTCCCCTCACAGTCCGGGAGCCCTCAGGAGATATCCGATTGCTAATGGCCTAAGCCGTCAGTCGGACATCCTTAGCGCTGCCACGGAGGTGGGAGAGGCTCCCGCCACCACCACCACCGCTGCCGCTGCACTCACCAGCCATAAGCCCAGCTTCTGGCTGAGCAGCGATCCCCCTGTGGGAGCACACTGACCACTAGGGGGCAGCTCCTGCGTTGAACGGGATTGGGCTGAAACCAGCTCTCTGACATCCCCCGAGAGGTCCCGGAGTGTGAGAGGGCACAGGCCAGGCCAAGGGACCCCATCGGTGCACAATCAGGGCCGGGAAGGGACACAGGAGTTTGGCCAGCCTGGGAGGGACCGCAGGAGGGCTCCAGGGCATGTCCGGCCCATCTCACTTAGTCCCGATTGGCTGGACCCCAGCAGCAAGCTAACCTACTGGTCAGAGTGTCTGCCCCCTGGTGGTAAGTGCACGTCATAGCAAGCGGTTGAGTGGCCTTAGCATATCATTAGCATATTACACTTTGATTGGTTGAACAGATGACTGGACAACCAGACACTTAGCATATTAGCCTTTTATTAGATAGGATACTAGAAACCCGGTGCATGAAAAATTGTGCACTGGGGGGGCGGGGGGTAGTTAGGGGTGACCAGTCCAGGAGCTTTAGCCCATGGGGAGCGGGCCTAAGCCACAGTCTGGCCTCCCTCTGCAGGAGACAACTGGACAGATAAGGAGAAGGCTCCGCCCCCATCACCCCACTGCTGCTGCTGCCACTGCCGGTGGCCACGGCTACAAGGCCTGAGCCCTGGGGGGAGGGACCGAGAGGTGCTCAATGCACCTCATGGTGACCAGTCGTTTGGTCGTCATGGACACTGGCCAGATAGATAGATTCCTGTTGGTAAAAAAAAAGAACTATATAGAATCATGCTTTTGTGCCTTTTGCTAAAATCTCTCTTTCTCCCTTTACTCTATCTTCTCTTCCTATCATAGCAAATATGATGAAGTAGAAAAGAACATAGGAGTCAGAAAATCTTGGATGTCTGCCATTAACTAGTTGAATGAGCTTTAATCACAAAATCGCCAAGCCTGTTTCCTCATTTATAAAATGAGGATTCTAGTGCTTTGATTACTTCATAAGGAAGATATGAGGATTAAATGAAATGACCCAAAGCATTTCATGAATGAGTTAGCAAATCTCAACATCCATCCCAAAGGTGGAATTAACCCTAACCATCCCAGAGGCTATCACCTGTCAGAGAATTAATAATTAATCCACCCTCCTCATGCTGGAGAGATGAAAAAAAAGTTTGGCCTTAACTGCCTTTCAAGTCCCTTTGGCCCCCTTTCTCCCTTTTCCTCACTGTCCCTCCCCATCAAACTTTAAAGGAAAAGGGATCAGGAGTTGGTATACACTCTTTAAAAAGTCTGTCAATCTCTGCACTCGGCTTCTTTTAATGTCTCTCAGCCCAGAGAGCCCACACCACAAGGATCACTTAATCCTAAACGAACTTGCTTCTGCTAGCCAGAAAGATGTAAGAAAAAATGCCAGACACATGGTCTACCTATAGGCTTCAGGTTCAGGCAATGATTCCACCCACTGTCCTCAGGGTTCTTGTGACAAACATGGCTGACCATAGACACTTGGTTCTCTCTCTACTATGCAGATATATGCCCATTCCGTTCACTCTACAACATTTTCCTGTTCTCTGCTCTCCTTAATGTCTCCTGACATTTATAAAAAAACTGATACTTTGTGTAACTCCAAAGGAAGTGGACACTAAATTTAAGGATAGAAATGGCCGCCCTAGCTGGTTTGGCTCAGTGGATAGAGCATCGGCCTATGGACTGAAAGGTCCTGGGTTCGATTCCAGTCAAGGGCACATGCCTGGGTTACAGGCTCGATCCCTAGTAGGGGGTGTGCAGGAGGCAGCCAATCGATGATTCTCTCTCATCATTGATGTTTCTATTTCTCTCTCCCTTCCTCTCTAAAACCAATAAAAAATATATATTAAAAAAAAAAAAGAACAGATATGGCCCTGTGGTTACTGGTGTTAATCTGACTGTTCAGTGCTTGTTCCTAACATACAACAAAATAAAATAATGCCAAAAGACTAATCTAGATTTTTTTTATGTCTACTGCTAATATTATCACGACTTGTAAAAGTAGCTGTAGCTTTCATAGGACTTATATTGCGAGAAAGTGAGAGACACACCAAGATAATGAATTCCTTTTATCTAATTTGAACTTGGTAAAACAGCTATTGTTGAGATTAACTTTACAAGATGCTGCTACCCTGTTTTACTTCGGGAGAATTTTATTTTCTAAGAGGGAGAGGAAAATGAGCATCAATCCCTACATCCTCAAGGCAGTTCACAATTCAAAAACAGCTCTACTGTGACCACATAAAAACTATTGTGTTGCCACACAGACAAAATAATCAAATTCTCCCTTTTTATAGTCAGAAAGAATATGTTGAGTTTCTTACTAGTTACATGTGCATAAAATGTCGAGTGATTCTCCCCCCCACCACCCCATTGTTTCTATATAAACGTTCTAGTGGTCTAAAAACTGAGCCAGGGAGCTGTACTTTCTAATTATACTGCAATTAATGTTATATTCAACAAACCCTACACCTTATTCTCAACTTGGAGTCAAGCCAAATGCCAACCTAAACAGGTATCCTCTTTTACTGCCTGGGGGAAAAAGAACAGGATCACAGCACAGACGAAAGCATGTTTATTTATAAGCTTGACAAAGATACCGCCTACATCAAACTTAGCAATGGTCCACTGAGTTTTTATCAGACTATATAGTGCACAAATAGAATTTAAAAAAAAAAAAAAAAACCACAATATACCTATTCCCACATGAGCCAGGCTACGCTGGTAAAATAACAGCAACTGAAGGCTGAAAAAAAGAGACCAAGATCAAACCTGGATTCTCTATAAAGATTAAAATGATTTTCCTTCCCTTATTCCGGTAAGAAAAGCTTTTCCTAAAGAGAAAGTACACCAGCAAGACCACAGGACACTTCATTTTAAACTATCTCCATTTACTTGCTTTCAATCCAAGAAACAGAATCCTTGAGGCACTGGACATGGCTAGTTTTTAAGTATGGTCAGTGGCACCACCAGAGAGCAGGGTAGAGCAGGTCTGGAGAACACCATGTAATAGGAGGCCTCTTCTTGCTGCTCTCATAGACAAACTGCTAGTGGATGATAAGTGAATGGTTTATCCATTTCTGTGCCCCACTCATTTTTCTTCAATAAATCATAGTTTGCCACAAAAAAATGCCCTATTTATTCTTTCATTAGCTATTAAATTGAAAGTTTTATTTACTGTATTATTTTTAGTTCAGAAAGAACAAAAAGACAGTGAAGTTAGCTACAGTACTCTACTAATAATATAAATATTAAAAATCCCCAATGGCCCAGACGCTAAATATGTACTCAACATTGAGAGATTCAACATCAATCAGTTACTGCAACCTAGGTAGTATCCTGACCGGATATCAAACCCGCAACGTTTTGGTGTACAGGAAGATGCTCCAACCAACTGAGCCACCAAGCCAGGGCCAAAACGTGCTTTTTGAAAAATAAAATAGATCTTTTGTATCCTTCTGTACTAATTCTCCTATGTCAGTAATCACTAGAATGGATCTATTGTTTTGCTCGGGGGGTTTTTTTCACCAATTTTCAAACACTGATTAAAACTTCCTGGGCTCAAAGAACAAAGATGGTGGCGTAGATAAATGCCTGGACCTGCTGCCTCCCACAATCACAGCAAAATTACAAGATACAAAACCATCATTAACAACTACAGTGGGGCCTTGACTTACGAGTGTCCCGACTAACGAGTTTTTCGAGATACAAGCCGTCTCTCGGCTGATTTTTTTGCTTTGAGTTGCGAGCTAAAATTCGGGTTACGAGCCAGCTTCAAATACCCCACCGCTAGTTGGCGCAGCGAACGTCACAGTGAATGCCACAACATCAGCCCAGCATCACTGTCTCACTCATTCACTTTATGATTTGACATACGAGTAATTTGAATTACGAGATCCGTCACAGAACAAATTAAACTCGTAAGTCAAGGCTCCACTGTACCTGAAACCTGGCTGAATAGAAGTCCTACAACTAGAGAAGTAAAGAAGAAACCACACTGAGACTGGTAAGAGGAGCGGAGATGCAGAACGGGTTGGTCTGACACTCACAGTGCTGTTTTTTTAAAATTGGGAGGGATTTCTTGGCTGCAGAGTGCCCCCGCACACTGAACACCCTCCCCCTGCCACACTGTGAGGAGCAAAAGGGTCCCAGACCCTGAGCCCAGGGTTCCAGAGCTGAGAAGAGAAGTTCTCATAACTTTGGGCTGTAAAAACCACCTCTTAAAGAGCCAGTACACGAACGTACTCAGACTCAATCCCTCTAAGCTCCAGCGCCGGGAGGCTTTGGAGGACACAGGGACATACGAGAGGAACTGGATTGTCTGGCATGTGGCGGGAACTCAGGGCAGCTTTCTTCCAGACAGGGGTCCTCGTTCCTGTGCTGGGACCACCACCACCACCACCACCTCCACCACCACACCTCCTTTCATAGCAGAGCTGATGGGCAGCCATATCTGAGTTTCCATCAGCCTGGCTAACACTGTCCCCTTTGCCCTGGTGATGACCCGAAACACCACCGAATCCAATTTGCAGCCCCACACAAGCTGTTTGCAGCTGCTTTTCCATATAAATTGCCTATCCTGGCTCAGGCTTCAGACTTTGCTAAAACCTCTAAAACAAATAGCAGCTGGCACCAGCATGCCCCAAACTAATCAATAAAAGGCCCATTACCCGGCACTAGCACCAGCCTGCCTTGATGGGCCTCACCTGGGCACTTCACAAACCCAATACAAATAGCAGCCATCTGCAGACCTCTCTGTAGTTCTTGCCAGATGGCCCGAGGCAGTGGCTCACTTTGCACCTCCTGGGAGGCCCCAGGGCCAGTGCACCCAGTGGACAGCTTCAGACCATACCAGATTACAACTCTACACATCCACAAGCAACACACTCAAGGGGCAGACTCAGTGAGCACCAAAGCCCCACTGAAGCAAGTTCTGCTCCATAGGGGTGTCCTACACAGCTGCTCTCCCACTGTAGTAGCAGCTGGTCTTCACAGCCAATTGGCCTGGAGATTAATTCCTCCCAGTGATACCAACAGCAATCAAGGTTCAACTACAAGACTGTGCACACAGTCCACACAGGGATATACCTAGAGTACACAGCTCAGGTGACTAAGGAGGCTGAACCATTGGGCCCTACAGGACACTTACTACACAAGGCCACTCTATCAATTTCAGGAACCATAGCAGCTCTAACTAATTACACAGAAACAAATGCAGGAAGCAGCCAAAATGGGGAGAAAAAGAAACATGTCACAAATGAAAGAAATGGAAGCAAACAAACTACTGAATACAGAGTTCAACACCATGGTTTTAAGGTTACTCGAGGACCTGAATGAGAGCTCCAACGGACTCAAAGAGAGTTTCAAGGGACTTAGTGAGACTTTCAAGGATCTTAGTGAAAATGTCAGACATGAAGAAGGACCAGTCAGAAATTAAGCCTACACTAACTGAAATAAGGAATAATTTACAAGGTTCAACAGTAGAGTAGAGGAGTCTAAGAACTAAATCAATGATTTGGAATATGAGGAAGCAAAAAACACCCAATCAGAAGAGCAAAAAGAAATAAGAATCCAAAAACATGAAGATAGTGTAAGGCAAGCACGTCAAACTCAAAGGCTAACACGGGCCAAATAAACAAGGTTTAAGTTTATGTGGGCCGCAAAAAAAAAAAAAAAAGCTTCAATTTTCATAGAAACGTAGGTTTATTTCAACAAAGACATGCTGAATACAAAGAGCTGAAATAAATGAGTAATCATTAACATAAAATAGAACATTGTGATAAAAATTAATATTTTTTCTTGTACATTAACTTACCAGACACTGAATAACTACACAAATTAATAAGCATAATGCAAATAAACCTATTTTTCTTGTTTTCCGAAAGCAAAGTATTACCTGTTGCACACACAAAACAAGTCCGTACAAGACTAGTGACGTGGCAATTGGCTACTAAAATGCTTGCTGCTAGTATTAGTGGAGAGAAATGGTGCACCTGCGCATAAGGCATGTAAGGGAGATGAATGCAACAACAATTATAGTAATCAGTCATTAGCAAACATTGTAGTTTGTTATTAATAATTATGTATAACAGGATATTGTAAAAATTAAGTAACAAAATTTTTATTGAAATGTTTCTTACAAACCGTTATATTGGCTGGGCCACAAAAATGTTCGTTGTGGGCCGCATGCGGGCCACAGGCAGTGAGTTTGACATGCTTGATGTAAGAAGTCTCTGGGACAACTTCAAGCATACCAACATTCACATTATGGGAGTGCCAGAAAGAGAAGAGAGAGCAAGATACTGAAAACCTATTTTCAAAAATTACAGAAAACTTCCCCTACCTGGTGAAAGAAACAGACTTACAAGTCCAGGAAGCATAGAGAGTCCCAAACAAGAGGAACCAAGAGTCCCACACCAAGACACATCATAACTAAAATGCCAATGGTTAAACACAAAGACTCTTTTAAAAGCAGCAAGAGAAAAGCAGTTAGTTACCTACAAGTGTAGCACTAATCAACTGTCAGCTGATTCTCAAGAGAAACTTTGCAGGTCAGAAGCGAGTGGCAAGAAATATTCAAAGTGATGAATAGCAAGGACCTACAACCAAGATTACTCTACCCAGCATAGCTTTTCATTTAGAATTGAAGGTCAGATAAAGAGCTTCACAGACAAGAAAAAGCTAAAGGAGCTCATCACCACCAAACCAATATTACATGAAATGTTGAAGGGTATTCTTTAGGAAGAGGAAGGAGAAGAGAAAAAAAAACATGAATAATAAAATGGCAATAAATACCCATCTATCAACAACTGAATCTAAAAATCAAAATAAACAAACAAGAAATCTAATGAATAAAATAAAATGGTGAATAAAATAGAATTAAGGGCATGGAAACGTGGAACATACTGACGAATCTCAGAGGGAAGTGTGGAGGAAGGGGTAGGAAGAGATTAGCCAAAGATTTTAAATGCATATATGCATTACCTATGGACACAGACAATAGGTGGCGAAGGCTTCGGGCAGAGCAGAAACCCGGTGGAGGGGGGCAATGGGGGAAGAAAACAGGGTCATCTGTAATGCCCTCAACAATAAAGATTTTTTTGTAAAAAATTTCCTGGGCTCTAAGTAGTCCCATGTTTATATCCCTCCCCTTCTCCTCTCCACCAACCCCTTCATCTTGGAAGGGATGTCTCTATTCAGATTATAATGTTTTCTTCTTGTCCTCTTATCTAAAGTACTAGGGGCCCGGTGCACGAAATTCGTGCACTGGGTGTGTGTGTGGGGGGGGGGGGGGGAGTGTCCCTCAGCCCAGCCTGCCCCCTCTCACATACTGGGAGCCCTCAGGCGTTGACCCCCATCACCCTCCAATCGCAGGATCGGCCCTTTGCCCAGGCCTGACGCCTCCGCCAGAGGTGTCAGGCTTGGACAGGGGACCCCCATCTCCCCCCGATCACTGGCTCTGGCCCCCGCCCAGGCCTGAGGCCTCTGGCCCAGGAATCATGCCTGGGCAGGGGACCCCCATCTCCCTCTGATCGCTTGCTCCACCCCCCGCCCAAGCCTGACGCCTCTGACCCAGGCTTCAGGCCTGGGCAAGGGGACCATCATATCCCCCCAATCCCCGGCTCCACCCCCCGCCCAGGCCTGATGCCTCGGCCAGAGGAGTTGACCCTCATCACCCTCCGATCACCAATCACCGGATCGGCCCCTTGACCAGGCCTGAGGCCTCCGGCAGAGGTGTCAGGCCTGGGCAGGGGACCCCCAGCTCCCCGCGGTTGCAGGCTCCGCCCCTGCCCAGGCCTAATGCCTCTGGCTGAGGCATCCGGCTCAGGCAGCGGGGACCCACAGCTGCAGCGGCCCCGTGATCGTGGGCTCCGCTTTAGGCCCAGGCAAGGGACCCCTAGCTCCTGGGACTGCCAGCTTCGACCGTGCCCAGCTCCCATCGCTGGCTCCACCCCTACTTCCTGCTATCACTGGCCAGGGCGGCAAAGGCACCTGATTCTCCGATCATGGCTGGGGGGCAGGGCAAAGGCCTTTGCCCTGCCCCCCAGCTCTTAGCTCCCCCCTGGGTTTCCGATCACTGTCAGTGGCAGGGGGCTTCTTCCTGCTTTCCCTTTTGCCTCCCTGCATTGTGCCTACATATGCAAATTAACCGCCATCTTGTTGGCAGTTAACTGCCAATCATAGTTGGCAGTTAATTTGCATATAGCCCTGATTAGCCAATGAAAAGGGTATCGTTGTACGCCAATTACCATTTTTCTCTTTTATTAGTGTAGATAGTATTCTAAGTCAACTGGCCTCAATTACTTCTAGTGTCACTGTGAATGCAGAAAAACCTAAGCTTAATTTTCAGGATCTATGACCACATGCATGAAAATTTCTCTCTAAAAGAGTTTTCCAGGAATGTTTAATATGTAAATGAATTTACATACACATATACACATAGGCAACTGGCTTATGTTGACATTTTATCTGCCAGGGCTCTGATCAATCAGTATAATCAGGTGGCTATAGATTTACCAGTGTCCTTGACATATTTTCTCCAAGCAAGCAATCCTAATTCCAGTTACCATTTTAGGGAAAAAGAAAAAAAATCCCCACAATAGGTCCTAATGAACCAGAAAGTGAATTGGAAGAAAAGCCTTAGAGAGACAATATACCAGTTAAACTGAAAACACTACATGTGTATGAAAACCAGGCAAATCCTATAAAAAGAGTAGTTGATGACGCTAGAAAGTATCATACTTGCCATCACAGTCAACAGCATAAATAGATCAAGGGACTTGGAAATAGCACTTTAGAATCTCCAGACATTAACCACCCCCAATTTTGCTTCATTCTGCCTCGTCTAAACTATCAGTAACCTATACAGTGGGGCCTTGACTTACGAGTGTTCCAACTAACGAGTTTTTTGAGATACCAGCTCTCTCTCAGCCGGTTTTTTGCATTGAGTTGACAGAGTAATTTGAGTTAACGAGCTCCTTAACGAGCTAGGTCTCGGAAAGAATTAAACTCGTAAGTCAAGGCCCCAATGTATTAGGGAAAACTTTTTTACCAGTTAGATGTTCTAGTTTTCTCAAAAGTTTATCATGGCTGCTGCAGGCAAATGTATTATGTCTTGAACAGGGTTAAAGTCATGAGATTGCTTTTGTCTCCATTTTGCCAGGGATTATCCCTAATGCAAACCAAAGGGTAAGGTACTACCACTCTCCTTAAAGGTTTCTGTTTGGGAACAGCGGATCATATAACACAAAAATTACAAGAAATTGCCATCTTACCTTGCAAACAAACTCTTCCATTCTTTCCATAGCATGATGGGCTTGTAAGAGAGGGGACATGCCCATAAACCCCTCCTCTTCCTGAGAAGCTTCATCATTACACTCACGTTCCTCAGAGCTCTGCAAGGCAATCAGAAATAATCAGGGACAGAGACCAGGAACCATTGAAACAATCAATATATTTTCCTTGAAGAATTATAATGAAATTCTCTTAAGGCCAAAACAAAGCCTTAGACAAGTAACAATACAGGAAGTAAAGTCAGTTTATTATAGAATTATGAGTATTAAAAATGAAAAATACTCAAGTTTTCTCTGACAGACAAATGAACTATAACAGCAGCATTCCTGTTTGTTTCAGTAGCAGTTGTTGCTCCCACCCACCTTGAATACGGCAATATGTGGAGTCATTTTTACTTGTCAAAAGTGGGGGGAATGCTACTAGCATCTAGCAGGAAGGGCCAGGATGCTGTTAAACATCCTACAATGCAAAGGACAGCTCCCCACAACAACGAACTATCTGCCAAAATGTCAATAGTGTTTGAGAAACTGATCTAAAGAATATATGAGGGTCTATACCAGGGGTGGGCAAACTTTTTGACTCAAGGGCCACAATGGGTTCCTAAACTGGACCGGAGGACCGGAACAAAAGCATGGATGGAGTGTTTGTGTGAACTAATACATGTTAACACTGCTGCTGGTGAAGGAGCAGAGGGGAGAGCAAGAGAACCCTCCGCTCTTTCGGCTCCGCGGGCCGGATAGGACAGCCGAACGGGCCGTAGTTTGCCCACGGCTGGTCTATACACTTCAAATTATATATGCCACAGACCAGTATTATGTGTTTACATCAGAAAAAAATATTTTATCAGATACTTCACTCTGAAAAATGCTAATAGTAAGTGAGCTATTTACTAAATAAGTGGTTACTAGTGCCAAGGGGCCTAAGCATCCATCC
This sequence comes from Myotis daubentonii, assembly GCF_963259705.1. Classification (NCBI taxonomy): domain Eukaryota; kingdom Metazoa; phylum Chordata; class Mammalia; order Chiroptera; family Vespertilionidae; genus Myotis; species Myotis daubentonii. The sequence goes on along the minus strand of NC_081841.1, from coordinate 98,683,722 downwards.
AATGTCATACCCCATTCTAAGTTTGGATCGGCTTTCAGCATTTTATTCTTTGCACTTTGTGTCCTAAAATATCTTTAAGAGTTCCTTTAATTTGACTTTTTTGCCTATATCATTTCTCTGGACATCCTCATCCTTTCGGTCGCAAACACTTGACTCATTTATGTTGACAAGTTTGCCTTCACTAAGTTCCTCTTGCTGCCTATTTAAAATGTCTTAAGCGGTGGTAGTGTCAACATTACCACAGTCAGCTATTTCTTCTACAATCCGTTTATGTTTGACTTTTACTTTCAGCATTAGCATGTTCCTTTCTTTGCTTCACTTTTATCTTTGTTAGCCAATTCCCACTTCTAGTTTTCCATTTTTGTAAAAAGTCATAAATGTTTATCACTGGGAAGCAGCACAACTATACACTTGCCTGTCTTGTGCATTATGAGTTAACAGACATCCAATAATCAGTGACTGACAGACTTCAAAGAAGTGACATGATTGGTAGCTGACCATGATACACATCTATTATTTGCATAGTTATCTGTGGACTGAAGAGCTACCAGAAACGTTTGTACTTTATGCAGTTACTCACGGTATATATACTGTGCTAACTAAAATTTGAACCATATTGTTCAGGAGCTACTATTATTTAACTAACCCATGGTAACAAACTCATACATATTGGAAATTTTCAAAGCATTAGGGTTGCCTGTCATATTTTCCTGTCACATCTTTCATAACCATCCTTTCTTATCTGAACGGGTGCTTCTAAAAAGAGCTAATCTCAATTCAAGATAATGCATTATTACTGTTGGTAAGATTTCCATCAGTGGTCCAGGGTATGTTATTAGGCACAATGTGGTCAGAGGTAAGAAATACATATCACATAACTCCACCCCAACGTATCAGCAAGATTTTTATTAAAAAGTTTCCTTCAGAAGTGCAAAGTACTAATAAGTCTATTGATTTATCATGTATTATCCCCAATTCTCACCCTCCTACAAATAAATACTCACATATATATCCTCAAAAAAATTTTTAAGTGCCAGATCATAGTTAGCTATTTATTGTATTCAAGCATTATGGAATTGCTAATTAGGGATGTGTAGAGTGGGTGGTGGCAAATAGAGTTTCCTGGGTTAGACAGAAGATAACAAGTAGGTATAAAGTGGTAGAGGCAAACACTGGCCACAAAACAGAATTTTTTTTAAAAAAAATGCTTTCTCTTAGGGTACATGGGCAAGTTTATAGCTATGCTACATGATAGTTGGGAAACCCTGCACTGGGCACTATATATAAAACAGTCTCTGTCTTCCAATATTAACTCTAAAGAACCACCTTGTCATGAGTGGAAATTACTTTTGATTTCCCATTTAGCAGCCACTAAACCACAGTACCCAAAGATCTCTTTCAACACTATATTACAACTATATTAAAATATCACATACGAGTATCAAATACATACTACATTCTGTTCTGTGGTCATACCTCTAACCCTTTATCAAAACGAACTATGAAGAGAAACAGGACATTATAAAGATTAAAGAATTAAAACCAAAGCTGCCTAAAATTAAAGCATAAAACTTAATTCCCTAAGGCCTTCTACGAATAAGTCACTATATTTAAAGAGACGTCATTGCTATGAAGTGAGAAAAAAAAACACACTATTTAACATTTTTTTCCTGCTACATTCAGTGAAGTCCATCTGTGAGAAGACTGAGTTAAAGTTGGTTATATTTCAAAACAATGATATTTGCCCTACCCGGTTTGGCTTAGTGCAGTGGTTCTCAACCTTCCTAATGCCACAATCCTTTAATACAGTTCCTCATGTTGTGGTGACCCTCAACCATAAAATTATTTTTGTTGCTACTTCATAACTGTAATTTTGCTACTTTTATGAATCGTAATGTAAATATCTGATATGCAGGATGTGTTTTCATTGTTACAAATTGAACATAATTAAAGCATAGTGATTAATCACAAAAACAATATGTAATTATATATGTGTTTTCTGATGGTCTTAGGCGACCCCTGTGAAAGGGTCGTTCGACCCCCAAAGGGGTGGCGACCCACAGGTTGAGAACCACTGGCTTAGTGGCTAGAGCGTCAACCTGAAGACCTGAAGGGTTCCGGGTTCAATTCCAGTCAGGGGCACATGCCCAGGTTGTGGGTTCAATCCCCATTGGGGGCATGCAGGAGGCAGCCGATCAAATGATTCTCTCTCATCATTGATATTTCTATCTCTCTCTCCCTCTCCCTTCCTCTCCGAAATCAATAAAAATCTATTTTTAAAAGAAGCAATTATATCTGACTCATGATCTACCCAAAGTACAAGCTATAATATATTTTATCTTTGGAAAGATAGAATCATAGAGATAAAGATAAAAGGCCTTTAAGATCAGTCTAATATGAAATAATTCATTAATCTACTGGACATTTATCTTTTTAGCCTGACTCAGTTCAACAGAGCAGTGATTTTCAACTGGTGTACCACAAGAATTTTTAAAACATGCAATACCTGACTATTTAGTCAAGGGCACATAAAAAAATGACAACAATCAACACAACATTAACTGTCTGGCGTGAATGAATCAAAATTATATCTTTTTTTTGTCAGATCGTCAAAATATATAACATATATTTTGGTGTGCCAAAGAATTTTAGTGATTAGTTTGTGCCATGAGATGAAGAATATTTGAAAATCACTGTAACACAAATATTTATTAAAAGCATTTTTTAAAAGATGAGTAAAATGCAGTCTGTTTTCCATAGGCTTACAATCTAATAAGGGGCTGAATGAGTCATATAAATTTCTATATAGAAATACGGTATAGCTAGTTTAAAGATAGAAAGTGTGGGACTCAGGAAAGATTGAATGAGGTACAGAATTTTGATAAGATGAAATGAACACAATAGTCAAGAGGGAAAAGGAAAAGCAAAAGTACCATTTTGAGGAACAGAAACTAGTTCAGTTCAACGGAAACTTAGGGTGCATTCAGGGATAAGTTATATTGAAATACTAAATGAAGTCAGCAAAGTGCCACAGAGATCCACAATCATAATGCCATCTACAGTTATAAGATTAAAGTCATGGAAACTATAAAATACCCAGGGCTGGGAACAGTAAGTATTTAATTAAAATGTGTCTGCCTTTATAGATGTCATTGAGACCTTTTACATTCACATAACTTAATGATAAAGAAGAATCTAAAGCCCTTACATTAACATGACTTTATCAATGATTCCAGGAAACTCCTGCCCAGCAAAATAAGGATAAAAACCAGTGCATAACTACATTATTCGCTTTAGGAACTTCTCAAAAATTCATTTAACTAAACAACAGGCTGCTCCACCAGCCCCTTAGTACAATAAATTGCTCAGCTAAGCAAACCTGCTCGCTTATCAAACAAGTATTGCTCATCAAGACTTGCTCAACGAGTCCTAAACTATCCTATCACAAGTTTTGCCCAGTGCAAATATGTTCTCTGTGTTGAAAGACCTGCCTTGTCTGTGTCTATGAGGTTTTCGGGTTTTTGTGTGTGTGTGTGTGTGTGTGTGTTTTGTGGTGTGTGTGTTTTTCTTTGTTGTTTTGCTTAATTCCTTCACCTTTTTCAAAGACAACAGTATGGTGACTTATCAGAAGGATAGGGAGGTGGGGGGAGGTAGAAGAGAGTAAAGGGGGTGATGGAAGGAGATTTGACTTGAGGTGGTAAACACACAATACAATATACAATGATGTATTATAGAACTGTACACCTGAAACCTATATAATTTTATTAACCAATGTCACCACCAATAAATTCAGTAAGAAAAAAAAAAAGAGAGCCCTAATCGGTTTGGCTCAGTGGATAGAGCATCGGCCTGCGGACTGAAAGGTCCCAGGTTCAATTCCAGTCAAGGGCATGTACCTTGGTTGCGGGCACATCCCCAGTAGGGAGTGTGCAGGAGACAGCTGATCGATGTTTCTCTCTCATCAATGTTTCTAACTCTCTATCCCTCTCCCCTCCTCTCTGTAAAAAATCAATAAAATATATATATATTTTAAAAAGAAACAGAAAAAAGACCTGCCTTAAACCACTAGGACCAAGACACCAAAACCCTATAAATTTCCATCCAGGACCTCTTCTTTCTAAAACACTACTGGAACTCTTTAGAGCAATGCTCACTCTCACAGCAGTAAATATAAACTTGGCTTAGTTTGAGCACCAGGTTATTTTGATAGTCTTTTAAGAAAACTGACAGGTTAATCTAGTCTTAAATTTAGAGTTCTGAACTGTGTAGTAAAGGCATTAAGCAAGCTGATATAGTTAGCAAATACAAACTCAAGGGTTAGTGGAAATTAAGATGTCTACAAAAAAACAATAACTGAGGCCCTAGTCAGTTGTTCAGTGATTAGACCATCAGCCCTCAGACTAAAAGGGTCGCGTGTTCAATTCTGGTCAAGGGCACATTCCTTGATCGCAGGCTCGATCCCTAGCCCTAGTTGGAGTGCATGTGGGAGGAAATCAATCAATGTGTCTCTCTATCATCAATGTTTCTCTGTGTCTCCCCCCTCCCTTCCACTCTCCCAAAAAAATAAAAATAAATCAATGGAAAAGATAACCTCTGGTGAGGATTAATTCTTTAAAAAGTACAGAACAGGCAAATCCAAAAAAGACATAAAGTAGATTGGAAGTGGCCCAGGTTAAGGGGATGGGGATAGGGAGTGACAGCTAATGGGCAAGAGGTTTCTTTTGGGGATGAAAAAATGTTCTAAAATTAGATTGTAGCCCTGACCGGTTTGGCTCAATGGATAGAGCTTCAGCCTGCGGACTGAAGGGTCCCAGGTTCGATTCCAGTCAAGGGCATGTATTTTGGTTGCGGGCACATCCCCAGTAGGGGGTGTGCAGGAGGCAACTGAACAATGTTTCTCTCTCATCGATGTTTCTAACTCTTGATCCCTCTCCCTTCCTCTCTGTAAAAAATCAATAAAATATATTTAAAAAATAAATAAATAAATAAAATAAAATTAGATTGTAGTGATGGTTGCACAATTCTGTAAATATAATAAAACCATGAATTGTACACTTTAAATTGGTGAATTTTATATGTGAATTATCTCAATTTTTTATGAGTCAACTATGAGTAAATGTGGCATTTTCCTTTAACAAATAACAAATAAATAAATCTAACTTTATTTCCCAAATATTCTTTAGAGGACATGTAGAGATTTGTCTTTTTGTAAAGCATGTTCCTAAGAAGTTTTTAATACATTAACTGCTTTAAATAAAATATAACTAATTACTTTAAGCACTTCTTTTTCAAACAATAGTGACATCTTCATCACTTGTGAAGCTTTTTAAAAATAGAGCCGAAACCGGTTTGGCTCAGTGGATAGAGCGTCGGCCTGCGGACTGAAAGGTCCCAGGTTCGATTCCGGTCAAGGGCATGTACCTGGGTTGCGGGCATATCTCCAGTAGGAGATGTGCAGGAGGCAGCTGATTGATGTTTCTCTCTCATCGATGTTTCTAACTCTCTATCTCTCTCCCTTCCTCTCTGTAAAAAATCAATAAAATATATTTTAAAAAAAAATACATACATCCAGCCTGGCCAGTGTGGCTCAGTGGTTGAGTGTTGACCTATGAACCAGGAGGTCACAGTTCGACTCCCAGTCAGGGCACATGCCCAGATTTTAGGCTCAATCCCCAGTAGAGCGCATGTAGGAGGCAGCCAATCAATTTATCTCTCTCACCATTAATGTTTCTATCTCTCTTTCACTCTCCCTTCCTCTCTGAAATCAATAAAAATATATTTTTTTTAAATACATAAATCCAGGACCCAAGGATTCTGGTTCAATAGGTCTAGAATAAAATCCTGGCATTTGTATATTTATTTTCTTTAAAGAGCCACAAGAACTCCTAATAGACTTAAAGAAACCTGTTGGTAAATGCCTGTACAAAAAGACATATCACTCTGTAATGCATATAACTACCTTTAAACCTATTTGGGATTTCACTTAACTTGTTTGTAACTTTAACAAAAATCACCCTGTTGCTTTCCTATTACTCTTGTATTCTATAAACAATTGCCATTTAATGCAATGAGGGGGCCTAAGGGAAACAACCATATATTTTTTTAAATCTATGCAATCTAGTTAAATTCTACATCTTAAAATGAGGGAAACAAATACTCAAAGAAAATGATGCAAAATCATTAGAAATATGAAGGACTGTACCATGATACATTTGGTTTATTTATTTTCAAAATAAACAGAAAAATCCATTAAAAGGCTAGAATACATCTAAGAAGCAAAATTAACCTGGTTTAACAAAAAATAAGGTGTGCAGCAAGAATTCCAGCAAAAAAAACAACAAGTACCAACCATTGAGTCTAACCTCTGGGCTCAACATAAACACTCAGGGGTAGAGCTTGTAATTGAGAAACTCAAAGTCAACCTGGTGCCAGCTGTCACAAAGGCAGCTTTGTTCAGCAGAAAGAGCAATCAGAAGACAGCACATGCTCTTTCAGCCATGTGACCTTGGGCAAATTACTCTAAGCTTTCTAAATCTTACTTTCATCCACTTTCAAAAAGAGATCATATCTGTTCTTCTACTTCAGAGTGCAGTTTTAAGAAGTAAATGAAATAACATGTATGGAAGTGCTACATACAAATGTAAGGCATTATTAGAATTACGTAGGCCCGGCAGGTGTAGCTTGGCGGTTGAGCATGATCCACAAACCAAGATTCCCAGTCAGGGCACATGACCGAGTTACCAGCTGAATCCCAAATAGGGGGCATGCTGGAGACAGCTGATAAATGTTTCTCTCTCATCAATATTTCTATCTCTTTTTATCCCTTTCCCTTCCTCTCTCTCTAAAATCAATAAAAACATTTTTTAAAAGATTTAAAAGGATGCACTCTACTTGCTAACAGTTTATATAGTTCCACTTCAAAACTGGAAAGTGTAAGAAATGAGTCCTTTCTTTAAAAAAAAACCAGAAAGTCAGTATATGGAACTCTTCAAGTCACTTGAAGATAGGACGTTAATATTGTGTCTTTAATTTCAGTTCAAAGTTACAGTTTTTTGTAACTCTATCCCCTTCTTTTCTAATTCCCATGATTATTCTACACTAATAACCCTGAAATTAGTAGCAAGTGACAGTACTACATATAGATTAAATATAGGATAATGAATGGAGAGAAAGGGCCAAGGAAGGGCCAGAGCAAAAGAAGAGATTTCATTGCTTAAATGATCCAGTAAGTTTTCTACTGAAACCACCTCCCAGGTACGTAGCACAGGCAGTTGCACTGGTCTCTTCATAAACCACCTTCTGTTTTTTAGCAAGAACTTCCTCCAAAAAGAAACAATACACAAAGAAGAATTCTCATCAGGAACAAAAACACAATTTCCTCATCGGTAAACTGAGATAAGTAAACAACAGGGTTTCAGAGAGCCTTTTCAGCTCTAACATTCTACAATCTATGGATCAGATCCTCTCCTTGATTCCTCACAAAAAGTCTAGAAAGCAGATGGAAAGAAATAAATGGTTCTTTTGTTCTGGCTTTTGGGTTAGCTCTCACATTAAAGGAAAATCAAATACAGGTTTTCAGGGCAATATGAGTTCATTCATATAAGGATGAAAAAAACCACATTCACTTGATTATTTGTTAGTGAAACAAAATAATAAATACTTAAGAGGGCATTATCAAGTGAAAATGGCAAACAAAAATACACAGTATAACAAGAATTAGACAATGTGATTAACACAAAAGAGACTGGGTGTGCAAATTCTGAACAAAACATTTTACTATCTCATGTAGTAACTAATATTGTAAACCGAACTTTTGCCATTTTTAATTCCAGTCAAATTGTTTAGCCTGAAATTCCTTAATGCTGCAAAATTCTTTAGATTCATGTCAGTTTTAAAAATAGTTAAAATCATTGTGATTTAGTTATTGCCTACTCAATATATCTTCCAAGACAACGAATAAGAATCTCAAATCTCACATTCCAAAACAGAACTCTTGATTTGCACCACCTTTAAACCTACTCCTCACTATTGCCTTATAAATCTCAGTTTTAGCTCAATTTAAACATCCAGGAATCATCTTTAAATTCCTGTTTTCCTCACTCTCCACATCTAATCCATCAGGATGTCCTGCTAGCTTGACCTCCAAAATAATAAGAATCCATCCATTTCTCTCCATTTCTGCTGCTCCTACCACTGTTTCAAGCCAACATCATCTCTCACCTTGAACATTCTAACACGCTTCTTTTTTCCTTCCATTCTGTATTCTCACAATCCTCCACATTCAGAGTGATCTTTTCAAAATCACCAATGTCTCCTACTGTTTAAACACACCAAAGGTTGCCTACTTTCCAGTGAATTTTATTACGATACAATCTAGCCCAGACGGCATGGCTCAGTGGTTGAGCATAGACCTATGAACCAGGAGGTCACAGTTCATGCTCGGGTTATGGCCTTCATCCCCAATGTGGGGCGTGCAGGAGGCAGCTGATCAATGATTCTCTCTCATCATTGATGTATCTATCTCTCTCTCCTTCTCCCTTCCTCTCTGAAATCAATAAAAATATATATTTTTTTAAAAGATACAATCCTTCTGTACACCTATATGATCTGGTCCCTGCCTGGTCCACTGACTTCATCTCATTTCACTTTTCCCTCTCATTATACTCTAATTGCTCTGGCTTCTTCCAGTCCTTTAAAAAAGGGAGGGTTGAAAGGAAGAGGAAGAGGGGGAAAAAAAGAAAAGCTAATTCCTACCTTCAGATCTCTGTACTAGCCTCTACCTGAAAACAGTCTTCCCCCAAGTCTTTGCATGGCTGGTTCCATATCATTCAGGTCTTACCTCAAACATGCTCTTCCTTAGAGAGGCTTTCCTTTATCACTATACCTAAAAATTCAGGAGAGGAGAAGTAGATAGGCCGAGTACAGGATTTTTATTTAGGGCAGTGAAACTACAGGATTTTTAGGAGATAGGCAGAGTACAGGATTTTTATTTAGGGCAGTGAAACTACTCTGTATAATAAGATAATGATGGATACACGTCATTATACGTACATTTGTCTAAACCCATAGTGTGTGCAATCATCAAGAATGAACTGTAATGCAAACTACAGACTTTGGATTGTTTGAGGGCAAAGGTTATGTGGGAAATCTTTGTATTTTCCCCTCATTTTTTCTTTGAACCTAAAACTGCTCTAAAAAAATTATGTCTTGCCCTAACTGGTTTGACTCAGTGGATAGAGCATTGGCCCTCGGACTGAAGGGTCCCAGGTTCGATTCTGGTCAAGGGCATGTACCTTGGTTGTGGGCACATCCCCAGCAGGAGGTGTGCAGGAGGCAGTTGATCAATGTTTCTAACTCTCTATCCCTCTCCCTTCCTCTCTATAAAAAAGTCAATAAAATGTATTTTTTTAAAAATTAAGTCTTCTTGCGGAACCAGTTTGGCTCAGTGGATAGAGCGTCGGCCTGCTGACTGAAAGGTCCCAGGTTCGATTCCGGTCAAGGGCATGTGCCTTGGTTTCGGGCACATCCCCAGTGGGGGGCGTGCAGGAAGCAGCTGATTGATCTCTCTCATCGATGTTTCTAACTCTCTATCCCTCTCCCTTCTTCTCTATAAAAAAAATCAATAAAATATTTTAAAAAAAATTAAGTCTTATTGGACAAAAGCTCTCCCTATAATGCTCCTCAACATACTCTTTTTGGTAACCTTTGCCTTTCTCATTAGTCACTGGCCATCCTATGCATCTAAATGAAGGGACATAAGAACCTTACTAAAAAGAGACATTCTGAATAATTATTAACTAGCTTAAAGAAATTAATAAATTAATAACGGATTCATTTCATAGCATGCTCCTGGGAAATAAAGACTTCAAAGACCACGACTTACAACCAGATTTTGTCCATTGGAAAAGACATCAATTAAAGACTCTCTCCAACCTCATCAGAAGGGATCTTATCAGGTGCCTAACCAAGTCATCTGCCTATCAAAGACTCCTCAATAATGAGAAGCCACTGACATCATAGATAGCTATCTCAGGATATCGACAAGGCCTGAATACCTACAAATTAATGTTGAACCTAAAACACCATTTATTTGTCTTTACCTGTCTGCTAGTAATGTTAGTCATAATAATAGTTATATCTGTTTTTTGGGCTTTTCTCAAACCTGTGTATATATCTTAACTGTTAGTAACTGCTGAAGGTGTATAAGATAACTTTTGTATTATTATTAATACCCTTTCTACAGTGTCTCTTTTGAAATTTATAAAAAATATCATTGCAGAAGAAAGAAAAGGGGTATGTGGGGTTTTGTAGTTGTTTTTTTAAAAATGTGTTTTTATTGATTTTTAGAGAGAGGGGGAAACAGAGAAACATCGATGTGAGAGTGAGACATTGATCGGCTGCCTCCTGCACGCCCCCTTCCCGTACTAGAGGTGGAGTCAGAAATCCGGTCATATGCCCTGACCAAGTTTTGAACAGGTAACCTCTTGGTGCATGGGATAATATTCAACCAACTGGCCAGGCAGGGTGTGTGGGTTTGTAAAAGAAGTTAAAAGGTAGTAGTTTGATCTAATAAGTTGGTTATTTCTGAATGAGTAAAAGAGAGAAAAACTAAGAATAACAGAGAAGCTATAGAAGGTTAATGGAAAAGGAATACTGAGAAGGGAATTTTATGCATAAACACTAGAACCCAATTATGGGAACATGCTTACCCCATACCAACAAGGACTACTAAGTATATTAATTCATATGGAAGCTGAAGTGACTAAAATATTTTAAGGCCCTCTATAACTGCTGGTGAGGCACAGGAAATTTACTTATGAAACTCTTACTGTCCTCCTGACCTCAGGCCATTTTTAAATGATAATTGTAATTTACACCATTATGTTCTTACAGCCTTGGTCCCAATTAAACATTAAGGTTACAGTTCCCAATTGCCAACTAGCAGGAATCAGATTTAAAATAAAGGGCACTTGAGTGCTTCCAATAGAAAATAGATGGGCCACAGTAAATGGGAACCCATATCATGGTCACACTGTAAAAATTAAAGAGGTGTATGGTGTGCCCTCAAACTATAAGTAAATGTTATACTAGATGCAAAATACAGAAAAGTGAAACAGACAAAACTTGGATCATGATAGCTTATAGGTTAGAAGTGATCCATAGTGTTTTTCTTAATGAGGGCCCAGAAGACCTGACTGCCTCCCATTTACTGGCTTTCCCCTCTAAAAAAAAAAAAATATATATATATATATATTTTTTTTTTTTTTTTTTTTTTTTTTTTACTGATTTCAGAGGAAGGGAGAAGGAGAAACAGATACATCAACGATGAGAGAGAATCACCATTTGGCTGTCTTCTGCACGCCCCCTACTAGGGATCGAGCCCGCAACTGGACATGTGCCCTTGACCAGAAGCGAACCTGGGATCCTTCAGTCCACAGGCTGACGCTATAGCCACTGAGCCAAACCAGCTAGGGCACCTGCTTTTCCCTTTTGAGAAAAATTTGGCCTTGGCTTCCATCAAAGATTATAGTCTTGTCCCATCCCCAATGATCCTCTGTTCAGCAAGACAAACACTGACATTAAGACTTCCTAGGAATGATGAACCTTTCTAGCATCATGGGAACACATTATCCAACTAAAAGGTTGGTCATCAATGCATCTTTTGAACTGATTTATGACCAAAAGGGGGAAGTGTGGACAAAAAGGGAGCCATATACTAAATTAGACACGCTCAGGAGGCATGCATGGCAGGCCTTATAAACTCAAGAGACCTGAAGTAACCACGCAGGATAGTCTGAAATTAAAACTTCCTAACTAAAAGCATGTCATGTCGGATAATCATGTCCTAAGCAGGTATCTTCCTTGACAAGGGTCAAATTTTACCTTAACTGAGCCTGTTTGTCTTTTTGCACCTAACATACCTTTGGAATGCCAGAGTAATTCCCTTTTTTCTCAGACCCCTCAGGGTACAATCTCCCAACAGAGCATGAGGTGCTTCATTGTTACCTTGTTGCCCACATACATCTCTATGTGCTGTAAATGTTAATTTTTAAATATCCTATACCCACCAACTTAAAAAGAAGTATTTGTCTCATTTTAGTCCCTAGCCAATCTCAGAGATTACTCCCCCAAACCTCCTTCTTTCTCCAGCTTCCCAAATCTACCACCAATGGATTTCATGTAAGCCTCCTTAGGCCTCTTCCTTTGATTGTAATGTATAAAACAAACTGCAAAACTGCTATTCTCCAGAGCATTTTCTCAATCCATTGAGACTTTGCTTCCCAGCAATAGTCATCAGTTTGGTTCAAATAAATTCATTAAAATTATCAAAATAATAATAACCTATATATATAAAAGGCTAATATGCAAAGTGTCCCCTTGGGAGTTTGACTGGGAGACCGGGAGTTCAATCGCTCACTATGACGTGTGCTGACCACCAGGGGGCGTTGTGGAACGAAGGAAGGCCCAGGCCTGCAGCCAGAAGGCCCTGATCGGCCCTGATCCCTAGCCAGGCCTAGGGACCCTACCCGTGCACGAATTTCATGCATGGGCCTCTAGTAATAACAATAAAATAATAAAATAATTAAGACTTAATACAAAATTTAAAAAAATTAAAGCATCTCACTAACTACCCCATTACCTTAGCATATTTTTCCCTCCTAGCTTACCACTCACTGTCTATAATTATCTTAGTAGTTTGTGTTTTGGGTTTTTATTGCCTGTGTCTTCTCCACTTCTGCACTTGCACCACACAGGCTGTCTTATTAACCACCATATTACAAACACTAAAAAGACACCTGGCCCAGAGTAGACAACTTAAGATGAATCATTTACGTGGATTATGATTTGACGGAATCTCGTGAAGGTTTGCAAAATGACAGCCCTGGAAAATCTGAAAAAATACGCTGCTACAATACTTCCATTACTAGAAAGTATAACAGTTCTAGAGATGCTACTGTGGCAATATGCTACTACTGACATAGGCACTACTGACGTATTCATATTCAGGTAGATCACCCTTTATTGGGGGTGCTATCTGTGTATTGGAAGATTTTTAGCAGCATCCCTGGCCTCTACCCACTGGATGCTTGCAACACAACTCCTCCAGTTGCAACAACCAAAAATGTCTCCAGACACTTGTGGACAGAAAAAAAAAGGCCACATGCTAGCCTGACTAACTCAGGGAAGGCCTGCATGGCAGTTACCACAAAGGCTGGTCTAAAATTAAAAATTTAACTAAAAGCAATTTCTAGTAAGTAGTCATGTCCTAGGCCAGTATTTTCCCTGACAAAGATCAACTTCGATCTTTACTGAGCCTATTGTCTTTTTGCATCTAAAATAACATATCTATGAAATGTCTGGGTAACTTGTAACTTCCCCTTTTCCGGACCCCTTGGGGCACAACCAAATGTGCCTGGGTACCATAACAGAGACCATAAATTCCTTCATTGTTATTGTTATCATGTTAATTGTTGGCTGTTAACTATCCGGCACCCACCTAAGTACTAGTAAAAGAAGTATATGTCTATCATTTTACTTTTTATATAATCCCAGAGGTTCCCCCCCCCCACCCCCTTTGCTTTCTCCTGTCTCCCTAATCTATCACCAATGGATTTCACATAACCCACTTAGGTCTCCTCTTTTAATTGTAATGTATAAAACAAGGTGAAAAACCACCATTCTCTGGAGCATTATCCCCATCCTTTGAGATTCTGCTCCCAGCAATGTTGACAGTTTGGCTCAAATAAACTCACAAAAATTCTTTACAGGTTTGAATACTTTTACATTAACACACTGCAAAATATTTCCTAAGAGGTCAAAACTGCTCCAAACTGTAAATCACTGGAATATGTCAAAAATAACAAAAAAATATATAGTCTTAAAACCTGAATCTCAGTTACTTTGTTTATTAGTAGTGATAGATCCTCCCTTCTCCCAACTGGTGGGTGGAGTATGACGTAACCTGCAGCCCAGAAATACCTGAGTGACTAACCAGGTACCTTATATGGACTATACATTGGACCACCAATCCACACCTGCCAAATACCCTAAGCCCTTCCTTGTCCTATATGGACAATGCAGTAAGCCACCAATCAGTGTGCGCCAAGTACACTAGGCCCCCCACCCCTTCTCATTCCACCCCTCAAAAGGCGTGCCCACCCCTGCACGTGCTGCTGTTCTCCCCTTGTGAGACAGCCCGGCAGGTCCTTCTCCTCTAATAAAGCCTGTAGTCCTGGTTTTTCGCCCTCTGTCTGATTTTTCAATAGAATACTCAGTTCAAATGCACACACTAATTCACAACATCTGGTAAACCTCTGAATATTTCCACTGCTAAGTCTGTTTTTTTAACCCAAAGTTCATTATTAGAATTGAGGGCAATGGACAGGAACAGAAATGCAAACATCAAATCTAAAAACTAAAAGAATTTTCACATACCAGTAAATTCTCACATTACTCATAGTATGCATATAGAAGGTAAATTTGCACAATGATATTGTTACTCTTTTTCAGAGAAACCAATGCACAGAAAAGTTTTGCAAAGTTACAGTCAGGAATTAGATTGTTAGGTCGGAGAGAGCCCAGGATCGGATACATGCAGACGTGTGATGAGATAATGGACTCTCCCTGGAATTTCAAACAGATCAGCATGCCAGACACAGATACCGGCTTCTCCCTGGAATCTACATGACCCCCACACAGATACTGACTCCTTCCTGAATACCCTGCCGACCCCCTGTGGCGGAAACTTCCTCAGTTCATGTCCCCGCCCCTCACCGAACCACAGTATAAAAAAAGCGCCCCCCTCCCTGTTGGCACGGATCCACGTGCCCTGTCTTTGGGGTTCATGGGTCGCCCAGGGACGCAGAATAAAACCTTTCCTTTCTTTCTTTTCTGATTAACTCGGCTCTCTTTATTTCCTACGCCGCCTCCTGAGCTACCTAACTTAACATAGATAAATAAAATAACCTAGATCTTCCACTGCCAGTCTAGCATTCTGTGGTACAAACAGAAAATTTCTCTCTAGCATCAGATTCAGCACTGAAAATGTATTACATGAAGTACAATAACCTATGTAAATATCCTGGAGTAGAGAATGCTTTTTCTTTCCGTTAAAAATTGTGGCACTGGTTCCCCAAACAGTAATAGAATCCCCATCCCACTGTCTTTAGCTTTAGATCTGGCCACATGACTGTTTTGCCCAATGGAAGATAAGCAGATGTAATATACATATAAGCAAAAACTTTAAGTGCAATCTGCCATGAGAACATATCCCAAGAAGCCTCCCTCAGCCTGAGTCCCAGAATGAAAAGACACATGGAGCTGACCTGCAAGAGACTGGCAACCTAGAACAATCACACTTGACCTGCAGCCTTCATGGAACATGTGTACTTATTGTAAATTACTGAGTTTTTGGAGTATTCAATTCCTGCAGCAAAAGCTGAATTACACAGGAATATGGTTTTTCTGGTATATTAATATTTAAATATTTATGTAACTCTAAATATGTGTATATGACTTTATAAGACATAATGTATATAAATACTACTTTATTTTCTGCTTTTTAAATTTAACATTATTTAGCTCTGGCTATGTGACACAATTGGTTGGAGTGTCGTCCCATACACCAAAAAGGTGGTGGTTCGATTCCCAGTCAGCGCACATACCAAGGTAGGCTGCAGGTTTCATCCCCAGTCCAGTCAGGGTGAGTGTGGAAGGCAACCAATCAATGTTTCTTTCTCTATCAAATCAATAAATAAAAATTGTTTAAAAGAAGGAATAAGCCAAAAATTAAAGGTTTTGTGTAATTCTAATTGTTATTTTTCTGCATGGAAAACCAAACATTTTTTATTTAAATAATTTCAGCACATAGGAAACACACTTGGAAAAAAGTTCACTTGTTTGAAACACTTTTTTCCATGATAGAGAAAGAAGCGTACTACACATGCCATGAGTACTTACCACCTACTATTCACAATTTACCTTCTCCAGTGTCTGGCTTCTGTTCCCACCTCTCCAGCTCTTGTTAATTTCACCTATAAATACCACACTGCCAAAACCCATGGACACTTTTCCATTCTTTTCATCCTTGACCTCTTTAGCAGCACTAGACACAAACTACAGCTTCCTCCCCCTTCTTCTTGAAATACTTTCTTACTCTTTGTGATTTTACATTTTCCTGGGTTTTCGTTCTTTCTAACTCACAGGCTTCTCTTTCTTAGCTTCCTCTACTTGCTTTCTCTCCTTGAAATACCCTGTGAATGCTAGTGTTCCTGTCTGGGTCCTAGGGCCCTTCTCTTATTCATCGCTTTACTCTGCCCCTCTTAAGTAACCTTAACCATTTTCAATAGTTTTAAATATCACCTATATTGAGGCTACTTCCTAAATGATTATCTTTAGCACAGCTCTCTCTGGAATTCCACACTTCAAATTCATCCTCTGTAGTTCTTCCCCTTTCAGAATATATTATCATAACCCCAGCAATCCAATTACAGTCAAACCTCATTTCTGGAAGTCTCCATTCTAGAACAATTCGGTTCTGACCAAGTTCTTCACAGAAAAAATGTCTCAGTTGTTTAACCAAATTTTGGTTTTCAAACTGACAACCCTTTCAAGCTGATACGTCAGCATGACAAAAAGGGTCTCTCCAGCAACAAACGAAGGAGAGAATGCTTTTGTTGCTGGGGAAGTCAACCATTAGCACAATTTTAAAACATAAGGGGCCATCAAGAATGCTAATGTTGCCCCGGACAGTTTGGCTCAATCAGTAGAGCATCAGCCCTCAGACTAGGGTCTCAGGTCCAATTCCAGTTGAGGGAGCAGGCAGGAGGCAACCAATCCATGTGTGTCTCTCTCACATTGATGTTTCTCTCTCTCTGCTCTCTCCCTCCTTTCCACTGTCTAAAAATCAATGGAAAAATATCCTCAAGTGTGTGAAAGAAACAACGATCACAGGCAACTGAAGAGGGAGAAGCTTTTATCCAGTGGCAGCCATTTCAGAGGCAGTGATGAATGAGCAAGTAAAGACGCTGCATGACGGCCTGAAAGACACCCTGAAACAAGTGCTGAAAGTGACTGATTTAAAGCTAGGGGGTGGTTGGGTAAATTTAAGAAAAGAAGTATTTACAGATTAAACAGTATCTCAGACATGTACTGTATATAAGAAAGTTAAGTGGATAGAGCGTAGGCTCCAGTCAAGGCACGTACTTTGGTTGCAGGCTACTTCCTAGCCGGTCCTGGTCAGGGCTTATGCAGGAGGCAACTAATGGATGTGTTTTTCTCACACGGATGTTTCTCTCTCTTTCCCTCTCTCTTCCACTTTCCCTAAAAAAAAAATCAATGAAAGAATATCCTCGGGTGAGGATTAACAAAAAAAAAAAGAGGAAGAAGAGGAGGAGGAGAAGGAGGAAGAAGAAAAAGGAGAAGGAGGAGGAGGAGGAGGAGGAGGAGGAGGAGGAGGAGGAGGAGGAGGAGGAGGAGGAGGAGGAGGAGGAAAGGTTAAAACAGGGAATCATTTGGAGTCTGGAATGAATTAATTTAATTTACATTATTTCTAATGGGAAAAATATGATTCCGTTTTTGAACAAATCACTTCTCGAACAGCCTTCCAAAATAATTAAGTTCGAGAACCGAGCCCCCACTGTATTCGTATCATACCTCAGAGTCATTCTTGTCAATTCCTTCTCCCTTAACCATCACATCCAATCTACCAGCAAATTCTATCAACTCTACTTCCAAACACAGCTCTAATATATCACCACCAACCCAGACTAAGCTACTTTCACAAATTTCTGTAGCAGCTTCCTAGCTCATCTATAATTTTCTCTCCCCCCCAAAAAAACGTACCAATATGTCTTCACATGAAAGCCAAACATTAAAATTTTTTAGAATGTAAATAAGATCTTATCACTCCTCTGCTTAAAATCTTCCAATGGCCTCCAAGGCAATTTCTCCAATCACAGTTTACAAGAGTCCTTACCTACATATTTTTTTTACTTCATCTCTTACAATCCTCCCCCATCCACTCACCACACTTTTTAAATAGGCCAAGTTCTTTTCAGACTAAGAACCTTGCACACACTACTCCGGTTACTTGAAATGCCCTACACACACGCTCCCTTTCTTTCCTCTTCTCCACTTTCGATCAGCCTTTACTAAGTGTTCAATTACACAGTCACTTCTAGAAACTGGCGGAAGTATTGTTTTCTTTATCACATCAGTTTTTTAAATTGGATATGAGTATATTTCAGAACAGTTCGCTGTGTATATTTGAAAACATTTCTTAATATCAAGAAATTGATAAAAATGTAGATTCTTATTTTTAACTGGAAAGGAACACATACATCATCTACTGTCCTATGACATGTGAAAAAAACAAATTCTGAGAAATTAAATAACCTGCCTATTCTATAAGGCTAGATGATAGGTTTTCCAACCCTGTATTAAATAACCTGGTCAACCCTCTTCTTTTTTTTAAAAAATATATTTTTATTGACTTTAGAGAGGAAGGGAGAGGGATAGACAGAAACATCAATGATGACAGAGAATCATTGATCAGTTGCCTCCCACATGTCCCCGACTGGGGATCGAGCCAGCAACCCAGGTATGTGCCCTTGGCCGAAATCAACCTGGGACCCTTCATTCTGCGCAGGACGACGCTCCATCCACTGAGCCAAACCGGCCAAGGCGACCCTCTTCTATTTCTGTTTATTCATTGCCACTTTCTTTAACCCAAGCCATAGAACAAACAATCTTAAAATTTATATAAAATGAGAAAGGACCCTAAATAGTCAAAGACTTGAGCAAGAATAACAAAGCTAGAGGCATTACAAGTCCCTACTTCAAAACATAATACAAAGCTACTGTAACAGTATGATACTGCCATAAAGAAATACAGCCCTAGCCAGTTTGGCTCAGTGGATAGAGTGTTGGCTTGCGGACTGAAGGGTCCCGGGTTTGATTCCAATCAAGGGCACATACCTAGGTTGTGGGCTGGATCCCCAGTAGGGGTGTGCAGGAGGCGGCCAATCAATGATTCTCTCTCATCACTGATGTTTCCATCTCACTTTCTCCCTGTCCCTTACTCTCTAAAATCAATAAAAATACATTTAGAAAAAAAAGACATACAGACCAATGGAAAAGAACAGTAAAAAAAAATAAAAAGAGTGGCAAGACTACAATAGGGAAAAGATAGTTTCTGCAATAAATGGTGTGCACATATACAAAAATCACTTCGTAATGATTTAACTAAAATATATATATATAATACATATATATTATATATATAAGACCTGAAACTATAAATCTCCTAGAAGAAAACATGGGGGAAAAGCTTCAAAATATTGGTCTTGGAAGTGATTTCTTGGATATGATACCAAAAGCAAAATTAGACAAGTGGGACTACATTACATTAAAAAGCTCCTGCACAGCCCTAACTGGTTTGGCTCAGTGGCTAGACGCAGGGGTGGGCAAACTTTTTGACTCGAGGGCCACAATGGGTTCTTAAACTGGACCGGAGGGCCGGAACAAAAGCATGGATGGAGTGTTTGTGTGAACTAATATAAATTCAAAGTAAATATCATTACATAAAAGGGTACGGTCTCTTATTTCAATAGTTTTATTCATTTCAAATGGGCCGGATCTGGCCCGCGGGCCGTAGTTTGCCCACGGCTGGAGAGCGTCAGACTGTGGACTGAAGGGTCCCAGGTTCGATTCTGGTCAAGGGCATGTACCTTGGTTGCGGGCACATCCCCAGTGGGGAGTGTGCAGGAGTCAGCTGATGTTTCTCTCTCATCGATGTTTCTAACTCTCTATTCCTCTTCCTTCCTCTCTGTAATAAATCAATAAAATATATTAAAAAATAAATAAAAAATAAAAAGCTCCTGCACAGCCCTAACCGGTTTGGCTCAGTGGATACAGCGTCGGCCTGCAGATTGAAAGGTCCCGGGTTTGATTCCTGTCAAGGGCATGTACCTTGGTTGCGGGCACATCCCCAGTAGGGAGTGTGCAGGAGGCAGCTGATCGATGTTTCTCTCTCATCGATGTTTCTAACTCTCTATCCCTCTCCCTTCCTCTCTGTAAAAAATCAATAAAATATATATATTTTAAAAAAATTCTTCCATCACTGGTTGAAAGTCACTGCTTTAAGGAAATAACATTTAAAAAAAAAAAAAAAAAAAAAAAAGAAAGCTCCTGCACAGCAAAGAAAACAATCAACAGGGTGAAAAAGTAACCTATGGAATAGAAGAAAATATTTGCAACCCATATATCCTAAAAAAGGGTTAATATCCAAAATATATAAGAAACTTCTAAACTCAAAAGCAAAAAAATAAAATAAATCACCTGCTTTAAAAACTGGCAAAGGACTTGAATACACATTTCTTCAAAGACATATAAGTGGCCAAAAGGTATATGAAAAAAATGCTTGCCCAGCCGGTGTGGCTAAGTGGTTAAGCATTGACCTATGAACCAGGAAGCCAAGGTTTGATGCCAGGTCAGGGTACATGCTCGGGTTGCAGGCTCAATCTCTAGTAGTGGGAGTAAGTGCAGGAGGTAGGTAATCAAAGATTCTCTCTCATTTACGTTCCCCTCTCTCTCTCCCTTTCCCTTCTTCTCTGAAATCAATAAAAATATATGGTTTTTTAAATGCTCAACATCACACTAATCATCAGGGAAGTGCAAATCAAAGCTAGAATGAGATACCACGTCACATTGTTAGGATGGCCATATTCAAAAAAGAAAATAGTAAGTGTTGATGAGGATGTGGAGAAATTGGAACCTTTGGGCACTGTTGATGGGCATGTAAAATAATGCTGCTGCTATAGAAAGCAGTATAGAAGTTCCTCAAAAATTTAAAAATAGAACTACCATATGACCAGTAATCCCATTTCTGAGTATTTATCCAAAAGAACTGAAGACAGTATCTTGAAGAAATATCTGCAGCATTGTTCACAATAGCCGAAAGGTGGAAACAACCTAAAAATCCATAGTGGAAGAATGGATAAAGACAATGTGTGGTACATATATATAATGTAATATTATTCGTCCTTAAAAAAGAAGTCTTTAAATGGTGATGGAAGGAGATTTGACTTGGGGTGGTAAGCACACAGTATAGAGTACAGATGATGTATTGTAGAACTGTTTACCTGAACCTGGTAATATTGTTAACCAGCATCACCCCAATAAATTCAATAAAAAGGGAAAAATAAAAAAAGAAGTCTTGTCATATGCTAAAACACAGACAAACATATGTTGACATTATGTTGGGTGAAATAAACCAGTCACAGGACTAATACTGTATGATTTCACTTAGAGAGATATCTAAAGTAGTCAAACTCATAGAAGCAGAAAGTAGAATAGTGGTTGCCAGGGACTGAGCGTGGGGAGAATGAGGAGTTGCTATTCAACTAGTATAGTTTCAGTCATGCAAGATTAATACGTATATTCTAGAGATCTGTGTGCAACAATGTGCATATACACTAAGTCCTTACTTGGTATCGATAAGTTCTCAGATACTCCAACTTTAAATGAAACAACATCTAACAAAACCAATTTTAACATCGGCTAATTCATATAAGTAAGAATTAAGTTCCTACAGCAAAAGCATTACCACTGGTCACAAAAAAACACTGCCAAACTTCTAAATAAAGACCCAAAACACTTCTAATAGTTTTTGTTGCTGTTTACCCTCACCCAAGGATATTTTTTCCACTGATTTTTACAGAGTAGAAGGGAAGCGGGGAGACAGAGAGAGAAATATCCATGTAAGAGAGACACATCAATTGGTTGCCTCCTGCTGGCACCGTGACCAGGGCCTGGGATCAAGTCTGCAACCGAGGTATATTCCCTTGACTAAAATCAGACCTGCAACCCTTCAGTTCATAGGCCAATGCTCTAACCACTGAGTAAAACCGGCTAGAGGAAAATACTTCTAATATTAAACAATGAAATAAATGTGAGCTATACATACACCTGGGAACTATTAATAAAAACGAGTTAAGAGAATGATTTTCCAAACACTTATGCCAGTTCAGGATCTCAGGTGGCCAGAGAATCTCCCAGCAGCTCAGGGCACAAGACAGGAATATACCCTGGAGAATACACTCTTCCAACACTGGCCGGCTCACCAGTCCCCGCCCACCTGAGCCTGCTGCATGCGCAGCCTGGCATTCGGTTGTCTCTTCGGTCATTTTGGACGTTATGGGCCCTGGCTCTTTAGATAGATAGATAGATAGATAGATAGATAGATAGATAGATAGATAGATTTTGACTTGTAATTTTTTAATGCAATTACTGCATGAATCCTTCTTCTAATTAATTGCCTTTCAATGTGCACAAATCTCTGCACCAGGCCAGTTATTACTACAAAGTGGCAACAAGAAAGCAAAGTCTTAAATGTAAAAGGAAGTTCTTGCCCAAGATATCCATCAAACTTCTTTTTAAACAATAATGCTAGTTTATAGGTCAAATTACACTTACAGTTGCAGTAGGCAAATAGGTTTTTTTAAATTCTATAAATTACTAATCTGCCTGTGTGTGTGTGCAGCACTTGCAAGCACATGCATGCAAATAATCGGTCATTGTAGCACAATCTATATATATAAAACCCTAATATGCAAACAGACCAAATGGCGGAACAACCGAACAACTGGTCACTATGACGTGTGCTGACCAGGGGACACACACGGAACATGGCAGGTGTCGGCAGCAGGCGGCAGAGCGCGGAACATGGCGGGCATCGGCCACTGCGGGATGATGGAGCAGGTGAGCGAGGGCGCCAGACCAAGGAGGAGTGCCGGTTACTATCATTGGGGCGAACCTCTGGTGGTCACTGAAAATTCTTTGCTCCACAAGCTGCGGTCCTGCCTGGCACTCCCACCTGCTGCCGGCACTGGCCCAGCTCGCACCCCAATCGCTTGGTGCTGTCAGTGGGTGCGAGTGGCAGCTGCTGGCCCCAATCGCCCCTCAAGGCTTCTCTACCTTCCCCTGCTCCAGAGGGGCAATCGGAGCCGGCAGCTGCCTCTCGCACCCACTGCCAGTGACAACCCTGCTCGTACCCGCTGCCGGTGCCAGAGACACTGTTCACACCCACTGCTGGCGCTGGCCCCACTTGCACCCGCAGCCCTCGCCAGAGCCGCTGCTCACACCCACTGCTGGCGCCTGGTGTCAGTCCCAATTGCTCGGCACCATCAGCAGGTGTGAGCGGCAGTTGCTGGCCCTAATTGCCCCTGAGGGCGTCTCCACCTCCCCCTGCTTCTGAGGGGCGATCGGGGCAGCAGCTGCCGCTCACACTTATTGCAGGTGCCAGCCCCAATCGCTCTGTGCCATCAGCGGGTGCAAGCGGGGCCAGCGCCGTCAGCGCGTGGGAGTGGTGGCGGCAAGAGCAGGGCTGCCAGGAGACAGGGGGCTGGGCGGGGGCACGGAGGATGGGCCGAGACCCACCCCTGTGCCCACCGCAGCCTCGCAACCCACAGTTCCTTTCAAGGTGCACAAATTCGTACACTGGGTCCCTAGTCTAGTATAAAGTTATAAGGTAGTACCAAGAATAAAAGAAAAAGTGAGCTCAAATTTCTTACCACAATAGCCTATATGGCTACAAAGCCCTGGTGAAATTATTATAAAAAGATCTCAACAAATAAGACAACAAACTGGAGTTCAAACCAGCACCACTATTACCCACATAAGCACATCTCTTAGAATGGTAAAGATACAGTTTCAAGAAGTCTTTCAAAACATTTTTAACTATGACTCACAGTAAGAAATGTATATGTTATTCAAATATACACACACACACAGACGTGCACACACTAGAGGCCTGATGCATAAAATTCGTGCAAGAGTAGACCTTCCACCGAGACCGGTTTGGCTCAGTGGATAGAGCGTCGGCCTGCGGACTGAAGGGTCCCAGGTTCGATTCCGGTCAAGGGCATGTACCTGGGTTGCGGGCACATCCCCGTTGGGGGGTGTGCAGGAGGCGGCTGATCGATGTTTCTCTCTCATCGATGTTTCTGACTCTCTGTCTCTCTCCCTTCCTCTCTGTGGAAAATCAATAAAATATATTACAAAAAAAAAAAAGAGTAGGCCTTCCTTCCCCCAGCTGCCGGCACTGGCTTTCCTCTGGCACCTGGGACCCGGGCTTTCCTCACAGACCCGGCTTCATCCGGAATGTCGTCCAGAAGGACATCTGGTCTAATTAGCATATTAGACTTTTATTATTATAGACTAGAGGGCTGGTTTGTGCACTTGGGGGGGAGGGGGGGACCCTCAGCCCGGCCTGTGCCCTCTCACAGTCTGGGACCCCTCGGGAGATAACGACCTGCTGGCTTAGGCCTGCTCCCAGGTGGCAGAGGGGAGGCCCAATCCCTAGGTGCAGCCCCTGGTTGGGCTCAGAGCAGGGCTGATTGGGGAGTTCGGGCGCCGCCCGTCATGCACAGAGCAGGGCAGATCGGGAGGTTGCGATGCCACCCTCAGTCACGCTCAGGGTAGGGCTGATTGGGGGGTTGGGGCACCGCCCCCTTTTACACTCAAGGCAGGGTCAATGGGCAGGTTGTGGCGCCACCCTGTCACGCACAGAGCAGAGTCGATCAGGGGGTTGGGGAGCTCCCCCCTGTCACGCACAGAGCAGGGCCCATCAGGGGGTTGGGGAGCTCCCCCCTGTCACTCAGAGATAGGGCCGATAGGGTAGTTGGGGCACCGCCCCCTGTCACACACAGAGCAGGGCGGATCAGGGGGTTGGGGCGCCGCACCCTGTCACACTCAGGGCAGGGCCGATGGGGAGGTTATGGCTCTACCCCGTCACACACAGAGCAGGGCCAGTGGGGAGCGGTTGGAGCGTCGCCCTTTATCACCCACAGAGCAGGGCCAATCAGGGGGTTGGAGCGCCGCCACTGTCACACTCAGCGCAGGGCCGATGGGGAGGTTATGGCTCTACCCCGTCACACACAGAGCAGGGCCCGTGGGGGGAGGAGGGGTTGGGGCGCCGCACCCTGTCACACACAGAGCTGCAGGGCGATCAGGGGGCTGGGGCACTCCTCCCTATCAGGCACAGAGCAGGGCTGATCAGGGGGTTGGGGCGCCTTCCCCTGTCACGAACAGAGCAGGGCCGATAGGGAGGTTGTGGCCCCGGCCCCTGTCACACACAGAGCTGCAGGGCGATCAGGGGGTTTGGGTGCTGCCCCGTCACACTGATCCCGGTGCCGGGAGGCCTCACGGCTCCGCTGATCCCGGTGCTGGGAGGCATATTACCCTTTTACTATATAGGATACAGGCCTGGTGCACGGGTGGGGACCGGCTGGTTTGCCCTGAAGGGTGTCCTGGATCAGGGTGGGGGTCCCCACTGGGGTGCCTGGCCAGCCTGGGTGAGGGGATGATGGCTGTTTGCAGTTGGTCACACACCCTTCAGGGTGGGGGTCCCCACTGGGGTGCCTGGCCAGTCTGGATGAGGGGCTGAGCGCTGTTTTCAGGCTGGCGGGTGACTGAAGCTCCCAACCGCTCCTTTTTTTCTTTTTTATTCTGGGCCAGCTTTAGCTCTGAAGTTGGCTCCAGCTCTTAGGCCTCTGCTGCTGAAAGCAGGTTTCTGGCTTTTGTTTACCTTCTGTATTTGAAACAATGTTGCGATCCTGCTGGCTGAAGCCGGGCCGACTAAAGCAGGTTTCTGGGATTTTGTTTAACTTCTATATTTGTAACATAGTTGCTTAGAGTTGCAGCTCAGAGGCCGGCAGCAGCAGGCAGGGAACATGGGAGTCCTCCGTCACTGAAGCAAGCAAGCCTCATGTTCGCTTCCAGCTGCCTGGCTGCCAGCTGCCATCTTGGCTGGCAGTTAATTTGCATATCGCCCTGATTAGCCAATGGGAAGGGTAGCGGTCGTACGCTAATTACCATGTTTCTCTTTTATTAGATAGGATATGCAAATATATAAAGCTAAACAATTTCACCAAATAAGTTTGTTTAAATGTATATTCCTGCATACATGCAGCTCAATATTTATGCTAATTTGCTGTTTAATTTTTAAATACTGCCTTTAGTACCAAAATTAATTTCATAAACTCTTAATGGGGACAACCTACAATTTGAGAAACACTGTACTAGAGCCAGAATATTGAATGCATGCTACATATTTCCAAGGTACCATAGCACAGAGCAATAACTTTCTAATGCTGTCTACAGATATTTCTACCTTTGTTCTTTCTAGGAATAGTTGCTTGAATAATTTAAAAGCTGTTCTTTTCTCTGGGAAGTGAAAGATCTGCCTTCTCTTCTCAGAACTCTACTGATTTCCAAGATATGCACTAGAGATAAACCATATCTGCAGAAGTATTTCTAGCATGCAAACAAAATTTCTCCAAAAATATACCCTAACTGGTTTGACTCAGTGGCTAGAGCAGGGGTGGGCAAACTTTTTGACTCGAGTGCCACAATGGGTTCTTAAACTGGACCGGAGGCCCGGAACAAAAGCATGGATGGAGTGTTTGTGTGAACTAATATAAATTCAAAGTAAACATCAACACTAATAAAAGAGAAAAATGGTAATTGGCGTACGAGCTACCCTTTTCATTGGCTAATCAGGGCTACATGCAAATTAACTGCCAACTAAGATTGGCAGTTAACTGCCAACAAGATGGCGGTTAATTTGCATATGTAGGCACAATGCAGGGAGGCGAAAGGGAAAGCAGGAAGAAGCCCCCTGCCACTGACAGTGATTGGAAACCCAGGGGGGAGCTAAGAGCTGGGGGGCAGGGCAAAGGCAGCCCTGGGGCCGCCTTTGCCCTGCCCCCCAGCCATGATCGGAGAATCAGGTGCCTTTGCCGCCCTGGCCAGTGATAGCAGGAAGTAGGGGTGGAGCCAGCGATGGGAGCTGGGCACGGTCGAAGCTGGCAGTCCCAGGAGCTAGGGGTCCCTTGCCTGGGCCTAAAGCGGAGCCCACGATCGTGGGGCCACTGTAGCTGCAGGTCCCCGCTGCCCGGGCTGGATGCCTCAGCCAGAGGCGTCCTGCAGGAGCAGGGGCGGAGCCCGCCGATCGCGGCACCTCCCGCTGCCACTGCAGGTCCCCGCTGCCCGGGCCGGACGCCTAGGCCAGAGGCGTCAGGCCTGGGCAAGGGGCCGATCCTGCGATTGGAGGGTGATGGGGGTCAACGCCTGAGGGCTCCCAGTATGTGAGAGGGGGCAGGCTGGGCTGAGGGACACTCCCCCCCCCCCCGCCACCCAGTGCACGAATTTCGTGCACCGGGCCCCTAGTCATTACATAAAAGGGTACGGTCTTTTATTTCAATAGTTTTATTCATTTCAAGCGGGCCAGATCCGGCCCGCGGGCCATAGTTTGCCCACAGCTGGGCTAGAGCGCCAGCCTGTGGACTGAAACGTCCCAGGTTTGATTTCGGTCAAGGGCATGTACCTTGGTTGCGGGCACATCCCCAGTAGGAGGTGTGCATGAGGCAGCCGATCAATGTTTCTCTCTCATCGGTGTTTCTAGCTCTTTATCTCGCTCCCTTCCCCTCTGTAAAAAATCAATAAAATGTAAAAAAATAAAAAAATGTTCTCCAAAAATATAAACAATATTTCATCACTAAAGCACTACACAACCCATTTCCTTTCTCAAACAAGAAAAGGCATTACTATGAAATCAAGTAATACCTATCTGATTTAATAAGAGATTTCAAATTATTCTGAACAAAAACTTACAAATGTGCTCAAGGTTCCTTTTCAAAACCCCATTCTCTCTCCAGCCATACTTCCATAAATTTGTCTTACCATCTTAACACATCAACTTACTTTTTTAAGATGGGTAGAAAGAACAGATGCCTCTAAAACAGGCTCCAAATCTCCTTGGTGATTGTCATTATCACCTCTCCTTGTACCATCAAGTTGGAGTCCCTTTCTGAGCCGTATTTCTGGCTCTGGAGTCCTGATGCACTCCAATCCGTTTTTCGCTGTCTGGTTCATGGGATACACAAGGCTTTCTTACAAAGAGACCTTTCTTTCTGTCCCTTCTTCTTGGGAGGGTGGACTCTCAGGACAGTGTGTTGACCCTAAAGAGAGGAAGATTTTAAATTTAACATATTTTAAACACATTAAACAAGTGCTGAGAGAAGAGACGGGTTATATTATTATATGCTCAAACAATGAAATACTCAGCAATCATTAATAATGGTAAAACAATAATGTATATTATAAAAATCTGTATTTGATGATAGGAAAGACTGCCCAAATCTACTTTTATTTTATTTTTTTTAACGTATTTTTATTGATTTCAGAGAGGAAGGGAGAGGGACAGAGATAGAAACATCACTGAAGAGAATCATTGATCAGCTGCCTCCTGCATGCCGTACACAGGAGACCAAGCATGCAACCCGGGCATATGCCCTGACTGGGAATCAAACTATGACTCCCTAGCTCATAGGTTGACACTCAACCACTGAGTCAAACTGGCTGGGCCAAAAACTACTTTTATGTGGAAAAAGCAGCCGTAGCCGGTCTGGCTCAGTGGATAAGAGCATCAGCCTACGGAGTGAAGGGTCCCGGGTTCAATTCCGGTCAATGGCACATACCTCAGTTGCAGGCTCGATCCCCAGCCCTGGTCAAGGCATGTGTAGGAGGCAACCAATCTATGTGTCTCTCTCTCACACTGATGTTTCTCTCTCTGTCTTTCCCCTCCCTTCCACTCTCTCTAAAAACAAATGGAAAAATATCCTTGAGTGAGGATTAACAAAGAAAGGAAGGAAGGAAGGAAGGAAGGAAGGAAGGAAGGAAGGAAGGAAGGAAGGAAGGAAGGAAGGAGGGAGGGAGGGAGGGAGGGAGGGAGGGAGGGAGGGAGATTTGGGTCTTGAATGAGAAGATTTACTTTTCATTTTTGTTCTACTTGTATATTTTTGCCACATACTATACATTACTTTTTCAATGAAAAACATATATAAGTGTAGAAAGAATATATGTGGATCCAGCCAGTGAGGCTCAGTGGTTGAGCACAGACCCATGAACTAGGAGGTCACGGCTCGATTCCTAGTCAGGGCACATGCCCAGGTTCCAGGCTCAATCTCTAGTAGGGAGCATGCAGGAAGCAGCCAATCAATGATGCTCTCTCATCATTGATGTTTCTATCTCCCTCTCCTTTCCTCTCTGAAATCAATAAAAATATATTTAACTATATATGTGGACTGTATGCATTATAGCTGGGTTTTACATATCCAACATCATATAGACATCATAATAACCAATTTCACAGTAAAGGAAACAAAAATTCGCCATACTTTGTAGAAAATAAATAGGACCAAATCTCTGACTTATATAGCATATATTGGTGGTAATCATTTGTATTTTACTTATTTAATGTCTGCATTTCAATATTTTTAGTTGTTTTTAACTATAGATTACCCTGGAAGAAAAGAAACTCAGGACCAGAGCATACTTTTATATCCCTGTGAGTTCTTAGAAAGTGCTATACACATGTTTAATGAATATTTGATAGATGATATTTAAATGTTAAGTGTTTTTGTAAAAACACTTTCAGAAATCATCTCTCTCCCTCCAAACTGGATTGCAATAAATTTCCTAGAGTTCAATATTTCAAGTCCTTGACGCTCTTACCTCTTAATTCATACTACAAAAGTTTACTTTATTTTTTTTATTGATATTTAGAGAGGAAGGGAGAAAGAGAGAAAGAAACATCAATCAGTTGCCTCCCGTACACAACCAGACTGGGGATCAAACAGACTGGGTATGTGCCCTTACCAGGAATTGAACTCACCACTTTTTGGTGTATGGGACAACACTCCAATCAACTGAGCCACACTGGTGAGGACCAGAGGCTTATTTTACACATTTAGTTACATATCCAAATAAGATGATTATCACAGGCAATCCAATTAGCAATACTAAAATAGGAAGGAGCCAGGGTACATGTTATGCTCATAAATCCCATGAGATTCAACATTTGTACCAGGGGAAAGTAGGAGTAGGGCAAAGTGGGAGGGCCTGGATGCCATAAAAGGTGCATTTAATGTTCATATATGTGGGTACACAAGACTTAGTCCAAGAATTCTAATTAAACTAAGAATTACTCTGTTAGTTTCATAAATCATGACTTTGCTACAGAATTTCTCTAAGTGTTTTCAAAGTTTTGGGAGCAATAACAAACATAAAACTTTAAGGATCACCAAACCTGGGCATGTGCCTATCACATAAAGGCCGTAGCAAGCATATTTGTAATACTGAGATTATAAACTATGCTATTAATGCCCAATTCTGAAAGAGGAAACAATGTTAATGATTTATATTCATATACAGATGTGGAAAGTAGGCTCAGAGATTAGGTAACTTGTTCAAGGCCATTAGTCTATAAATAAAGAGCAGCTGGGATTTATATCTAGGTCGTTCTGGCCCTCATGAAGTTCATGTGCTATCTGCTACCCAAAAAAATTAAGACTAGGGAAAAAAAAGATAAGAACTTGAACCTGTGGACAAAAGAGGGTTCTGTAATAAAACAGCCAAGTCCAGTGATGGAAAGTGACCTCATAAAAGGATATGATCATAAATTCCTAACTGGGCAGGTCATAGTGAGTAGTCATGCTCCAGGCCTATAACCTCTTTAATGAAAGGTTTAAGCAAGTCCTGTCCATTAGTCTTATGCATCTAGGTTAACACACCTTTGAGATGCCAGAAGTAATCCTCTTTTCCAGACCTTTTATAATCTTGTTAACTATCCTGCACCCTGATTTCTCCCGCCTTCATAATCTCCTTTATGTTCCCTCCTTAATTCCAAAAGTATACCAGAAACAGCAGGCCAGGAAGCTCAGTTGTTTAAGCATCCTCCCCATACCCAAGACTGTGGGTTCGATCCCCAGTCAGGGCACATACAAGAATCAACCAATGAATGCACAAATAAGTGGATGCTTCCCTCTCTTTCTCTCTTTCCCACCCCCCCCCCCCCGCCCCCCGCCTCTCTCTCTCTCTCATCAATAAATATTTTTTATTTTTTTTTAAAGAAAGAAACTGCAAAACTGGCATTTTCCAGAGTATCTGAGATCTTGCTTCCTGGCAACTGTCACCAGAATGCCTTAAATAAACTCATAAAAATTCTCTGCATGTTTGGACATTTCCTACATCGAAAAACCCTAAAGTCATTTCGTTTACATGGCAAGTAAACTAAAGAATCAAAATTTTTACTATCAAACATAGAAAATAGAATAAAGCTTTCTGCAAAGCAGCCTTCAAATATGACCACGCTGATCTTCTCATAAGCAGGAGTTATGTATAGAGGCATGTTGCTCATTTAGGAGAATATAAATGGAATGCTCTATTAGTTAGAATTGCTTTGTAATCTTCAACTCAGAAACAGAAAGCAAATGACAAGAAATAAGTTTTCCCAAAGAATCTGTAAGGATTCTTCTTAAAATAAAAAGACATTTAAAAAATCAGTTTCCAGGAAAGGGCTAAGATAAACACATAGTCCTATCAACAATGCTTTCTAAATTTATAAGTATAATAAAAGAAGAATGAACAAAAT
Source organism: Myotis daubentonii (assembly GCF_963259705.1). Taxonomy (NCBI): domain Eukaryota; kingdom Metazoa; phylum Chordata; class Mammalia; order Chiroptera; family Vespertilionidae; genus Myotis; species Myotis daubentonii. Next base: position 98,652,227 of record NC_081841.1, on the reverse strand, counting down.
AAGACACTGTAAAATCTCCAATCAAAAAAAATTAGTTATATTTACCATTTTACATATGCTAAAGCAGAAAGGCCTACCAATATATTTTAGAGTTTGAACAATAGAATTGTTGAAAGAAAAAACATATATGCCAATGCTCAGGTTCCCAACGATTTAACAAAACGGTCCAATACAAGAACACTGGAGAGAACTGTAATCTACTACTATATATGTTTTACTTTATTTGCATTCTCTCTAATGATAAAATGAAGTTCTACGAGGATGCAATACCTTGAAACCCAAAGCAATCAATTCTAAGACTCTAAGGTAAAGGGTGTTGTCCTTTATCACCATTATTTAACTCTGTCCTGGAGGTTATAGACAACTAAACAAGAGGGAAAAAATGAAGATTATAACTATTTACACATTATCACAGTTTAGCAAAAAACCCAAAAGAATCAACTGCAAAAAACCATTACAATAAGAAAACTCATCAAAGTGATTGGATATAGAATTACATCTACATATTAACAGCTTCCATCCTAAAAGCCCAGAATATTTGGTTATTATAGAAGAAACTAATACACACAATAGAAAGTGAAAGATAAAACACTTAAAAACAAAACTTAAAATGCTACTGAAGATCTACAGAAACTCCTAGGACTACTAAGTGAGTTCAGCAAGGTCAACAGAAAGAACATGAGCACTCATATATCAATCACATTTCTATATACTAACAATAAACATGTGGAAACTAAAATTTAAAACAATGTCATTTACAATTACTTCAAAGAAATTTAAATACTTAAGTATATGCTTAAGGATCTGTTTACTGAAAATTAGGAAATGCTAATGAAAGAAATCAAAGGTCTAAACAAATAGCAACATTTAATATTCATGAAGTGAAACATTAAATAGTAAAGATGTCAATTCTTCCCAAATCTTCTATCGGTTTAATACAATTCCTATCAAGACCCTAGCAAGGATTTTTGTAAATAGACAAGCTTATTCTAAAATTGATATGGAAGAAATAGGCCCAGAATAACTAAAACAAATAACGAAGTAGAAACAATCCCTTGGGCGAGGGGAGGGAGTGGGACCTTGATCTAAATAAACCTCACACCCTATGGAGCATGAACTTAAAATACAAAATGTAAAACTTTTATTAAAACACTAGAGGCCCAGTGAACAAAAATTTGTGCACTTGGGGGGGGGGGGGGGGGAGGGCCCTCAGCCTGGCCTGCGCCCATCTGCAGTCCAGGACCCCTTGGGGGATGTCCACCTGTTGACTTAGGCCCACTCCCTGGGGGATCAGGCCTAAGCTTGCAGTCAGACATCCTTCTGGCAGCCAGGGAGCCCTCAGGGGATATCCGACTAAAGGCTTAGGCCCCCAAGGGATCGGGTCTAAACTGTTAGTTGGACATTCTTAGTCCTGCCACGGAGGTGGGAGAGGCTCCTGCCACCACCTCTGCACTGGCCAGCCATGAGCCAGCTTCTGGCTGAGTGGCACTCCCCATATGGAAGTGCACTGACCACCAGAGGGCAGCTCCTGCATTGAGCGTCTGCCCCATGGTGGCCAGTGCGCATCACAGCAACCAGCCATTCTGCTGTTCAGTCAATTTGCATATTAGCCTTTTATTATTATTACTAGAGGCCCCGGGCACAAAAATTTGTGCACTCGGGGGGAAGGGGGGTCCCTCAGCCCGGCCTGTGCCCTCTCGCAGTCTGGGACCCCTCGAGAGATAACGCCCTGCTGGCTTAGGCCCGCTCCCGGGTGGCAGAGGGCAGGCCCAATCCCTAGGTGCAGCCCCTGGTCCGGCTCAGAGCAGGGCCGATTGGGGAGTTGGGGCGCCGCCCCCTGTCATGCACAGAGCAGGGCGATCGGGAGGTTGCGATGCCACCCTCAGTCACGCTCAGGGTAGGGCCGATTGGGGGATTGGGGCACCGCCCCCTGTCACACTCAAGGCAGGGTCGATGGGGAGGTTGCGGCGCCACCACCTGTCACGCACAGAGCAGGGCCATTCAGGGGGTTGGGGCACTGCCCCGTCACTCACAGAGCAGGGCCAATCAGGGGGGTTGGGGCTCTGTACCCTGTCACGCACAGCAGAGCAGGGCCAATCAGGGGGTTGGGACGCTGCCCCGTCACGCAGAGCAGGGCCCATCAGGAGGTTGGGGCGCCGCCCTCTATCACCCACAGAGCAGGGCCAATCAGGGGGTTGGGGTGCCGCCACTCGCACACTCAGGGCAGGGCCAATGGGGAGGTTATGGCTCTACCCCGTCACACACAGAGCAGGGCCAGTGGGGGGAGGGGGGGTTGGGGCGCCACACCGTGTCACACACAGAGCAGGGCCGATCAGGGGGTTGGGGCGCCGCACCCTGTCACACACAGAGCCGCAGGGCAATCAGGGGGTTGGGGAGCTCCCCCCTATCAGGCACAGAGCAGGGCTGATCAGGGGGTTGGGGCGCCTTCCCCTGTCACGAACAGAGCAGGGCCGATAGGGAGGTTGTGGCCCTGCCCCCTGTCACACACAGAGCCGCAGGGCGATCAGGGGGTTTGGGCACTGCCCCGTCACACTGATCCCGGTGCCGGGAGGCCTCACGGCTCCGCTGATCCCGGTGCTGGGAGGCATATTACCCTTTTACTATATAGGATACAGGCCTGGTGCACGGGTGGGGACCGGCTGGTTTGCCCTGAAGGGTGTCCTGGACCAGGGTGGGGGTCCCCACTGGGGTGCCTGGCCAGCCTGGGTGAGGGGATGATGGCTGTTTGCAGTTGGTCACACACCCTTCAGGGTGGGGGTCCCCACTGGGGTACCTGGCCAGTCTGGATGAGGGGCTGAGGGCTGTTTTCAGGCTGGGGGTGACTGAAGCTCCCAACCGCTCCTTTTTTTCTTTTTTATTCTGGGCCAGCTTTAGCTTTGAGGCTTGGCTGCAGTTCTTAGGCCTCTGCTGCTGAAAGTAGGTTTCTGGCCTTTGCTTACAATGTTGCGATCCGGCGGACTAAGGCAGGTTTCTGGGGTTTTGTTTAGCTTCTATATTTATTGCATAGTTGCTTAGAGTTGCAGCCGCAGACAGGGAACGTTGGAGTCCTCCATCACTGAAGCAAGCAAGCCTCATGTTAGTTTCAAGCTGCCTGACAGCCGGCCACCATCTTGGCTGGCAGTTAATTTGCATATTGCCCTGATTAGCCAATGGGAAGGGCAGCGGTCGTACGCTAATTACCATGTTTCTCTTTTATTAGATAGGATATAGTACGTCCCTATTTCCACCCTTTTGACCCCTCTACCCAGCTCTTGCCCCCCACTTCTCTTGGGCCATCACCATACTGTTGTCTGTGTCCATGGGTTGTGCATATATTTTCTTTGGCTAATTCTTTAAATTTTTATTTTCAGATAAGTGCTTATAACTGCACTATTATATATTTTCTATTACATCATTTAGAATTAAGATATTTTTTAATTGAACCCTTGTAAATTTTAGCACAATTTAATAAATTATGCTAGAAGCAATTAGGAGATTTTTTCATGTAATGTAGATACATTTCAATTAATATTTTATTAATTTTTAATTTTTTAATATTTTAATTTGAAATCATATCATACATGTAAAAAAAAAACTATAAAATACTACAGCATATTATATGTACCCTTCACCCAATTTCTTAGGTGTTAATAATTTAAACATAACCATTATACAACTAACAAAATTTGGAATATATTTTTCTTATAATCTCCTTAATGTTACTTAATCCATTTACTTTGTTTTTGTTAATCTTCACCCAAGGATATTTTTCCATTAAATTTTAGAGAGAGTGAAGGGAAAGGGAGAGACACATTGATTGGTTGCCTCCTACACATGCTTTGAAAAGGACTGGGGATCAAGCCAGCAACTGAGGTATATGCCCTTGACTGGAATCGAACCTGGGACCCTTCAGTCCATGGGCTAATGCTCTATCCACTGAGCAAAACAGGCTGCAGCTTAATTCATTTACTTTTAATCTATATGTGTCTTTATATTTAAAGTGGGTTTTGTTTTTGATTCACCCTCATAATCTGTCTTTTAATTGGTGCATTTATGCCACTGACTTTCAGAGTGCTTACTGACAGAGTTACTGCCATATCTGGCAGCTTCTGGAGCTTCCGGGGCCGGCCTGCCTGCAGCCCAGGACCGGATCCGATCACGGGCAGCAGGCAGGGGTAGCCCACGGGGGACTGCATGGCGGCTTTGCGCTGGTGGCTCACCCTGTCTTGCCCTGCCTGCAGCATGCAAATTAGCCGCCATCTTTGTTGGCGGTTAATTTGCATATCTCGCTGATTAGCCAATGGGAGGCGTAGCGAAGGTATGGGTAATTACCATGTTTGTCTATTATTAGATAGGATAGGAGAAAATCTTCAGGATCTATAGCTATGCAAAGTGTATTGAGACTTGATGCCAAAAGCATGATTCATAATAGGGCAAGATACTAACCCGACTGTTTGCCCTGTGCGAAGAAGTCAAAGTATTTTTCCATCGGCAAAATAATCCAAAATTACAAGAACTCTTCTCTGACGATGAGTGGGTAGCCAAGCTTGCATACCTGGCAGATACTTTTTCACTATTAAATGAACTAAACATATCCCTGCAAGGACAACATAAGGACGTGTTCACACTACGAGGTAAAATGGATGCTTTTCAAAAGAAAATATTACTGTAGCAAACGCGATTGGCTGAAAAGATCTGCAAGTGTTTTCAAACTTTGGTAAATATATGAGAGAAGGATGTCCACCGGCAGGTGGTAATCATTGTTCAACAGCACTTACAATCACTCACAGAATCTTTTGGTCGTTATTACCCAAAGAAAGAAGATCCCAGACATGGCAATATGTGGATAATAGGTCCATTTGCAGCAAACATGGAAGATAGCAATTTAAGCATGAATGAAAAAGAAAGCCTCATCAATCTATCATACCACGACAGTCTCAAAGCTAAATTCCAGTCATCCTTATCAAAGACCTCATTTTTGGATCTCCATTAAAAGTGAATACCCATTGCTGAGTGAAAAAGCAATGAAAATTTCAATTCAATTTTCAACAACATTATTTGTGTGAAAAAACATTTTCATCTGTGTCAGCAATTAAAACTCGGTACCAGTCAGCTTGAAATAAATACGGTTCTCCATCTTGCAGTAACGACATTGGAGCCAAAAATCCATAAACTTATTTCAAGCAAACAGGAGCAAATATCACACTCTAAAAATGTGTAAGACTTAAAATACGCTCCAATTATTTCTTAAAAATTAAACTTTAATAAATGTGTTACAATTAAACTTTGAAGATTTTGTTATGATTAAATAAGTATTTATAATGTTGTTATATTAAATAGGTGCATTTCATATTAAAATGGAAGTTCTCTGATCATTATTTTACAAATGTATCTTTTTAAAAAAAAAATCATATTAGTGGTCCGCGGGATTTAAAATATGAAGTTAGTGGTCCCAGGAGGTCTGAAAGGTTGGTAACCATTGCTTTAAAACACAATGCCAAATATTAATGAGGACTAGTACATTGCTGGCAGAAGATAAACTGACACAACCACTCTGAAAAATTGTTAACTAAAGAAACTTCCAAATACACTAACTGTATGACTAAGCCATTCTACTAAAACTTTACCCAAAAGAAATAAAAATGTAAGACTTTGACAAGAAAAAATTCTGAGATGTCCTAAATTAAATTACAGCAGGCTGAAGAGTAAAAAGGAAGAGGTAAGAGGTAATAGTCTTTCTTCATTCTTTTTTCTAAATACTTTTATTGATTTTTAAAGAGAGGAAAGAGAAAAACATCAATGTGAGAGCAAAACATCAATCAGCTGCCCCCTGCATACCTCCTACCAGGGATGGAAGCCAGCAACCCAGGCATGTGCCCTGACCGAGAATTGAACCAACACCCTTTCAGAGTTCAGGATGACGCCAAACTAACTGAACCATATTGGCCAGGGCAAAGTTTTCATTCTTAAACTAAATGATTTAAAGCGGTTTCTAACAAACATTTAAGACAGTTAAGGCTCAAGCTTATATACATAATTCTCCTAAATTCAAAATTAAAAGTCTTGCACAGCTGGCATGGCTCAGTGGTTGAGCACTGACCTATGAACCAGGAGGTCACAGTACAATTTCTGGTCAGGGCACATGCCCAGGGGGCTCCATCCACAGCAGGGGGCATGCAGGAGGCAGCAGATCAATGATTCTCATCACTGGTGTTTCTCTCTCTCTCTCTCCATCTCCCATTCTCTCTGAAATCAGTAAAAATATATTTTTTTAAAAGTCTCAAACATCAGGACATATATATAACAGCAACTGGACAACTAAATACATTTAAGTATTCTGAAGTTTCAACTATCAAAATATCAATCCAATACATGCTTATCTAGTTTCAAAGTCTGTGGATACTAACCAGCAATCTTGTTTTCCTCATAAAAATATATCCTCGAACTGTTTGCAACCCAGATTCAATTTAAAAAGTGACTGAGAGAAATGACATTTGGGTGAGGTCTACAAAATACAATCAAACCTCGTTTCTCCAACATCTCCCATCTCAAACAATTCAGTTCTAGGCCAACTTGTTCACAGACAAAAATGTCTGGGTTGTGGAACCAAACTTTGATTTTCAAACTGACAACCCTTTCAAGCTGATACCTCAGCATGACAAAAAGGGTCTCTCTGGCAACAAAGGAGAAAATGTTTTTGTTGCCAGCTAAATCAACCATTAGCACAATTTTAAGACATAAAAGAGGGCATCAATATATCAGGACCAGCTAAACTGTGATATAATGTGTAAATAGTTATAATCTTCAGTGCTAATGTTGCTAAGGGTGTGAAAGAAACAATGATCACAGACTACTGAAGAGGTAGAAAAACTGTTGCTGATTTGGATAAATGAAAAGCAGTTAGCCAGTGACAGCCATTTCCCAAGCAGTGATATATGAGCAAACAAAGATGCTGCATACTGACTTAAAAGACAACCCTGGACCAAGTGTTCAAAGTGATTCATTTAAGGCTAGTAGGGGGTGGTTGGATAAACTTAAGAAGCGTTTATTCATAGATTAAACAGTACATTAGACATGAACTGTATATAAGAAAGGTTAAAAACAGATTAATTCAACTTACATTACTTCTAATGGGAAAAAATGATTCAGTTTTTTAGCAAATCGCTTCTTGAACAGCCTCTGTAATGAATTAAATTCAAGAACCGAGGTTCTACTGTACAGAAGTGGGCAAAAGTAGGTTTACAGTTGTTCATATGGAAAAATATATCATCCTATCTAATAATAGACAAACAGGGTAATTGACCATACCTTCGCTACGCCTCCCATTGGCTAATCAGCATGATATGCAAATTAACCGCCAACAAAGATGGCGGCTAATTTGCATATGTAGGCTCCAAGCCGAGGAGCTAAGACTGAAGGTGAGCCTGAGCCATGAAGACGGAAGACGGCTCCGGCTGGGGCCGTGAAGATGGAGGATGGAAGGCAGCTCCTGCCAGAGCAAAGGCTTGGGTCCCGGGTGCCGGAGGAAAACCGGTGTCGGCAGCCAGGAGAAGGGAAGGCCTATTGCATGAATCTCTTCGTACAACAGGCCTCTAGTATAAGAATAAATTCTGTGTTTCGCATACTCACAACTGTGAATGTATTTTTGCCCACCTCCTGTATGCTCTCTATCTATCTACATTCTGGGTTCTAGTTCTGGATCAAGTAATCAACCAATCACATTATTCTAGCCCAGAAGTCACAAACTTGAACATGTGAAGCAGCCTGATGAAAGAAAAAAAAAGGCTGTCCTTGCTGGTTTTCCAGTAGTTAGAACACCGCCCTACATATCGCAAGGTCTCTGGTTCGGTTCCTGGTCAAAGGCACGTACCATGGTTCCGGCTCGATCCCTGGTCTGGGTTTGTGCGTGTTTGGGAGGCAACCAATGGATGTGTCTCTCACACATCGATGTTTCTTTCTCTCTCTCCTCCTCTCTCTTTCTCTCCCCACTTCCTCCCTCCCTTCCATTCTCTCTAAAATATCAATGGAAGTATGTCCTCGGGTAAGGATTTTTTTAAAAAAGGCTGTTAGTGTACTGAACTTAAACTACATAAAAGATTTACAACAACTTACATGCATAGGCATATAAAAACAGAAATATAAAAATGTTAAAATTAACAGAAAGTATTAATATTAATTAACAAAAGTATTAAAATATTAACAGAAATATTAAAAAGTATTTAAAAATTTAATTTGCCTGGCCGTATGGCTCAGTGGTTGAGCATCTACCTATGAACCAGGAGGTCACAGTTTCAATTCCCGGTCAGGGCACATGCCCTGGTTGCAGGCTTCATCCCCAGTGTGGGACAGGCAGGAGGCAGCTGATCAATGATTCTCTCTCCTCACTGATGTATGTTTCTTTCTCTCTCTCTCTCTCTCTCTCTCTCTCTCTCTCTCTCTCCCCCCCCCCTTCTGCTCTGAAATCAATAAAAATATTTTTTAAATTAAATTAGATCCCTGCCTCACATCATATACCAAAAAAAAAAAAAAAAAATCAGGAAAAATCAAGACCTAAATGTAAAAAAAAAAGTCTAAGACTTTTAGAAATATGAAAAAATTAACAAATAAGCCACAGAGACTAGAATATATTTGCAATTCACTTAACAGACATAACCAGAATATAAAACTCCTAAAATCAATTTAAAAGACAACCCAATTGGGAGGGGAGGAAGAAGGAACAGCCATTCAAGAAAACCTGAATAGTTACTCAACATTTGAAAACATGCTCAATCTCATAATTAATTTGAAAACTTAAGACAATTTGATATCATTTCACAATAATTTGATTTGTAAACATGTAAAAAATCTGACGGTGCCACGGATAAGAATTTGGAAAGAGTAAATTCTCACATTTTAATGAGAAAAAATGCAAAATAGGACAATTTTGGAGAACAATTTGGCAATTTCTCCATAACCTCCAACCCAATAATTCCACTTCTAAGTAATTACCTTAGAGGACTTCAAATTTCATACCCACATACATACATACATACACATACATACACATACACACACACTCACACTGCACAAAACATTTATCCTTACTGCCTGCAATACAATCTGATACGTTTCCATCCTATTTGAATTCCTAACCTGATTTCCCAACCAATTAATGGCTCTCAACAAGCAGTTTGGAAAACTTGCCCAAGATCTTAAATATGTGCACAAGCATTCATAATCAGGAATGTTCAATGTAATAACCAGAGAAAGATTCTGGGATGTACTAAATTAAATTACAGCTGACTGGAGGGTTAACCAGTTTAACTGTGGGCCAACTAACAATAGACTGCTCACATTCCTGATTGCACCTTAGAGCTTTGAATAAACTTCTATAGAGACCACCAGATGCCCCAGCATCTGCTTATGCATGAACTTTCAAGACTTGTCCAGCACCAACCAATAGTAAATATTTCTTTCTTAAGGACTGTGCACCTATCCTAGAACTGCCTCCCCCCTTCACCCTTTCTCATCTCCCCTTATTTGTAGCCAATATAAATTCTTTCAAAAACATAATATGTGGTAGGCAAAAGCAGATTTACAGTTGAGTATAAGCAACAGTTTACTCTTATATTACCATTATTTTTTAAGTCTTTTTTTTCCATTGATTTTAGAGAGGGAGAAAGAGAAACATCGATGTGAGAGAGACACATCTATCAGCTGCTGCCCTTCCGTGCCCCAACCGGGGATAGAACTGCAACCTAGGTATGTGGCCTGACAGGGAATTGAACCCACAATTTTTTGGTACACAGAATGACACCCAATCAACTGAACCACACCAGCCAAGGCTCTTGTATTTTATTATTTATTAATTATTATATTATTATTGCATTGTATTAACTATAAACCTGCTTTTGCCCACCCCTGTATTTAAAAGAGACCATCTACTCCAGGACAGAGGACATGTTGCCTTCTTCATCTAGCTCCTGCTGCTGATGGTTTAGATTGCACGTCACAGGACCTGTCCTTTTCCAACTAGTATTTGGTTCAATAAACCCTTCATTTCCAAAAAGCTTTCTGCTATGAAAATGTCACAAAACATATATCCTTATTACCTGCAGTACAACCTGATACTTTTCTATCTAGAATTTTAACAGTAGCATTGTTTTTAAAACAGGAAAAACAATAAACCTAAACACCTATCAACATGAAAATGAATTTAAACTGGTTTTCTAATAATAATATAACTATACAGCAGATAAACGTGATGACTATAATCAGGTTGAACCATATGAAAACAGCCATTTTTGTGGGTCAAAATGTTAATAAAATATCAACTTCCTATGAAACTAAAAAACATGTTTCATAAAAAAAATAAGTTACAGAATAGGCAGAAAAGTGTCTACATAAAGTTTTAAATATGCAAAACAATAAGATGACCTGCTTATAAATATAATCCTTATGAAGTAACTAGGGGCCCGGTGCACGAAATTCGTGCACTGGGTGTGTGGGGGGGGGGGGAGCGTCCCTCAGCCCAGCCTGCCCCCTCTCACATACTGGGAGCCCTCAGGCGTTGACCCCCATCACCCTCCAATCGCAGGATCGGCCCCTTGCCCAGGCCTGACGCCTCTGGCCTAGGCGTTCGGCCCAGGCAGCGGGGACCCACAGCTGCAGCGGCCCCGCGATTGTGGGCTTCGCTTTAGGCCCAGGCAAGGGACCCCTAGCTCCTGGGACTGCCAGCTTCGACCGTGCCCAGCTCCCATCGCTGGCTCCACCCCTACTTCCTGCTATCACTGGCCAGGGCGGCAAAGGTGCCTGATTCTCCGATCATGGCTGGGGGGCAGGGCAAAGGCGGCCCCAAGGCCGCCTTTGCCCTGCCCCCCAGCTCTTAGCTCCCCCCTGGGTTTCCAATCACTGTCAGTGGCAGGGGGCTTCTTCCTGCTTTCCCTTTCGCCTCCCTGCATTGTGCCTACATATGCAAATTAACCGCCATCTTGTTGGCAGTTAACTGCCAATCTTAGTTGGCAGTTAATTTGCATATAGCCCTGATTAGCCAATGAAAAGTGTAGCTCATACGCCAATTACCATTTTTCTCTTTTATTAGTGTTGATTACATAAAAACAGGCATTAGGAATGATCAACACCAACACCATTCAGGATAACTTACTTCTGGGAAGTAAAATATAATCCAAAAAGATGCTTCAACTGTATGTTCTCTTTCCATTTTTTTTTCTTTAAAAAATGGGAAAACATTAAGATTTGATATAGCTGTATGGTGGACATATGGATATTAATTATATTGACTCTGTGTTCTATAGATGTTTGAAGTATTTTAAGGAAATAAAAGACACATCTGCATCCTAAATTCAAACCAACCACCATACAAAATTAATTTTCTTGGTTTAAAATGTTAATGACTAGTCATCATCTTTTTTTAACCAGAACCTCTAGTCAACAACAAAAACAGCTTTTATATAATGCCCAATTTAAATATTTCCTTAAAATATGTCAAGAGAAGATTTATCCTTGGAAAACTGGTCTTGTTCCTCCTTCCAGTTTAGTATGTATTTTACTGTATTTCCATTTTTCCTTTTGCTGCCAAGAAAATCCAAATCCAAATTTTATTCTTAGTCATTGAACTATGCTGCCACTTGGGAACAGAATATATGTTTCCTCCTCATTTCTTTTTTCTAATATACATTTTATTACATTTCTGGATCTTTTAAGTAACTAGAAATTCTTTCTGGAATGAAATAGGATATAAATAAATCCCAAGAAAATAAAAAGTAACCCTTCAGTTCCACAATGCTAAAAAGTTTTCACTGCCACTATTTGTTCCCTGACCAAAGGAATGGGTGTGTAGATACAACTATGAATACATGTTCACTAAACTAAAATTTAAGGACATACGTATAGGATTAGTATGAATATGCTGCCAGTGAAAAAATTAGCTAATATACACCAAAAACAAAATACAAAAGAAAAGACCTAGATGGCCAAATTTTAATAAGCTAATTATTTTTGTCGCTTCAAGACCATACTCTTTGTATGCTTTGTTTTCTAGTGCACGGATATTGTGGAAAATACAGTGTCCAATAATATGTAACACTTAAGCAAGCTATAAAGAAAATTGTATTTGTCTGTGGTCATCCATTAAAAACTTAAAGTGTCCTTTCTCACAGGTATTTTCCCCATGCCTAAAGATATTTTGGCAATTTCCAGAATTTAGCTTCCCTTTTCATTCTGTCAGAACTTACAATATATAACTAAGACAAACTATAATATCACTTAGCCAGCATATATCCCCTCTAACACAAGGTATACTCCAAAACAGAAAATTCAAAACCATGGGTTCCGTGAAATAAATCCCCTATTTAATCCATTCCTTAACTTCCAAAACTGAATACCAAAAGTATTTATTAAATAGGGTAGGTTGCACACTAGCCAGTGTGGCTCAGTTGGTTGGAGCATCATCCCATGCACCAAGGGGGTACGGATTGGATTCCCATTTAGGGCTCATACCAGGTTTTGAGTTCAATCACAGGTCTGGGCGAGTACAGGAGGCAATCAATCAATGTTTCTCTCTCACATCCATGTTTCTCTCTCTGTGTCTCTCCCTCTCCCTTCCACTCTCTCTAAAAAAAAAAAAAAAAAAAAACAAATCAGTGGAAAAAATCCTCTGTTGAGGATTAACAACATGTATATGGTAAATTACTCTGGCCAGGTAGCTCAGTTGGTTAGAGCATCAACACACCAAGACTGGTTTCAGTCCCCAGTCAGGGCACATACAAGAACCAACCAATGAATGCGCAGAAAAGTGGAACAGTAAATCAATGTTTCTTTCTCTGTCTCTCTCTGTCTTTCTCTCTCAAAAAAAAAAAAAAAAAAAAATCAATAAATAAAAATTTAAAAAATAAATAGGGTAGGCTAATTATTACTAACAAATAGGTCCTACGACATCGATCAGTCTTAAATTTATCTCATTTAGAAATAAAGGATGAGCTGGAGCATATACACCAAGATGACAATTTTATACTGTAATTTTCCAAGTTTATATTTCACAAAGTCTTTGAAAAGGTTATTTTTAACAAAGTTAAAATACTTTACTCATTAGTAATCCCAAAAGAACATGATCCAATTTAGGTTTTAAAAAGAACATTTACTCATATAAACCTGGGTTGCTATTTGATATGAAGAAAGCTATATACTCCTTACCCTCAAGAAATATAAAGCCTACTGGGAAGTCACCCAGATTCTTTTAACAGGGGAGAGAAAATCCTGCTTTCAAAGACAAGTAGAGAATCTAAACAAGTGAGCATCTCTCTTTAATGGAGTACTCAGACCACAGAATGTAAGCCCCACTAAAGTAAGTCTAAATCATATCTCCCAGTGAGATAAATGAAATGAATAACATTGCCAATTGGATAGTTTTTTAAAAAATCGTGGCAATGGCATAGAGATGCAAGAACCTCACCACATCCACATTTTTGGTAAGTTTACATTGCTGTGATCTTTTGGATGGCGGTCTGGTAATATACATCAAAATGAAAAACATATTTCCTTCAACCAGTAATTAGACTCAGAAAGTTACCCTAAAGAGTCATTAGCAGCAGGTTCTACCCTCTAGCCTGCCCACTCTACCTTTCAAAAGTTTATCTATTGCTTTTCACTCTAATAACTCTTGCCATTATTGTTTTTAAAAAAAGAGAGACAGTCATTATCATGAGACAATTGTACATACAAGGCACATGTACAATTTACAATACTTAAACAATCTAAATATCCAGCAATAGGAACACTATTAGATTATGGCATACCCACTCAATAAAATACTAAAGAACTATTTAAAAAGAACAGAGTAGATGCAGATGTATTGACCTAGAAAGCTACCCAGGAATATTATTTTTTAAAGCACACTACTATGATCCAAGATGGTACCACCTGCTGAGCTCCCAAGGGCTGTTTCCCCACACCCAGAAGCATGATTCCAAGCCACGGCCAGAAGGGCTGGCGGGTGTCAGTGTGGTTTTCTGAAAACTGCTCACTGTTAGCCAGTATGCAGCCAACATGCCCAGCAGAAACAAACACAAGCTTCCCAGTAACCTGCAGTAGTTATAAAACTAATAAAGTGGACCCTCTTACCTACACTGAGGAGTTTCTACAATAGTACATTTAGCTCACTATAAATCCAATATGGAGATTTTTAAATTGCAACCAAATACACCTTGCAAAGTACTGGCAAAGCTGATGATGTTTATGGCACAGATTGGTCACTGCTGCCCAGAACATCTATAACTTTCCTCAAGAGCTGAAAGATCTGCTCTCCTACAATTACACTATCTTGAATCTAATCTTTCAATAACATTTTGCAAAGCTTTGATGTCACTGAGAAGAATCTAATCAATCTGTTTTGCTAGAGCTCTTCTTTGTACTTCTACTAGTACATTGCCATAGAAGCACCTAAGATTTTATATACTCATTTTTCTACTGGTGAGAATATAAGCACAAAATACAAGAATAAAGTAAATATAGTATCACAGAATTTCAAGTACACATGTCAAGAAGCAGCAATATAACTGCACTCCAAGATATCTTCTGGAAGTGGTAAGTGAACTCTACAGAAGAAATTATGCCAAAAACATCAACGTTATCACAACTGCATGCTTCTCGAAGGTTACCAAGATATTAGTTGTTGCCTATTCCTCTTGTTCATCTCTCTTCCTAAAGAAAGATGCTAGTGCAGTATGCCACAGGGAAGAAAGACTCCAAACACAAGAAAAGGTTAAAAGGTTATGAAAGTGCTTCAGAAACAAAAGTGGAAAACAGAGGTGTTTAACTTTTCAGCTTTTCATTTGATTCATAATCTCCAAGATTTTGCAAAAACAAAACAAAACTGCTAAAGTGGCTATAAGCCCTAAGGAGAGTTGAAGTGAAGATGATGCTCATGAACTTTATAACCAGACTAGAGGCCTGGTGCACGAAATTCATGCACAGGTAGGATCCCTAGGCCTGGCCAGCAATCAAGGCCAATCAGGGCCTTCTGGCTGGCGGCCGGGGCCTTCCTTCCCTGGCTGCCAACTGCCAGCGGGGGCCTTCCTTCACTCTGCACCACCCCCTGGTGGTCAGCATACATCACAGCAAGCAGCTGAACTCCAGTAGAACTCCCGAAGGGACACTTTGCATATTAGCCTTTTATAGAGAGAGATTGGTGGGAATTCATGAGCTTTTTCAAACTTCCATCCTCTTATGCAAAGGTTTCTGCAACGGCACCAAGCCAAAGGGAAATAACAAGATCTGTTTGCTGCACAAACATCTCATCACCTGCTAGTCCCAAAGATCATTCAATCATTGCTCATGACTGTAGCCTCCCATTTTGGTATGGACAAGAGCTCTGGGGAAGTCATGGCAGTAGGAATCAGTGCTATGAAAAATAACAGCTCAGACTTCAAAAATACAACTAAAAGACAGAATGGACATCGCCCAGAACCACAGGAAGGCTGGCTGAGGGGAAATTCTTCAACTAGAAGGAAAGAGAACAGCATACGAGACTCAGAGGAGGCGCAGTGCGCAAAATACAAAGGTGCGGAGGTGCGCGTGGAGCGGGCTGCTGGCTGAGGGCGCGGTTGTCGTTTTCAATCGGGAGGGGGTCTCAGATTCTGAGCTCCAGTTCTGGGCGAGTCTCTAGGGACCCAGACTCAAATGGGAGAAGCAGGGACTGTCTGGCATCGGTCGGAACTCGAGGGCAGCTTTCTCTCCGAGGTTTGCAGCGGTTGCTGGGACTCAGAGAGGAAGAGCCTCTGGGGACGGGACTGAGAGCAGCCATAACTGCTCCCTCCACCTGCTCTGTTGATCCCCGTGCCACACGCCCTGCCCAAGCCCTGCGCAGAGCCATTTGCCAGATAGCCTCAGGCAAAGGCTAGATTAGCACCTCCCTAGAGGACAGAAGATTTCCCACTGCAGACACAGCTGATTCTCACAGCCAGTTGGCCTGGAGGTCAAACCCCCCTAGTATTAACTACAACAATCAAGGCTTAACTACAACAAGACTGCACACAAAGATCACCACAGGGTGCACCAAGAAAGCATAAAAAATGTGGAGACAAAGAAACAGGGCAAAACTGTCAATGGAGGATATTGAGTTCAGAACCACACTTTTAAGGTCTCTCAAGAACTGTCTAGAAGCCGCCGATAAATGTAGTGAGATCCTCAAGAAATCTAATGAGACCCTCAATGTTGTGATTAAGAACCAACTAGAAATTAAGCATGCACTGACTGAAAGAGCGAATATTATACAGACTCCCAACAGCAGACCAGAGGAGCGCAAGAATCAAGGCAAAGATTTGAAATGCAAAGAAGCAAAAAACACCCAACCGGAAAAGCAAAATGAAAAAAAGAATCCGAAAATACGAAGGTAGTGTAAGGAGCCTCTGGGACAGCTTCAAGCGTACCAACATTCGAATTATCGGGGTGCCAGAAGATGAGAGAGAGCAAGATACTGAAAACCTATTTGAAGAAATAATGACAGAAAACTTCCCCTACCTGGTGAAAGAAATAGACTTACAAGTCCAGGAAGCACAGAGAACCCCAAACAAAAGGAATCCAAAGAGGACCACACCAAGACACATCATAATTAAAATGCCAAGAGCAAGAGACAAAGAGAGACTCTTAAAAGCAGCAAGAGAAAGAAACTCAGTTACCTACAAGGGAATACCCATACGACTGTCAGCTGATTTCTCAACAGAAACTTTGCAGGCCAGAAGGGAGTGGCAAGAAATATTCAAAGTGATGAATGCCAAGAACCTACAACCAAGATTTCTTTATCCAGCAAAGCTATCATTCAGAACGGAAGGTCAGATAAAGAGCTTCACAGATAAGGAAAAGCTAAAGGAGTTCATCACCACCAAACCAGTATTATATGAAATGCTGAAAGGTATCCTTTAAGAAGAGGAAGAAGAAAAAGGTAAAGATACTAATTATGAACAACAAATATGCATCTATCAACAAGTGAATCTAAGAATCAAGTGAATTGCCGAAACCGGTTTGGCTCAGTGGATAGAGCGTCGGCCTGCGGACTGAGGGGTCCCGGGTTCAATTCCGGTCAAGGGCATGTACCTGGGTTGCGGGCATATCCCCAGTGGGAGATGTGCAGGAGGCAGCTGATCAATGTTTCTCTCTCATCGGTGTTTCTAACTCTCTGTCTCTCTCCCTTCCTCTCTGTAAAAAATCAATAAAATATATTTTAAAAAAAAAAAGAATCAAGTGAATAAATAATCTGATGAACAGAATGAGCTGGTGATTATAATAGAATCAGTGACATAGAAAGGGAATGGACTCACTATTCTTGGGGGGGAAAGGGGGTGGGAGATGAGGGAAGAGACTGGACAAAAATTGTGCACCTATGGATGAGGACAGTGGGGGGGTAAGGGCAGAGGGTGGGGTGGGAACTGGGTGGAGGGGAGCTATGGGGGAAAAAAGAGGAACAAATGTAATAATCTGAACAATAAAGATTTAATAAAATTTTAAAAAAAAAGAAACGAAAAATAACAGCTCAATGACTTAAAAATTTCTTCAAGACCTGGCCCAGCATAAAACAAAGGTAAGAATGTGATGATGTCTGCTAGAATTGATCCAGTTCATTCAAACACTAAATCCTCAGATGTTGCATAAGAAATTCTGGGGTAAGGCTACAGAGGCCTTGAAAAAATCAAGAGCACAAGAATATGGATAATTAGCTGCTAAAGTTTTCATTCCAGGAACATAAGTTCTGGAAGTTGAGGAAGAGAATGCTGAGAATGATAAAGATGGCTGAGGAAGTACCAGTCTCATTGAAGAGGAGGATGGTGGGTAAATGGGTTTATGTGCACCATTCTTCTTATGAACAAGAAATCTCCAAGAAGCTGAACAGCTTCATGGAAGAGCCAGGATGTTCAGTAAGAAAATAATCAGCATTACTTCAGAGAAAAGCAGTTGGCACTACAAGATAAACTTTTGAAAGAGAAAAGGAATGAAGTAACTCTCAAGTTTTCTACTCTCCAAGGAGAATGCTAAGTATATGTAATTAATCTGCAAATTAGTGAATCAAGAATGTTTATTTGCATCAAAAAGTTCAGAAGCACTATTACTTTGAAAACCACCTACTAGTAAAAAGCACACTGCTAAACAATGACTGGTTTGATGCCACTTTTTAAAAAACAATTCTGCAACACAAAAAATAAGCCTAATATAAACTACATTTTATTTAATAGCAATGCAACAATATTGGTTCATCAATTATAACTAGAGGCCCGGTGCACGAAATTCGTGCACTGGGGGGGGGGGGCCGGGGGGGTGACTCCCTCAGCCCAGCCTGCACCCTCTCGCAGTCCAGAAGCCCCGCAATCGATCACCCCAAAGAGGTAGGCCCCACCCACCTGTCGCGATAGATCGCCCCAGAGAGGCCCCACCCACCCGCCACAGCCCGCTGGCCAGTGGCCTGGGCCTCCCTCTTTGGGGCAATCAATCGCGAGCCCCCGGATCGATTGCCCTGCAGAGGGTGGCCTGGGTCTCCCTCTTTGGGGCAATCACGGAGCCCCCCCCACCGGCCAGTGGCATGGGCCTCCCTCTGCAGGGCAATCATGGGGCGATGGCTGGGCCACCCCCAAACAATCACATCGCAACCGCCTTGGCTGGCCTAGCACCAGTGCATGCCATAGCATGGTGGTTGGGATGGTCATTCTGCTGTTCAGCCGTTCGGTCCATTTGCATATTATACTTTTATTATTACAGATATGTCACATTATGCAAAATACTATTAACAACGAAAAATGGGGGATGAACGATATGGGAACTTTCTGTACTAGCTGCATAAATTTCTGTAAATCTAAAACTGCTCTAAAAAATAAAATATTGCCCTGGTCAGGTAGCTCAGTTGATCAGAGCGTTGTCCTGATATGCCAAGGTTGCAGGTTCAATTCCCTATCAGGGTACATACAAGAATCAACCAATATAATAAGTGGAACATTGGTGGAGGGAGTTAATTGAGGGGGAGAGGGGAGAAACACCTGTAATACTTTCAACAGTAACAATAAATTTTAATAAATAAGTAAATAAAGTAGAACAAATCGGTGTTTCTGTATCTCTCTCCCTCCTCCCTCTCTAAAATCAGTAAGTAAATAAATTTAAAAATAGCTTTAAAAGAAAAAGTACTAATTTTTTTAAAAACCTGCAGATTTGCAAATCAACATTTGCAAATGAGGACAAAGAGTTGGAAAATTCTATATCAAATTGTTAACAGTGGTTTTCTACAGAGTGAAATGGAAAGAGGAACACAAGGAGGAACTTTTACATAATATGACTCTGGACTGTCTAAACTTTCTCCACTGAACAGTTCTCTAAGGAGAGGCTCTGTAACATATTGAGGGTCTCAGTCCCAAAACCATATTGCATGGATTCAAATCCCAGCTCCACCATTAACTAGCTGATAAATTTGGGTAATTTCTCTATGCCTCAGTTTCCTCATCTGTGAATAGGGATAATAGTATGTGTCCCCACAGAACTGCTGGAGGTATTACATGACTTACTACATATAAAGTGTTGGAAAACTATTTAGTACACAGTAAGTGCTCAAAAAATGGTGTTCACCACCATCATCATCATCATCAAGTATATATTATTCAACATCAAGCATCTATTATTCCTAACTTTTTAAAACTTTGACTAATAAGACAAATCAGGAAAACTTGGTTCCTTAAGTGCAGAATCTTTGTATACAAATGTATACCATTGCAAATTAAAATAACCTAAGATTTTTTTAAGCAAATTACAAATCAACACTTAATAATATGAGCCAATTTATGTAAAAATATTCACTAACAAATTCTATAAAAACAATCACAAAAACAAACCCCTCTGAGTTATATGATTCTGGATAATTTTTACTTTCTCCTTTACATTTTCCTGAATCATTTTAATTTTCTACATGGAATGTTAATTTAAAAAAAGCAGGAGCTCTGGCCAGTGTGGCTCAGTTGCTTGGAGCAGGATCCCATACACTAAAAGGCTGCAGGTTCTTTTCCGGGGCACCGTACATACCTGGGTGTGGGTTCCATCCTCAGTCGGGGCACATATGGGAAGCAACTGACCAATGTTTCTCTTTCACATCATGTTTCTCTCTTTCTCTCCCCCACTTCCTCTCTCTAAAATCAATAAAATATGGCCATGCACTTGGGTCCCCTCCCTGAAGCAGAAAGCTTTCTATAATAAAAGACTGCTTTTGCTTAAAAATAAATAAAATATTAAAAATAAAATAAAGCAGGAGTCAGTTTACTTTTTCTATTAAGGAACAGATAATAAATATTTTAGGATCTGCAGGACATATGGGTCTCTGTCCCAATTACTCAACTTACCAATTCACCACAAAGCAACCACAGACAATATCTGAACACACACATACATTATGTCCCAACAAAAAATTTACAAAAACAGGCAGCCGGTAGAACTTGGCCCATAAGCTGTAAAGTTTGCTAACCCCTGAAATGAAGAATACAATTTTCATTTTGGAAAACAAAATGTGATTTATACCCAAGTGCATCAGCTATATTGATATTACTGATAGAGGGAAAATCCATTCACTTAGAAAAACACTCTGGAAATCCTCCTCTCATCCCTAGAAACCCAATAATAAGAGAAAATTTGCCTAAAATCATATGCTGGTGGGTGGGAAGTTAAAATAGAGGCTAAAAGAAATATGCCTTTCATATTTAAGTCAATTTGAAAGTTTTCAAAGTTCATAATAATTCACCATCAAGCAGCTGCTACCACATGTGTGGAAGTCCTGCATACTGATGAAATGATTTTAGTTATAGATCATCACAGTCACCACTCTGACAGTTTTCTAAGAATGAAAACATCTATGAACAACTAACAGCATCAGAAATGAAATTTCTATGAAATGAAAAATTTTAAAAATCTATGAAATGCTAACATAATAAATGTCAGAGCGTGGTAAAAGGAGAGACAGAAAGGTGGCCCTTGATATGAGGGCATTTCAAACTACATAAGTGACATATGATCTCCCCCCCGCCCAAAAAAAATAAAGCTTTGGCCTGAAGGAAATGAATTTTAACATTTCACTGAGAAGAGTTTTGTGATCAAATGATTTTAAATATGACTAATTTCTTGGAGTTTCAAATGGTTTAGGGAGGGGCTGTTTTAGAAAAAGATATAATAGGACTAAGGTAAGGCCGAAAAGTCATGTCTAAAATAAAAACATTAAAAACCATTCTAGCCCTGGCCAGTGTGGCTCAGTTGGTTGGAGCACTGTCCCATCCATACACCAAAGGTGGTGGGTTTAATTTATGGTCTGGGCACATACCCAGGTTTTAGGTTTCCTACAGGAGGCAACCAATCGATGTTCGTGTTTTCTCTCTCTCTTTCTCTCTCTCTCTCTTTCTCTCTCTCTCTCTGAAATCAATTTTTTTTTTTAAATCGTTCTACTGCCCTAGCCGGTTTGGCTCAGTGGTCGGAGCGTCAGCCTGCGGACTGCAGAGTCCCAGGTTCGATTCGGGTCAGGGGCACTACCTCCGTTACAGGCTGGATGCCCGCTCCCGGTCCCCGGGGTGCGGGAGGGAACCAACTGATGTCTCTCTCTCTCTCATACATCCGTGTTTCTCTCTTGCTGTCTCTCACACGCTCTTCCACTCGGTCTAAAAAAAAATCAACAGAAAAAATATCCTCGGGTGAGGATTAACAATTAACAAAATAAATAAATAAATAAATTATCCTACTAAAAAAAAAAAAATCATCCTACTGTTTAAAAAAAAATGTCAGCAGCCTGCAATGAAGTCAAATCAACCACTAAAATCCCAGGTGGACATTTGAGTCTTTCTACCAAAATTCACTGCTGGGCTATCACGTTAAGTTGTCAAAATTCCAGAAGCAAACGTTTAAATAAGGTCAAAAGCCAGGAGGAGGGTTAAAGGACCTATGAGTTTTCAATCCACAGTCTCTCGCTGACTTACACCCTTGTTATCAACAGTTTTCAAAGCAGCACAGCTGAGAGCCGAGAAGCCCAACAGGACTTGGGAAAACGGAGCCCAAGTTGCTCTGCCAACCAGGTGGCCCGCAACGCCGCCTTGGAGAAGGTGAGGGGCATTTCCCCGCTCCATACCCGGTCCAAGTAGCACTGAGCAGAACCCACTCGACGCCGGCACCAAAGAAAGTACTAGAAGTGACAAAGGAGACAGAAATGCGAAAACGGAGGGCAGATTCTCTCCGCGGGGAGTGAGGGGAGGCAACTGCAGGCGGAGGGAGGAGAGCTAGAGGGTTCTGGACCCTCTACCCAGAGGGGCGCGGCGGGAGAGGTAGAAAGGAGGGCGGACCCAGGCCCCTCAAGACACACGGTCCTCCTGGGCGGGCGGATAGGTGAAGAGGCCAAGTTCAGGGCGGGGACGAACGCACGCTCCCCGGCCCACACCCGGACACTCGTCCCCTCAGCCGTCACGTCCTCCCGACCCGAGCTCTACCGCTTCGCCCGGGAAAAGGCGCGCACACTCCAGAGACCCTCACCCGGAGCTTGTCGCCGCCTCGCCGCGCGTCTCGGACGCCTCGGGAACCACAGGTGAGGGGAAGGGGAGAAGGGGGGGCAGATGAGGGAAGGAGCCCAACTCGGTACAGCCGTGCCGCTGCCGCCGCCGCGATACCGAGTCTTAGATCGTCCGCCCGCCCCCACGGCCGCACGTCGCCGTGACTCGCACGCGAGGCGGTAAGACCCAATAAGACCACACCTTGAGCGCAGCCGCACTGGCGAAAACCGGAAGCTGCTTCTCGGACCGCAGAACCTGGGTGCATCCTGGGAATTGTGGTTCAGCCTGGGGCTCAATGAAAGCTGTGCTGCGCGTCCAGGGACCAAGAGGAAACGCTCCACTGGCGCGCACATAAATTCCCTTCGTTTGTTTCCCTCCCACCGATGAGGAAAGCGGTTTAGATCAGAAGAATCGGGGCCTTCCTAGTTGGGGGACGCTTTTCCCAGTCTCTGTGGATACGGGTCACACACACCTTGGGCAGAAGCCAAAATTTAGGGGTTTAAGCGAGATCGAGTGTTTCTGCCAACGGCCAATATATTGTTAGACGTCGTCTCTGAAAGCTTCGGAAATAAATCCGAAAGCATTAGCCGAATCTTTCCCAAAACAAAAGCGTTTGCCTGTTAAATACTGTGTCCATTTACCCAAAATGAGTGATTTTTTTTCTACATGTGAGCTTTTAATTGAGCTCTAACTTAGAAAACAAGAGCAGGTTTGGTTACGTACTTATTCTGGAAGAAAAGGAAGTACAGTATAGGAGCTGGCATAGAAAAATGTTTTCACATTCAGTTCTAAGAGGAATTTATCATACTCTGAAGAGGTCATTGTCTTAAATGTCAACACTCTTGCTATTGACTAAATGAAATCCGTAGCTTTCAAGAACATCTATGCCCATGGCTGTGCTTCCATTGGACCACAGCAACAGAAAACAAAGGATGCCCGAAGAAGCTTCACAGAAAAAGCTTCATATCAGTATAAGACCTTGAGTCTGATATGCGCGGAAAAAATAAAAATGGAGAACTCTTCAACTTGGAAATGTAAATTCTAAGAAGTTATTAAAGTTACTAAAATCACACCAAAAAACATGAATAATATGGTCTTCACACAGGTATTTGAGAGCTAAAGGCCACCCAGGTAAGCTTGAAAGATAAAATTAGTATAAGTAAAATTATTAGAACTAAATTTAAAGGAACTAATTCCCTTCAAGTAGTAGTTTACATTGAAAATATTAATTATGTTTTTTAATTTCCATAATTTGTAAAGACATAACAATAATGTCATCTATTTTTCTAGGTAAAAACAAACTTTTGAGATTGAAATCAAGGAAGACATACACCTCCATAACAATCAGAAACAGAATACAGTGCCTTTGAATAGAAAACTTGATCCAGTATGCAAACTCACATAGGGCAAAAATGAGAACAAGAACCTGAGGCTTAATAAGAGGTCTACTAAAGGTGACAGAACTATATAAAAAAGACAATTAAAAAAGAGATCAGGGATTTCAGATCTTTTCTGCATAGTTCTCTCAATCTTGCTTTGACAAAACGCTCTACTCAAAGAGCTTCCTCTGGAACACTCCATTGTATGCTAAAACATGTGAGAATGAGCCTTAATGTTTTCCCATCAAGATTTTACCTATCCTCTGTCACCTGAACCCCAACCCTTTTTCAGCTAATGAGGATGTTGCCACCATCCTTAACCTAAGGGACAATCCCACGGCCATGGCTTCCTTCACCACATCCCATACCTAAATGCCACCATTACGTGTTCCAAAGCAGATTTTTCTGGCTTCTCTCGGCCACTAATTTTTATATGCTGTCTTCTGACTAGAACCAAAGGGAATTCAGTAAAGTCTTATATCCTCCAGTGTCATCTGAGGACCCATTTTTATGGTGTCACACTTCTCCACAGGAAGTGGAGCACCTTGGTGCTACATCTTCTGCAGCACCAAGGAAAAAGTCCCTTTCACCCTGCTCCCCATACTAGCCACCAGTGACCCAACAGTGCTCTGTGGCACAGCTAGTCTGATGTAGTCACCTCCACAATTATCAGATGTTGACAAGGCGAACGCATCACTGGGTGAGTAACATTCATAATCCAGTTGCAGATATCCCCGAATGAGACTTCAGCGACACTACAATATTTTGCTGAAATGATGATATTGGACTTGGTCTAGGGACAGACTTATCCTCCATTGTGATATGCAAGCCAATAGCCAATGAGAATTGGAGATATATCTAAAGCAGCAATTTTCAACAGTTACGCCAGAAGTATTATTAAAACATGCAATACCTGACTTTGGCAAGTCACTTTGGAGCAAAAAGGACAGGTAATTACTATCATTATTATCTTGTAAATCAATCAAAATTATACCTATTTTTTGTCAGATTGGCAAAAAAAAAAATGTTTTTTTTCAGTGTGCTGCAGAATTTTAGTAATTAATTTATGTGTGCCATGAGATGAAAAAGGTTGAAAATTGCTGATCTAAAGCAACAAGCAAATGGAAGTGAAGCTTTCAAATTCTTAAAGGTAAAAAAAAAAAATCCTAGACCCCATTGTAAATTTAACTTGAGATCATAACTGGTTTTTGTTGCTTCTCCCATAAAGAAAAGAAAAATGATTTCATTTATTATATTTTAAAAAATTACTATTTTAAGAAGAAAAAAACAAATTATTTGGCCAGTGAAAACCAAAATTAGTAATCTTCTTTGTGCTGTGTCTACAACTTTTCCAAAAAAATTACAAAGGGAAATTAACAGCTTCATAATTACAAAATACTTAAAACTAGCCTGAAGGACAAAATGGAAGATGGACCATAAAAGAGGTAACCCCTGCCACCCAAAAAAGAGCAAGAACTGTCAAATCAGTCTCTGTGATTGTCTCCTATGTATGCTGTAGTAGAGAAAAACCTTCCTTCCACCCTCATAGAGTCTGTGGCTAGCCTAAGAATTAAGCTGACATAAGACAGATTAGCGGGAGAAAAACTTATGTTTATTTAATATTTTTATCTACACACAGGGGTCTTTAGAAGGAAAACAAAGACCCGAAGAAGTAGTTAAACTCAACAGCTTATAAACCTTTTTTCAAAAAGAATGGAAAATTGTGGGGATGTGACAAAGCAAAGGGACTTGGACTAAGGACAGTAAACTATGGGACAATGATTAGGAAATATACAGGAGAAACTAATGGGAGATTGAGGTTACTTTATTTTATTTATTTTTTTTATTGATTTTATTTATTTTTTAAACTCTTTATTGTTGTAAGTATTACAGATGTCTCACTTTTTCTCCCATTGCCCCCCTCAACCCCATTCCCACTCTGCCCCAGGCCTTCCCCCATTGTCTATAGGTAATACATATCTATAGATATAAAAGCCTAAGCAACCAGCCAACTGGTAGCTACGATGCACATTGACCACCAAGGGGCAGATGCTCAATGCAGGAGCTGCCAAGCTGAGGTGACTTGGCAGCTGCAATTCTCGGGTGACACACCCAGAATCAGAAAGGAGGGAGCCTGATTCCAGGTTGTGTCACCCAAGAACCGCCCTCTCGCAATCTGGGACCCCTCGGGTTATGTTGGAGAGCTGGTTTCGGCCAGATCCCCCCAGGAGAGGTCGAGGGACCCCACCGGTGCACGTGCACCAGGCCTCTAGCCCATTGGCTCCCCTCTTCAGGTCTGACTCCCCACCGGGCCTGTAGCCCATTGCAGAGGTCATGGGTCTGGCCCTTACAGATACTTTTCTTTCTTTTTTTTTCTTTTTCTTTTTTAAAAATATATTTTATTGATCTTTTACAGAGAGGAAGGGAGAGGGATAGAGAGTTAGAAACATCGATGAGAGAGAAACATCGATCAGCTGCCTCCTGCACATCTCCCACTGGGGATGTGCCCACAACCCAGGTACATGCCCTTGACCAGAATCGAACCTGGGACCTTTGAGTCCGCAGGCCGACGCTCTATCCACTGAGCCAAACTGGTTTCTGCTACAGATACTTTTCGACTCAGTTAGCTAAATGATGAGACACACAGACCTACTGGTTGTGGCACCGGCTTAATATCGATTTCCAGTGGAGGCAGTGAATTTTCCCGCTACCACTCTCAGCTGGGAAACCGGCAGTGGCTTCCCTCCTTCCAGGTGGACAGCAGAGCCAGGGCAACCTCCAGGGAGGGAAGGCGGTGAAGGAACAGCTCAGGTGGGAAGAAGAAGGTTCCTGCCACCACAGGACTCTGCCTGGGCAGAAGGGCCTGGGTGGGAGCCTGACATTGAGCAGGGTCCTGCCCTAGGCTGACTAGGTTCCAGGCTAAGTAAATCCTGTTTGCTGAATGATTGCATTTTGCAGCTAAATGCCCACAAGTCATCAGTTACTGCCAAACTTAGGATGAAGTGAGATGAAAGAAGTGATACAGATATAAAGAGAAAGTGAGATAATATTGGGAAAAGAGAGGAGAGAGCCCAATTCTGGGGTGCGTCACCCGAGAACCACCCTCTCGCAATCTGGGACCCCTCGGGGATGTCAGAGAGCCGGTTTTGGCCCAATCCCTGCAGGCCAAGCCAAGGGACCCCACCTGAATCTGTGCACCAGGCCTCTAGTCTATATATATGAAAGTCTAAGCAACCATCCAACCATTCGACTGGTATCTATGACACACACTGACCACCAGGGGGCAGATGATCAACACACAGGCATGGAAACATGGAACAGACTGATGAATCTCAGAGGGAAGCAGGGAGCAGGGAGGGCGGGAAGAGATTAATCAAAGATCTTATATGCATACTAGAGGCCCAGTGCACAGATTCATGCACTGGTGGGTTCCCTTGGCCTGGCCTGAGGGGATCGGGCCGAAACCAGCTGTCCGACATCCCATGAGAGGTCCCAGATTACAAGAGGGTGCAGGCTAGGCTAAGGGACCCCACCAGTGCACAAATCCGTGCACCAGGCCTCTATTATGCATATAAGATATTTGGTTAATCTCTTCCTGTCCCTCTCCCCTCAACCCTCTGAGTTTCCTCAGTCTGTTCCTTGCTTCCATGCCTTTGATTCTATTTTATTCACCAGTTTATTTTATTCATTAGATTTCTTGTTCATTTATTTTGATTTTTAAATTTAATTGTTGATAAATATGTATTTGTTGCCATTTTATTGTTCATAGTTTTTATTTCTTCTTCATTGAATTCTCTTCTTAAAGAATACCCTTCAACATTTCATGTAACACTGGTTTGGTGGTGATGAACTCCTTTAGCTTTTTCTTGTTTGTGAAGCTTTTTATCTGACCCTCAATTCTAAGTGAGAGCTTTGCTGGATAGAGTAATCTTGGTTGTAGGTCCTTACTATTCATCACTTTGAATATTTATTCTTTTGTTTGTTTGTTTGTTTGAATATTTCTTGCCACTCCCTTCTGGCCTGCAAAGTTTATGTTGAGAAATCAGCTGACAGTCATATAGGCACTCCCTTGCAGGTAACTAACTGCTTTTCTCTTGCTGCTTTTAAGATTCTCTTTTTGTCTTTAGCCCTTGGAATTTTAAATATGATGTGTCTTGGTGTGGTTCTCTTTGGGTTCCTCTTGTTTGGGACTCTCTGTGCTTCCTGGACTTGTAAGTCTATTTCTTTCACCAGGTAGGGGAAATTTTCTGTCATTATTTCTTCAAATAGGTTTTCAATATCTTGCGCTCTTTCTTCTTCTGGCACTCCCATAATGTGAATGTTGGTATTCTGGAAGTTGTTCCAGAGGCTCCTTACACTATCTTCATATTTTTGGATTCATTTTTTCTTTTTACTCTTGCTTCCTCATATTCCAAATCATTTATTTTACTCTCATACTCCTCTACTCTACTGTTAAATCCCTGTAAATTTACCTTTATTTCAGTTAGTGTATGCTTAATTTCTGACTGATCCTTTTTAATTTCTCTGATATTCTCACTAAGACGCCTTGAAAGTCTCATGAAGATCCTTGAGTAACCTTATAACCATGGTGTGAACTCTGTATCCAGTAGTTTGCTTGCTTCCATTTCTTTCATTTGTGACATGTTTCTTTGTCTCCTCATTTTTGACTGCTGCCCTGTGTTTGTTTCTATGTATTTGATAGAGTTGCTATGTCTCCTATATTTGGTAGAGTGGCCTTGTGTAGCAGGTGTTGTAGGGCCTAGTGGCTCAGCCTCCCCAGTCACCTGAGGCACTCTAGATGTGCTCTTGTGTGGGCTGAGTGCACAGTCTTGTAGTTGAGCCTTGATTGCTGCTGTTGTCACTGGGAGGAGTTGACCTCCAGGCCAATTGGCTGGGGAACCAGTTGGACTACAGTGGGAGAGTTGCTATGCAGGAAACACCCCTATGAAACAGGACTTGCTTCAGTGAGGCTTTGGTACTCACTGAGCCTGCCCTTTGAGTGTGTCGCTTGTGGATGTGTAGAGTTGTAATCTGATATGGTCTGAAGATGTCCACCAGGTGCACTGGCTCTAGAGCCTCCAGGGAGGTGCAAAGTCAGCCACTTCCTGGGGCCACCTGGCAGGAGCTACAAAGGGATCTTCAGGTGGCTACTCCTTGCTATTTGTATTGGGCTTGGAGGTGCCCAGGCGAGGCCCAGTTGTGTAGCAAGGCAGGCTGGTGCTTGTGCTGGGTCTTGGGTCTTTTATTGATAGGTTTGGGGCATGCTGTCACCAGCTGCCTCTTGTTTGGGAGATTTTAGGAAAGTCGGAAGCCTGAGCCAGGACAAGCCATTCATATGGAAAAGCTGTTGCAAACAGCTTGGGTAGGGTTGCAAATTGGATGGGGTGGGATCTCAGGGAATCACCAGGGAGGAGCAAACAGTGTACTCCAGGCTGATGGAGACTTTGATATGGCTGCCAGTCAACCCTGTGATTGGGGCAGTTCCAGCACAGGAAAAATGACCCCTGTGAGCACTCCCATCTGGGAGAAAGCCACCCCCAAGTTCCTGCCCTGATGCCAGACAATCCAGTTCCTCCCCATATGTGTCTGGATCCCCCAATGTTGCCTGGTGCAGGGAGTCCAAGTAAGTTTGTGCACCAGACCTTTAAATGGAACACCTGGGTCACCAGCAGCTTCTGTGTCCCTCAGCCAAAATCCCCACTGGTTTTTATAGCCTATAGTTGCAGGGACTTCTCTTTCCAGCTCTGGATCCCTGGGTTGGGGGTCTGGGCTGGAGCTGGCATCCCTTGCTCCTCACAGATGGCCTCTGCAGATACAATCTCCCTCCCAATTAAAAAAATGGCACACATGGGTGTCAGACCAGCCTGTTCTGCTCCTCTGCCCCTCCTACCAGTCTCAAGGTGCTTTCTTCTGTACTTCTCTAGTTGTAGGACTTCCATTAAGCCAGCTTTTAGATGGTTCTGAATGATAGTTTTTTGTATTTTTGTTGTAATTTTGATGTGGATGTGGGAGGCAGCAAGTACAGGTGGTTACCTATGCCACCATTTTGGTTCTCTCGTCTATTTTTATTGATTTTTAGAGAAATAGAGGAAGGGAGAGAAAGAGAAACATCAATTTGTTGTTCCAGTTACTTATGCATTCATTAGTTGATTCTTTGTATGTGCCCTGACTGGGGATTGACTCACTATCTGGCATATCTGGGCAATGCTCTAACCAACTGAGCTACCTGGCCAGGGGCAGGGCCAGAGCTACTTTTAATAGGTTTCTTTGTATAGGTCCATTTGGCATCAACTCCCAGTCTCTCGTGATAATGTCAATAGAAAAACATCCAAACCTGTAGAGAATTTTTATAAATTTCTTTCAGCCAAGCAGAGGATCTTGAAAGCAAGATGTCAAGGGGACTGAGCAAAGTGCTTCAGAAAATGCAGTTTACAATTTCTTATATGCATTTGGAATTAAGGAAGGAACATAAATAAGATTACATGAAGGCAGGGAGGAAAGCAAGGCAGGGGGATGGAATTACAGTATTGTTAGTGAGATTATGTGCTCTATTGAGGGTAGTCTCCCTTCTGAGGGGTCTAAAAAAGAGGATTACTCTAGCATTTCAAAGATGTGTTAACCTAGATCAGCCGTGGGCAAACTATGGCCCGCGGGCCAGATCCGGCCCGTTTGAAATGAATAAAACTAAAAAAAAAAAAAAAGACCGTACCCTTTTATGTAATTATGTTTACTTTGAATTTATATTAGTTCACACAAACACTCCATCCATGCTTTTGTTCCGGCCCTCCGGTCCAGTTTAAGAACCCATTATGGCCCTCGAGTCAAAAAGTTTGCCCACCCCTGACCTAGATGCACAAGAATAGTGGAAAGGGCTTGCATAAGGCAAAAATAAACCTTTTACTAAAGAAGTTATATGCCTGGGGTGTGACTACCTACCATGGCCTGCCCAGATAGAAATTTATATTCAGATCACCCTGTGAGTTTATTTCAGTTAGACTTATTATAGTGCCCTTTTCATCCACAATAAGAATGTTATTCTGAGGTGATGGATGTGTTGAATGAACACAAAGAGTCTAAAGGCTATGGCTAGAAATGAATGATAAAGATTTATTCAAGGGTCTTAGGTTTTACAAACCAGAAACACAGTTAGGCAACAACCCAGAAGTATTCCAAACAAGAAAGAAAGGTTAAGAGTTCTTAGAGTAAAAAGTGCATTCTTGATAATAACAAATGATTCTTAGCCTTAGATTTGACACAGGACAGTTATCAGTCAGATGTCAGTTGGTCTGGAGGATGTGTCACTGGAAAGGGACCAGGCCTGGAGCAGGCCTGCCTCTGGCTGGCCGGTTGTGTGTGGGTTCTTGACTTCACAAAGGAAAGATTTCACAACACAAGTCCAGGTGATTTTGAAGATATGTTTATTAAAGCTGGAGACAGTGAAACAAGGGAAGAAGTTAGGGTAGAAGAAGCAGTGCTCTGCTTTGGCTCTCTAGAAACATTATAGGAAAAAAGTGAGCCATGGTGTGCAAGTCTAGCGGGGATCCTTAGACTTTAGAGAGAAAAGTAAAGATGCATGCCTGAGGGGGAAGAAAGGCATGGGCATGCTCCAGAGATAGGTGGGTCTTTGTCTTAAAGGTTCTTATCTGTTTTATAAAGGAAGGAATTTGGGGGGAGGTTTCAGGGGAGGATCTCAATAGAATATTCATCAACTTTATGCTGCTGCACCAAAATGAGATTTATTCTCTGACTTCAACCTTCTTTTCGTATGGGTGACACATATGGTGAAAGGGCGAGGGCTACACCCTCCATCTTGCCCCAGGGTAAGGGCTACGCCCTCCATCTTACCCTGGATTCTCCATTTTGGGGCAGCCATGTGCTCGGCAAGGAGCTTCTTCCCGGAAGCCTAAGCCGCTGCTAGCCACACCCAGGACTTCTTTAAACTAACCAATGACAATCAAGGAAAGTGAGCGCCATAGATATGACCACATCCTGTGTAACAAGACACTGACTTGCGCCTGGCCAATCGGCAGGGCCCACAGTCCTTTCTCCTCCCCTTACTCCAACCCCCCTATAAAACCTCTCTCCACACAGAGTTCTCTCTCTCTCTACCACTTGGCTTGCCGTTGTGTCGGTGAGTGTGGTCGGGGAGCCGAGCTAGCTCGAATAAAGACTCTTTGCTTTTGCATTGGACTTGGCTGGCTCCCTGGTGGGCTTTTGGGGATCTTGAAATCTGGGCATGACAATGGCACTAATTGGATTTTTGTTATCTATTCCCTGACTAGGGTGACTTATCCTTTGGTTGGGGAGAAGTGTAAACCATTTACTCTTTTAAAAAATGTTTTTATTGATTTTGAGAGAGAGAGATTGATTTGTTGTTCCACTTACTTATGTATTTATTGGTTGATTCTTGTATGTATCCAGACAAGGGATCAAACCCACAGCCTTGGCATATCAACACAATTCTCTAGCCAACTGAACTACCCAGCCAGGGCCTCCATTTACTCTTAAGTGTCCTTGGTGAGGGAAGATAGGATTTTTCAATTTACTACATGGCTGTAACTGCTTGGCCATTTATCTGTCTCAGTTTCCCTAACCCACTGTTCCTGATTTACTAACCTGTGTCAGATGGACTCCAGGAAGTCTGGTCATGTTCATTGGGTGGTCTGGATATATGAACATTCTTTCTTTCTTTTTTACTTAATTCTTTATTGTTTAAAGTACTACATAGGTCTCCTTTTTCCCCCATTGACCTATCCCTGGTCATTCTCACCTTTGGTTGATCCCTGCCTTCCCTCTGAGGTTGGATGGTCTGTTAGATGCTTCTATGTCTCTGGATCTATTTTAGTTGATCAGTTTATGTTGTTCATTATATTCCACAAATGAGTGAGATCATGTGATATTTATCTTTCTCCAACTGGCTTATTTTGCTTAGCATAATGCTCTCCAGATCCATCCATGCTGTTGCAAATGGTAAGAAATCCTTCTTTTTTACAGCAG
This sequence comes from Myotis daubentonii, assembly GCF_963259705.1. Taxonomy (NCBI): domain Eukaryota; kingdom Metazoa; phylum Chordata; class Mammalia; order Chiroptera; family Vespertilionidae; genus Myotis; species Myotis daubentonii. Next base: position 98,619,313 of record NC_081841.1, on the reverse strand, counting down.
CATAGTATTCCTTTGTGTAGCTGTACCACAGTTTTCTAATCCGCTCATCTGCTGATGGGCATTTAGGCTGTTCCCAAATCTTAGCTATTGTAAATTGTGTTGCTATGAACATAGGGGTGCATATATCCTTTCTGATTGGTGTTTCTGTTTTCTTGGGATATATTCCTAGCAGTGGGATCACTGGGTCAAATGGGAGTTCCATTTTTAACTTTTTGAGGAAACTCCATACTGTCTTCCACAGTGGCTGCACCAATCTGCATTCCCACCAGCAGTGCACGAGCGTTCCTTTTTCTCCACATCCTCCTCAGCACTTGTCGTTTGTTGATTTGTTGAACAAACCATTCTGACAGGTGTGAGATGGTACCTCATTGTTGTTCTGATTTGCATCTTTCAGATGATTAGTGACTTTGAGCATGTTTTCATACGTCTCTTGGAGTTCTATATGTCCTCTTTTGAAAGGTGTCTATTTGGGTCCTTTGCCCATTTTTTGATAGGATTGTTTATCTTCCTTTTGTTAAGTTGTATGAGTTCCCTATAAATTTTGGAGATTAAACCCTTATCCTATATAACATTGGTAAATATGTTTGCCCATTCAGTAGGCTCTCTTGTTGTTTTGTTGATGGTTTCTTTTGCTGTGCAGAAGCTTTTTATTTTGATGCAGTCTCATTTGTTTATTTTCTCCTTAGTTTCCATTGCCTTAGGAGCTGTACTGGTAAAGATATTGCTATGACATATGTCTGAGATTTTGCTGCCTATGGATTCTTCTAAGATTTTTATGGTTTTGATCTTATATTTAAGTCCTTTATCCATTTTGGGTTTATTTTTGTGAATGGTGTTAAGTTGGCAGTCTAGCTGCATTTTTTGCACATATCTCTTCAATTTTCCCAACACCATTTATTGAAGAGACTGTCTTGAATCCACTGTATGCTCTTGCCTCCTTTGTCAAATATTAATTGAGCATAATGGCTTGGGTTGATTTCTGGGTTCTCTGTTCTGTTCCATTGGTCTATATGTCTGTTCTTGTGCCAGTACCAGGAAGTTCTGAGAACAGTTGCTTTGTAATATAGCTTGATATCTGGTATTGTGATCCCTCCAACTTTGTTCTTCTTTCTCAGGATTGCTGCAGCTATTCAGGTCTTTTTTTATTACATATGAATTTATGGAGAGTTTGTTCTAGGTCTGTGAAATATGCCATTGGTATTTTAATGGGGATTGCATTGAATCTATAGATTGCCTTGGGTGGTATGAACATTTTAATGATGTTGATTCTACCAATCTATGAGCACAGTATATTCTTCCATTTGTTTATATCTTCACCATTTTTTCTTTAGTCTTACAGAGGTCACCCCTGAGGAGCGAGGGGTCCCAGAACCCATTCCAGCCCACCTCTTCAATTCAGGGTTTCAGTCCCAAGAAGAGAAGTCCCCAAAACTTCTGGCTATAAAAACTAGTGTGGATTAAGGCTGAAGGAGTCCCAGGCAATTCCTCTTAAAGGCCCCATGCACAGGACTTACTCCAACTCACTCCCTTTGAGCTCCAGTGCTATGATAGCAGCTTGAGAGGCACCAGAGACATACAGGGAGGAACTGAATTGTCTAGCACCAGAGAAAGAGCTGGGGGCCCCAAAGAGCCCATGGGAAGGCACCATATCTGAGACTCCATCAGCCTGGCTCACACTTTGCTCTACATTGAGGTCCTGGTCCACCCAACTTTCTGGCCCACTGAACCTGTTTCCAATGGCTTTTCCATAGGATGGCCTGTCTTGACTCATACTTCAGATGTTACTAAAATCTCTCAAATAAGCAGCATCTAGCATGCCCTATACCTCTCACTAAGTGGCCCTAAGCCTGGCACTAGCAATAGCCAGCTTTCATTTGAAGCTTGGTTTCACCTGGACACCTCCAAGCCCAGCACAAGTAGCAGTCATCTGCGAATCACTTTGTAGCTCATGTCACCTTGCCCCGGCAGAACACAGGTGGCAGCTGACCTTGGCCTGCACCTCCCATACATGCCCAGACTGGGGCAGGGATTGAGCCTGCAATCAAGGTACTTACCCTTGACCAGAATCAAACCCACAACTCTTCAGCCCAATGGCAGAATCTATAACCAACAAGACAGACTGGCTAGGGTTGAACATTTTTTATATTTTATAAAGATCAGTTTTATTATAGTACTAGAGGCTCGATGCACAAAGATTCGTGCAAAAATAGGCCTGCCTTCCCCTGGCTGCCGGCACTGCCTTCGCTCTCATCCAGAGCTGCCTTTCCGCCTTCGTTCCGGCCGGAGTCACCTTTCTGCCTTCACACACTGCCCAGAGGCCTGGAGCAGCTGGGGCAGTTCAGAACGCCCCCAGCTGCTCTGTGTCTGCGCACATGCTCGCTGCCCACAGGCCCACCATCTTTGTCGGGTTAATTTGCATACCCACTCCTGATTGACTGTGGGCATCATGAAGGGATGGTCAATTTACATATTTGTCTATTATTAGTATAGGTACTTTACATATAATAAAATATTCCAATTTGTAGACAAAAAAGGAATTACACTGAAAGTAACCTCACATGGTAATCTGTTCATAAATTCCTATCTGGCCAGGTCATGGTGGATAGTCAAGTTCCAGGAATATAACCACTTTACTAGGTTTATCTTTGCCTTAAGCAAGCCCTGTCCATTATTTTTATGCATTTAGGCTAACACAACTTTGAAGTAAGTGTAACCACCCGCAAGGGAGCATAATCTTAACTATACTGTAATCCGGTCCCTGCCTTGTTTTCTCCCACCTTCATGGAATCTTTCTTCCTTTTTATTTTATTTTTTTAATATATTTTATTGATTTTTTACAGAGAGAAAGGGAGAGGGACAGAGAGCCAGAAACATTGATCAGCTGCCTCCTGTACACCCCCCACTGGGGATGTACCCACAACCAAGGCACATGCCCTTGACTGGAATTGAACCACAGGCCAACACTCTATCCACTGAGCCAAACCGGTTAGGTCAAGAAATTATATTTTTAGAAGGTGAGGAAATAAAGATGATTTGGGAAATTTAGGGGATTTGCTTAGTATATGGGTATTTGGAAGGGGTAGTTAAATTGGGTCAGATAAGGGATATGAGGAATATTTGGGCAAAGAGTAAGTATGTCCTGGGAGTCTTGCAGTAATCAATAATATAGGGCAGAGGTCAGCAAAGTTTTCCTCTAAGGGACCAGCTAGTAAATATTTTAGATTTTGTGGGTTAAGAGTCAAAGTAAAAGATATTATGGGTGCTTATATAAACTTTTAA